>NC_134475.1:24540620-24996588 GCF_964194025.1 Convolutriloba macropyga
ATACTAAACCATAAGACAGCAATGAAAATTGCAACAAGTTCATGAAATACTTGATAATAAACAAATTATCGAAGCTATATATTAATACAATACAGAAAACCTTAAGCTGTCAAATGGAACAGATACGTTAGTTTTGTTCATGCCTGATATTAGGAAAATATGGATCTTTCTTCATTCAGATTGAAAGATAAGACTACAAAAAAAAAACAGAAAAAGCATGTTAAAGCTGAAAATTAACAAAATTTTATCTCAAAAAAGGCAGTGATAAAGTTATAAGAAAATGTTTAAAATTACTTGAGGAATGCCAAAACACAAAACCGATGAGATCTGTCAAAAATGAGTGTCAGTAGTGAGACAAAAAAGAACATCAACGCTCAAAAAGTCAAAAAAATATCCGTGTTTTATAGGGGAAAAATTGTATCAATGTTAGTAACCAATACCAGTCCATAGATTCATAGACGGAATGAAAAAATTGCAGGTATACATGGATAGAGGACACATATCACTTATAATAGCATTTATAGTACAGTGGAGAGACAAACTAGCAGTCAGTTTTCAACACATGAAAAAACCTCTTCCGGAAAACTTGGTCCTTAAATTTGCTCAAGCACTAATTTAGCATAACCCTCCGCATATACAAGGATTTGGATAATATTCACAATTTGAAGTAACTAATTTTGTTCAAATTTTTTTTTTGCAATCGTGGTTTTAATATCCAGTCCGGTTTGATTTCTAATTGAGGTCATATGAAAAGGTCTTCAGAAAAAATTAAATGCAGGTCAAAACGTGTCCTAAAATTCGAAAAATTGAACAAAAATTGCTAACCTGACCAGTTGACAATTAACATTAATATTGAATGCACAGAAACTAGTTTCACAAGTTTAGTGCAAATTTTAAAATTGCCTTTTAAGTATATGAACCTGATGGTATATTTTTCAACATCAAGACTTCAACAACAAGATTTCAACAACGAAATCATAAAAAATCTAGGCGACTAGCCGGTAATTGAGTGGAAAAGAAATTAAATGGTGACATAAACTATTCAGGATTTTGAGCAAAAGAACTTGCGAACAGCAGCCAGAATTAACAAAGATTCTTCCACTAAATATCTTCAATAACATAATAAGTCCACAAGTCCTGTAACACAAACTAAATGAAAACTTAAATCTCTTTGAACTGATCAACAGCTCATCTGAATATTAGCAGTTCAAAAGAAAGAATTCACAATTAATTAGGGTATGACAACAGAAAAAGTAAATTGTATATGCTTTTGGAGTTGAGGTTTTCAAAAACAACGTCTTCTAGCAAAATGCAGAAAAATTCAGAGTGTTTAAGAAACATTGCGGCATATATAACAAACTATCAGATTCATAAGAAATAAAAACTTTAAAATAACATAAACTACAGAAAACTAATTTAAACAAACAAAAATACGGAACATTTGCGAATCGCTCTAATATTAGGTTTTCGTTAGTAGAACATAAAACGATTAAACATTAGGCAAAACTCAGTTACAAGCCCAAAAAGAATTAATTGATCAATTCCATTAGGAAAACAGAAAAGTGACTTTTTCAAAAAAAACTTAGAAAAGTTGTATAAATCATAACTAATTTGTTTTCTTTTGTTTCAATACTTATGACTTGAGAACAATTTTTTTCTTGTTAAATTCTACGAAAAAACAACGCGCTCACCTGAGGAAACTTCGCTACACATAAAACGCAAAAATAGAGTCAAATCGAAACAAACTCTAGAAAAATATTGAAAACACTAGCAAAAGTTACTAAAAATTTCTATCTAAATCAATTTTATCCATTACTGTACACAAGCAGTAAAATTGGTAGAAAGAGTACAGCAAAACTCACTGAAAGATTTTTAAGGTTGCATATAAGGTGGCATATATGCCTACAAAAACTGACATAAAATCCAAAAACTCGCTCGATTTCGGGCAACATCATTTGAAGTCTGTTTTTTCAAAAACTCAAAATTTCATTAATTGTGAATATTTGCGAGCTGAAAAATCTCAAATAATTATCTTTTCAACATGAATTTAAGTCTCTCCTAACCATTTCGAAACACAGCATATTTAAAAAGTACCCAGAGCCAACTTTTAACATAGCACAGCTGAAGCGTGCTTTGTGTTTTCATTTTAAAGTTTGCAAACAAGATTTTTAAGCACATATTTAAAAAAAAACCTGAAGTATAATTCACAGAATTCACAGAAAAAAGGTACTTTGCTATTCTTTAGTTTGTGAAAACTAGATAATAGCAGCGCTAGTGAAGACAATACTACCTGCGAGCTGAGAAAAATTGTTACAATGAAATATCATAAAATTGGAAACTTTTCAAAATTAACAGTTAACTTTCATATTGGTTTGACATTTGTTTTTTCGAAATCGAGTTTTTCTTGTTTCAATAAACAAACAACAGAATTTCTACCGAAATACAGCAGTAGTTTCAAAATTTCAAAATACATTTTGGCAAATATTTGCCATAATAAACGCGAAAAAAACAGATAAATACGAAGAGATGAAAAAAGTAGTAAACCCCACCATTGTTCTTGTCCTTGAGTAGGACCTATCAAAACGTTCATTTCAAGTGGCAGATAAACAGATACAAGTTTATAAGATGCGATTAACCAAAAAAGAAGACCCGTTTAACAAATCAACAAACAAAAACAGGCTTAAGGTGGAAAAAATATGAAATGATGCACATACGACACATTTTTGTTATAAACAATTTTGCTAAGTATAATTTTCAATTTGAATGGACAGTAACTTAAGCACTTTTAGCACTTATAAAAAAACTAGACGCAACTAGGGCCTCTAATTCATCTGAATATTTTTCGGCTTTTTCTATTTTATTCCAATTTGAAAGCTCAATTTATCAAACTTTGCGTGAACACATCGTACAAAAAGATGGAGCAGCACTATAACCCAATATTTGTATCGTAAAAACCAAGAAAAAGCCAACAATCACTCCACTCGACTATTGCTGTCAGAGCTTTTAGTAAGATACCAATATTGTCTATTATTTTTTTCGTCACTTGTTAACTATTGCTTTTCGATTACATAAATATATCATACAATGAAAGTCTAGTTTGTCAGCAATTGCTTACAAAAATTGAAAAAATACTTTTGTGATTAAGCTGGCTGCTGAAAAATTTTATTCTTAAATCATTACTTAATTAATTAATAAAGAAACTAGAGTAATGGTTCTTTAGGCTATCGTTGCTTTTGTGACTATCGTCCAAAAATTCCTCGAAGTGTAGTTTTTGCGGAAGATTACGTAGCCTTTGCAACTTAATTTTTTCCTATAGGAAACGATCTGATAAAGTGTTACTTGCGTATGGAAAATCACCTGGGTTTGAGAAAAATGCTGCTGTGATAAAAAAAAAGTTCAGTTGCAATCTACAACCCAGGCTGAGGTCCTGACCAAAAGTCGATATGTCCAGACTGAAAAGAAGGCTCAAGGGGGGTTTCGTGTGTTCAAAAATACACGGTCTGGAAACACAACTGAACAACCGATGGTCTGGACATAGGCAACTTTGAACGCACCGTAGTCTGGACATAGGCAACTTTGAGCGCACGAAAGTAGAACATAGGCAAATTTGAACGAACGAAAGTCTGGACATAATGACGCTGGAGCGCAGAAAAAAATTTTTTGATTGGAAGCAAGAAAACCACAATCTGATGACCCCATGTTTGACTAAGCACTCTTACAAGAGTGTTCACTCAAGTGTGAAAGCTTTCTACGAAGAAAACCTCAACTCAATTTAGTTCAAAAGTCGCAAAATGTCACAAGCAGGAAAAGTCGCATTCAGCGTTCTGCTCTACTTTGGACAATTTCAAGCATTTAATTCTGGAGCATTGCTAAAGTTGCAAAACACAATCAGTTTTTAATAACTGGGTGGTGGCTGTCACCCCATCAATCAATGCTTTCAGTGACACTTTTTATTAATTTAAAATGTGTCAACTGCTGGGGCTCTTCATCACAACCATTGCACACTAAGATATTTCTACTTGAAATGAATACATTATAAAGACATTGTGTTCAAATTATGTGAATAAAACTGCCGATAGGTTTGGACATAAAGGCAAGAAAGTCTGGACATACGCACGCTTGAACGCACAACGAACGCACAAAATTTTTGACCGCACGAAAATCTGGACATAGGGTCTTTTGAACGCACGAAAAACGCACAAATGTTTTTGAGCGCACGAAAGTCTGGGCATGGGTACGTTTCGTCTGGGTCTGGGGCGGTCTGGCCATAAACATCTTTTGTCTGGGAAGGTCTGGACATATGAGCTCTTGGTGTGGGACCTCAATCTGGGAAATGAAGCAGAATTTAGGAACTATAAACCCAAAATACACTTGACTTCAATATTCACTTAATTAAATGTAGTTAGTCATTATCATGAATGTGCAACTGATTCAGTGCAAAAATGCTCTGAGACGTTGCCTATGATATATAAGTGCTATATAGTTACAGACGACCCAGTGCTGCTGTCTATTTGTTGGCATGTTGGGTCATAATCTAGTAAACCTGGATGAAAGGTCAACTTTTTATTAAGTAGAGTTTTGAGATAATTCCCTACCTTATTTACATGGTATACAATACTAGTTATGATCTGCCTTAAGTCTGGTCAGCACAAATTCACAGGTCGTCACCACTTTTTTCGTACTTAAAACTTTAGCCAGTCTTTTTACGTTGACTTTACAACTATAGGGAAAAGTACCTCTGGTTTTCACCGCAGCATTGTAGTAAGTCTAGCTTTTTTATCAAAATAGAGGTGACTTCTTCCAGGTTAAATTTATTACAATTTTGGTATTATGTTAATAATACAAAAAATTATAATTACTTTGCCAATAACATTCGCATCATTATTCCTTGAATATGCTTCCCATAATTGTGCGTACTGCATTTTGGGGGCACTCCGAATTTTTTCCCCAATATTATGATAATAAATTTCACCAGCTTTGCTCAGTTCAGCATAAACAGATAAGCTGAGGTTGTTTTATGCCCGTATTTTTTCTAATATTTTTTGTTCACGCTTGCCAGGTACACATACATGTAAAGCAACCGCGTGGTGACATTTTTACTAGCAATTTTAATCTGTCAAGATTTCTTTGAGAGAAGGAGAAAGAGTTCAGTAATATAAAAGTGGTTTTTTGGCTAATACCATTATACGCACAAAGGTATATATACTATTTGCATTATACAACACAGAAGGATTATTCATCAGTTAAATTAAATGTTTCCTTGTTGACTAACTAAATATAGACCTCTTCTAAGGAGAAAATAGGCATGGAGATGGATAGAACAATTCGGGAGAGTGCGGGGGGAGGGGGTTCATTTTAAGCGTAGAATACACGCCGTATCCTCAGGTATAATGCAGACATTTGTGCTACGTAACAGTACATATCTTACGCAATCAATTCGCGAATATCATCAATCAAAGGTAATCTGAAAACTACATCTGAAAAACACAATGGCTCAATTAGCCTAATTATCACATCAGTTTTAACAAACTACTGCAGCCCGAATTTTTAATCTTTAAATAGTCATTTTTGGCAAAAAATTATGCGATCTAAAACTGACTAGTAACCCTTTCACCTGTTTTCCACTTTGGACTACAATTTCGATTGGGGAAAAAATTACAACCCGGGTTTTTCTCTCATTCCTCAAAAGCTCGCTATTTTTTCAAAATCGAAAAACTGTCAAAACAAAGTTCTCAAAGGCGAAAAAAAGCATACACAAATTTAATTATTGATGAAAAACAGTTTTTCGGCTAGTTGGTTTGTATGTATTGTAGAAAACGTTCCAAAAAAGTACTACATTTTATCTTATCGTCCATTCGCGCGAGGTTTTTAAAGGAAAAATAAATTAGGTACAGCGATCAGTATAGAGTTACTATAGAACCAATGCGCGCGTACATTCATTTATTTTAAATCCCCCCTCCCATTTTTTAGTTATTTCGTTTTCAAGAGAGCATTTTAAATTTTCACTGAACAAGGTGCGTGGGCGGTGCTGTTGAGCTGTTATTTTTTTACTTCACCTTCACTTTACACCTTTAAGAGACCGTAAGTAGCTTTTGATAGTTTTCCAACTTGTTTAAAATTTTGTTCACACTTCGATCACATTTTTAACTGGTAATTCACCACTTTTCCTGAGAAAAGTTCACGTTCACAGCAAAATTTTACCACATTAATTGTGTCACGCCGTGATCATACGCGAATCGCAGCCAAATTTTCTACTTGTTTTCTCTCGCCATATTTCCTTTTCCTCGTTTTTCCATTCAATCTTTAGTCCCATTTTTGCTGATTTGTTTTGTCTTGAAAACAAAACAAGCCAAAACAAAAACGGAGGTCTTTAAAATTAAAACGGCGGCAGTTTTCTAAATCGCTCAAGTATTAAAATTTAACATTCTGAATGCTAAATTGGGAAAATAATTCACTTTAGTTCAACTCGACTTCATTTTAAATATGGCATAATGTCAAGTTTAAAGCTGGTTGTCTAAATTTTTTCGTTACGTTTATTTAAATTGACATATTCCGTGTTGTAGTAGTATTGGAAAGGTAATATTGCGTCATCAATTTTCTTTTCCTAAAGCGTTCGTTGTATATGCCTTCGTTTTATATTTTTCCTTCCTTATAAAGAAGAGGTTGTGCTGTACTAACAATTTATGTATCTTCCTCTCTCTCTCTCTCTCTCCGTGTTAATCAAATTTACTATTAGAATTATTGATTGTTCAGAAGAACTTCATTATAGATTTCAGTTCATCTTCCACCGATTTATTTAAACTCTTGAATGTTGTTTCGATCGCTGTGCGTGGGAGGAAATCAGACACAAAATCCAATACGCCCTCGCATTTTTAGTGAAACAGGTAAGACTGGTAAAAGTCTTTTTTTTTCTTCTAAGCCTCCAACCGATAGGGAAATCCACATAGCTAACTACCATATGAAACAAATGACAAAGACGACAAAATTTACATTTCTAAATCTTACCAAATCTTTTTTATAATTTCAAACTATTTCCTTATGTTCGACATTTTTAGTTGGTGTAGTAAGAGCTCCGGTCAACTACTGCTATACCAGCTGTTAAAGAGATACCCGCATGGTCTGCAGTCATTTTTGTCACTTGTTCACGATTGCTTTTAGATAACAACAAGGAGGCTCGGTAACGACCCCGCTCATCCACATGAGAACAAATAGAAAACCACAAAAATTCAGGTATTTTTCGATAAAATTTGCGTATGAACAAAAATATCGCCTCCAATGCAAATAATTCGGTGAAGTAAAAAATACCGCATTAGACTGATGATATCTACCATTATTAAGAAAGCGAGGCAAGAGGAACAACAAAATCAAACAACAACAACAAACAATAATTACATCTAAAACTTTGTGTCCATTCTTTAAAAAGAAACTTAATAACAAAGTCAAGATAGCGTAAGATAAAACTCAAACTGAGCACAATAACTTGTACTTTACTAGAAAAGATATGGGACCATAATAACTTCGATTATATTTTTAAAAACAATTAAATTAAAATTAAGAAATACCATTAGGCATCAACTGAAGTTATCCAATTGTTTTTTATCACCGGTGCTTGTATATGAGGTCATTAGGACCTGTCTATATTCATTTTTTCTTGAAGTTACAAAAAGAACAACAAATCGAGAAAACAAGCAAAAGTTCAAATGAAACTTGCGAGAAAACGATGGCAAAGCTCTAAAGCCACTTTTTGCCCCTCAAAAATTATTCAATTGCGCTTTCTTCGAATGCCAATAATGTGTAATGTGACCTCTCATAAATGAGACGAGGTAAAAAGTTGACAAAAAAGCCAAAAAAACTATTAAAAATTAGAAATACATTTGTGTTTTTCGAAAGCAATTATTTTCGAAGTCTTGTAGGCCATTGGTTACAAAATTAAATGATTAGGTAGGGATGTTTGTTTTTTTTTCCGTAGGAAGCCCTCGAGATCTGTAATTATTCAAAATATGTTTTAGGTTTACAAAAGAAACTCAAAGATAGACCAAATTCCAAAATTAAATTACCTTTTTTGCAAAAAAAAAACCCGTGTCGAAGCCAGTACTATCAATACAAAATTTTTGAAAACTTAGGATATTGTACATTCGCGTCTTCTTTTGACGACAATAATGTCATAAGTGATCATTAATTAACGAAACTAGGTAACAAAAACAGACAATTAAAATTGTTTTAAAGTCATGGAGGCCATCAGCTATCTACTCAAATCAGAACAAACACTCATCCTCCATAAAAAGTCAGTAGGACGTGTCATACTCGGTGAATAATTATTTGACTAAAAGACAAAGTGAAAACAACAGCTAATGACTAAATAAAAAAACTCAATTAAATTCTTCGAGAGAATGGTGTCCAAGCCGTTAAAACCATAATCTGTAGATTCAGGCAATCCAATTTGTTCAATTGTGCCTAATTTTGAATTCCAGTACTGTGTTATGTGAATTTTCAATAATATCAAAATGTGAAAAATTGAGAAAAATTCAGAGAAAATTCAGAAAAATTGGAAAATGTGCTTAAGTCAAAAAATTTGCGAAATCTGGTAGTATTAAGGGCAGGAAATCATAACTTGGAGCGTAAAATTGCAACAAAGAACAATTTTTAATTCAATAGAAAGAAAAAAGATTCTGTGTTTGCTGACATTAAGCTACAAGTTGACCGAATTAAGAAAAATATGTCGGCGAGGTTCAAAAAAAACAAATAATTTTGTAATCAAAAGCGACCACAAGCTTCGAGTAAAAACTAGATACATTAACTTGGTTCTGCTTAGGAAGCCACTTGGATCTCCCACCAGTGAGTTTTGATTTGAATTGTTCTATTTCTTAACTAACATAAAAAAATCGATTTTTTAAAAAAAAGACCGACTGATTACAATCTGATTTTTTTTTGGATCTTAACAGTCCAAGATTGGACCAAAACTAGCCTTGCTATTACTTTTGGTCCACTAGGAACACTTAAATGTTTCGAGTGCCATAGATATAGATAATTTGTTACTAAAAAGGTCAAAAAATTGCTGCGTGTTTGATAATAACCAAGATAAGTTAGAAAAAAACGACCAAACTCTAATTCCAGAGCATTCTCAATGGAAGTGGATGTAGAACTATCACTCTTGCAGTTTACAAAGATTTTGTTAATGGTTTTTGGGTGTGCACTTCAAGCAAATTGAATCAAAGTGGACCAAAGAAGCTTATTTGGTGCAATTTTGGATGAAAAAGTCTGAATTTTGAATTATTTACCCAAAATTTCAGCCACAAAAAATCAAAATAATCCACAACAGTCATTTGGCTTGGAAAATTAAATCAACGAAACTATTGTTAACAATTTTAACATATTTTGACAAAATTGACTGATTTTTTGATAAAACTTCTGGAAAATGTGAAAAAGAAATAACGCAAATCAATCTCAATAATCACAAAAATTGAAACCTCGATAAATTGCTCTAGAAAACGAAATTCACTAAAAAATGTTTTCAATTCTATGTTTTATGCTGGATAAACTTTTTAATGATACCACTCGCAACTCTCTACGATGAATATATCGGTCGGCCAAAATTGTCTGAACAGAAAAAAACAGTTGATTATATAGTTCCTCCCCCCTCAAGAGTGGTCGGAACAAAAATTTACACACAAAGCATAACCAGACTCTAATTTGTTAACAGTTATATAGAATGCTTTCGCTTTAATAATTGAGGATTAAGACAGAAACTAAGATAATATCACTATCAAGTGCAACAATTTGCAACTGATTTAGTGCAAAATCCTCTGAGACGTTTGTGGATGATATATATCTTCTAAATGCATAAAAAGAATACTAAGTATCCCGAAAGCAGCCAGTCAGTCTTGAACAACTCAAGAAAATCAGAAAAAATCTATTGCTTTTTCGTTTATTAAATTTTTAATCCATTAATGTCAATAGAACCAGTAGCTGCTATTCAAACCTACCTATCAAGAGCTTCAAATTAGAGGATTCAACCTTTTATCACAAAAGCAATAGTTTCTAAAAAAAACATCCAAAATTAACTATGCTACTTAAGCAAAACGCGTCTCTAGTGTTTTTTTTTAATGTTTTAGTTCCATCAAAATCAAATGGTACTAGCAGAGAGAAACAACATCTAATTAAAAATATAGACAAAATTTTTTCTTGACTTCAGTAGGCCAAGAAAAGATATAAAGAGAGAGAGAGAGAGAGAGAGAGAGAGAGAGAGAGAGAGAAAGAACTGTATGTCCTATTTGAAAAAATTTTTTGAGAGAAATACTAAGTTCGATAACAGTTTTCGATTGAGTTTCGTGTTAAAAATAACATCTAATTGATAAAACCTAGCAAATAAAAAATATTTGAGTCAAACCTTTATTTAACTGAAACAAGTTGGAGCTATCTAATAAAGAGAAAAAATATTTCTGCTAACTTGTAAACGCAAAAGCAAAGTTTCTTCAAATTGAGTGCAGTAAAAAGGATTGAGGTCTAAAAAGTTTTTTTTGCATGACCAAAGGCTTCAGCGTTTTAATGTTTTTTAATGACTCGAAACCAAAATTGGAGTTGGTTGATCATTGACTTCCGCTGGTTATTTCTGGTTCAAAAACCGGATTTTCTCTGTTCAAAAATAATAAAAAACTGCAAATGTTTTTTTTAATGTTCCCAGTGGAACTTTGGTATTTTATTAGGTTTCACCAATTCATTAAGAAAATATAATTAAGATCAAAGCATTTTTTAAACACACCCGACAACATTTGACAGTTTTTCACGATTGCAAAATTTTCAAAATCCAACCGACAATACTCAAGAAATGTTTCGATTCGCGTAAAATTTAATTTTTTTTATAGTTGACCTCTGCTTTCACGGTTTTTGTATAAAATCTTTGACGGCATTTCTATTTCTATGAAAGCATTTTAGATATTTCCTAATACAACTGAAAACTGTTTAACTTAGCAGTTTGTGCTCACTTGTCTAGAAGTATGTCGTTTTCTCAGAACTCAGATGGTCATCGCAAAGACAAATAAGTCAAACTCAGAACATTGCAATAGATCTCAATTCAGGGTGGGGTGCGTTCCAAAATCCACGGACAAGAAAAACAAACGAGTTTTTTTTTAATTTTCAAGGGAAACTATTGGCTATGCTCTATATGAGCTTTGCTGCGTAATCTGATCACAACTTTTATTAAACGAGGGATAAATCCGCGATTTGAAAACGGGGACCTGATTATGAGCAAGTCAAAAACGCACCAAAAAATGAACAAGGCAAAGTCTGATCACTCCTCAATTTGAACGAGGTCTTGAACGCATCAACCAAAACCCAATCATAGGTTGCTATGGTCTGCAAAGATCTGATCGGAAGCATTTTCGAGCAAAAATACACCACCTGGGAAACCACGAAAAATACAGGCTAATATTTACGGGTATTGTTGTTATTGTATTTGTTTAAGCATAAGTTGGTATGTTTTCAGGCAGCCCAAGCACACAATGATAGCAGAATATTTCAAGAATGAGTAGAAAACCCGAACAGCAGCAGCAGCGCCAGTCTTCTTCTCGGTGCAGTTTCGGTGTGAAATCATACGTGCACAAGTTCTATGAGAACCGAAGTGCGGACTATGACGAGTCTGTGTATGAGGCTACAGGGTCAGCTAACCCGAATGGAGAGGAAGACCAAATTGCTCTGACCTCCCCGCCGAAGTACCCTTGTGCATACTCTAAAAGGTACGCAGTCTTGGAAAATCATAAAGAGAGAGAGAGAGAGAGAGAGAGAGAGAGAGAAATAAATGTATGACCTATAGTTAAAAGTATTTTGACAGAAATGCTAAGTTCGGTATCAGTTTTCTATTGAGTTTCGTGTTAAAAATAACATCTACTTGATAAAACCTAGCAATTAAAAAAACATATGAATCAAACTTTTATTTAATTAAAACAAGATGGAGCTATCTAATAGAGAGAACGAAAATATTTCTGCTAACTTGTAAATTTAAAAGCAATGTTTCTTCAAATTGGGTGCAGTAAAAAGAAGAAAGGATTGAGGTCTAAAAAGGTTTTTTCGCATGACCAAAGTATTCAGCGTTTATTTAAGTTATAAAAAGTATATAAATTTTTTTAATCACTCGAAGCCAAAATCGGAGTTGTTTGATCATTGACTTCCGCTGGTTATTTCTGGTTCAAAAACCAGATTTTCTCTATTGAAAAATAACAAAAAACTGCAAATGTTTTCTTAATGTGTCCTGCGGAACTTTGATATTTTATTAGGTTTCACCAATTCATTAAGAAAAAAAATCATTGAGATCAAAACATTATTAAACATGTCAGACAACTTTTTATAGTTTTTCACAAAAGCTAAATTTTCACAATCAATACTCAAGAAATGTTTCGAATTGCATAAAAATTATTTTTCCTTTATAGTTGACCTCCTCTTTGACCTCGTTTCTATTGGTGAGGTTAGAGGGGCACGCAGAATACGCAGCTGTTTTGAGTATCAATTCAGTGTTGTTTGATTATGGGTGGCAAATATACGTAGTAAATCAACTTATATAAATAGTGTAAATTACCCGCCAAAGCTTGATCTGGATGTGTGAAATTAGCTCGAAGTTAGCGCATGTGCTTTCTCACTTTTAACTTTTGGAGTCATGCTGAAACCCCTCCTTTCGAGCTAGGTTTCACCAAGAAGATATGTACGAAAATGTGAGTGTTTTCTTATTCCAAGCGATTTGGTCAGAATATCTGCAGGCATGTTTTCTGTAGTCAAATAAGATAGTTCAAGTTTCTGTTTTTCGACCAGTTCTCGCACAAAGTGCAGTTTTATGGCAAAGTGTTTAGTTTTTCCATGATGCATAGAATGTTTACTTAATGCAATACAAGCCTGATTATCAACAAAAATTTTCAGAGGTAGTTTACAGGAAATTCCTAAGTCCTCCAGGATACCACTTAGGTGGATGGCTTCTTTACTCGCCTCAACAACAGAGTTAATTTCTGCTTCAGCAGTTGATGTTGCTACAGTCTTTTGGGCCTTACAACCCCAACTTATTGCTCCAGACGACTCACTTAACTTAAAACAAAAACCTGAACTGCTCCTCCTGTTATCTATGTTCCCTGCCCAATCAGCATCAGAAAAACTCAACAAATCCAAAATCTGAGTCTTACGGAAAGTTAAAGTCTGATTCCTTGTTCCTCTTAAGTATCTAAGAACACGCTTTGCTGCTTTCCAATGAACTTCTCCGGGATTTTCAACAAACGAACTTAGAGCATTAGCAGCAAAACAAATATCAGGTCTACTCGACAAAGCTAAATAGTTTAGACAACCTATCAAACTTCGATAATTAGTTTTGCTCATTCTAAGTTGCTCCTCACTCCCCTCCTGAGGACAATCATTTTTTTAAAGTTTACAATTTTCTTCTAATGGTGTACCAATTGGCTTACAGTCTTTCATTTTGAAAGTTTCTAAAATTTTTTCAATGTATTTCTCTTGGCTAATTTTTATTTCCGATGAAGTCCTCTCTATTTTCATTCCTAAAAACCACGTCAAATCTGAATACTCACTAATTTTAAATTTCTTGGAAACTTCAGTGTGAAACCAATCACAAAAATTTTCAGAAAGACCACAAACTATTAAGTCATCTAACCACAAACAAAGAAACCCAACTATTTTTTCGTCCTGCTTTTTTATAAACAAACATTCGTCATGAAACGAGTTAACAAAACCTAGTGTAATCAAGAAAGCTTTCAAAGTCAAAAACCAGTTTCTTCCAGATTGCTTCAAACCATACAAGCTCTTTTTCAATTTACAAACAAAGGGTTTTCCATTTTCATCCAAAATTTCAAAACCTTCAGGTTGTCTAATGACTACATCTTCTTCAATTGGAGCATTTAAATAAGCAGTTTTTATGTCCATTTGTTTTAATTGATAATTGTTAGAAATAGCTATACACATCAAAATTCTAATGGTTGAAAGTCTAGTTGTAGGTGAGTAAGTTTCATAAAAATCTTTTCCGAAAATTTGACTAAAACCTTTTGCAACAAAACGTGCTTTATAGCGACATATTTCACCATCGGGACCAAATTTCAAAGCAAAATGCCATCTACTTCCTACTGGTTTTTCATCACTTTTCACTAAGGACCAAACATTGTTTTCAACCAAAGAGTCATACTCATTTTTCATTGCTTCGAACCAATTTGGATTTTGCAAAGCCTCATCAACAGTTTTTGGAAGCAAAGGATCGATAGCGAGTTGACTCAGAAAAGAAACTTCATTTGAATTGTTATCAATGTCTTCGACCAATTTTTGTGTTTTCTTATGTTTGAAGTAAAATTCATTTTCATTAAATCTAACGTTTCTCGACTTTCGAATTTTGAGTTCCCCTTTGTCGTCTTCAAAACCAATCAAATAACACTTACTATTATCAGAATTTCCAAGAAAAATTCCCTTTTTTGAGGTATGATCTAATTTTTTGCGAAATGGTTTTTCAATGTGCATAAATGCAACACAACCAAAAAGTTTGACAAAAGATAAATTAGGTTTTTCATTGTACATCACTTCAAAAGGTGTTTTCTCCAGAGCTGAATGCAAAAGCATGTTCTTGACGTAAAAAGCCATGTTCAAAGCGTACGTCCAATATTTTTTATCCAAGCAAGCGTTATCCAAAAAACAGCGAGCCATAGCAACAGAAGTTCCCCAAATTCTTTCAATTTTTCCATTTTCTTGTGGAGTATACGGAGCAGAGTTTTCAAAACGAATTCCTTGGTTCCTACAATAGCGCTTAAACTCATTTGAAATGTATTCTCCACCTCCATCAGAAACTAAAGTTCCTGGTTTTCCAACATCAGCACAAAACTGTTTAAACTTATCCAAGACCTCGTCTCTTGTTTTCATGAAGTAAACTTTTGAGAAACGACTGAAACTATCTACAAATCCGATGGCATAACAATGGCCATCAACAGCTTCAGGAGAAATTTTTCCTAAGACATTTGTATGCACAATGTCCAAAATTTCTTTCGCTCTTGTCATGCAATCTTTGGGAACAGGCTGTTTTTTGGACTTATTTAACTCACAAATTTCACTGCAATCATTTTTTGGATCACCTATTTTCATACCCTCAACAAATTCTGGCAGGCGTTTTAAAGAGGAAAAATTGTTATGTCCCATCTTTGCATGCCACAGTTGTAAACTGTCAACATTAAAGCAATTTTCATTTGAACAAGGAAAAGTTTTCCACACAAACAATCCATTTTCAACTTCAAAAGGAAATGAGACTTTACTAAAATTAAGTTTAGGTTTTTCACCGAAAGAAACATCAACACCCGCTTCTCTAAGTTTTGAAACAGAAATTAGGTTTTTTGAGTTATCAGGTACGAATAAAGCATCTTTTAAAACAATTTTCTTCAATTCTTCATTGCTATTCTTAGTAAAAAACTCAACATCCCCTTTTCCCAAAATTGCGGAGTGCGTTTTGTTGGCATTGTGAATTATGCCAGAAAAATTTTCATCCAGGTTAGCAAAAGTACTTTTATCTTTAATCATGTAGTTTGTTGCGCCAGAGTCAATGATAAAATCTTGATGTTCATTACAATTCTCACTCGAGAAAAAGCTAAAACTTTCCTCTTCTTGTTTTTCCGAGACTAAATTTTGACTTTCTTTCGAATTAATTTTTCGTTCATTTTTCATTGCATGGGATTCAAATTTTTTGTAAGTGAAACAATTTTTGGCAATATGTCCATCTTTTTTACACTTAAAACAAGTTATTTTTGAATTAGGCTTCTCTTTGTTATGTCCCGATCGTTGTACACGACAAAATTTTGCAATATGCCCCTTCTTGTGACAATTAAAACAAGTTCGATCATTTGTAAAGAAAACGGATTCTGATTTGTCTGTATTTCTGTCGTTGCGTTTCTCACTTTCAAAATTTATCAAATCACGTTTAATTTCATCCAAGGTTTTATCTTGACCATATTTTACCAGAGTACAAAAACTTTCAAATTCACGAGAAAGTCCCTTCAAAAGTATCGAGACAAACATTTTTTCACTTATTGACTCATCGACTTCGGAAAGGTTTAACTGCATGTCCTCGGCTCTAGTAATATAGTCTACTATGCTTTCGTTACTGTATTTTCTCAAATTGGTTAAATCAGATATTAGTTTTTGTAAACGCGGCCTCTCAAAACTTTTAAACCTCTTACACAACACGCTCCAAGCTTCAGATCCTTTTCCCCTATATGGTCGCAAAAATAAAACTGACTTCTTATCGAGGCACTGAACAAGTTCATACCAAATCGCCATCTGTTTTTCGTCAAAAATCTCTTTTCCCTTTCTATCGGCCGCATCAATTTGCTCCTGTGAAGGTCGTCCCCTCAGCGTAGGTATAAACTCCCTATATCCTACAGTGCCGTCAAGAATTTTATTCAATTTCAAAACATACATTCGCGCCTCAAACTGTTCGGAAAAATAGACAAAGTCTTCTTCTTTACCGCTAAAGAAAAGTTTATCAATTGTTTTGCTATTCATGTTTAAAAAAGGTGCTATTATTGTGTGTTAAATTTTTGAAAATAAAGTTTAAACGTTCAAGAAAGTAAAATTAAAGTTTAAATCTATCCGTACACTCTATCGAACAAACATCTAAAACCCCTAATTAAAGAACACCAAACAGGTCTTTCTTTTTCAGACCTAAACAAATTTTCTATTTTCCTTTCAACAAAACTACTTAATTTTAAAGCAAAAGTAACTTAGATTTTGGAAACGCACAAAGTATAAACGTCTTTTAAAAGTAAAACTATTGACCACCAGACACTCTTTACGAAAACTTCCGACCTTTACTTAAAACTTTTTAATAACAAAGCAGAGTCTGCAAAAATTCGTCACTATACGAGGTTAAGTTTATTTAGAAAGCAGTGCCTTTCGGAAGCTATATGAGAAAATCTGTCTACTTAGTATAAAAGATGACCCATTTTGTTTGAGAATGTAGTATCTTTGACAAAGTTGGAGTGGACATTGACCACTATAGCTACTGATTCCCCCACTGCGACTAAGCACGATGAGGACGGATCCTCCAGATAATTTCTCAAACACTAGCTTAAACTTTTCTCTTACGCATGGGCCAACTTTCGCAAAATTCTTCAAGCAAACCTTCTATGCATCAAGTTTTACTATGCTCTTACTATATTCAAACATATTGCAGGATTTCATATGTTTCAAATGGTGTACACAATGTTACATGCCCTGCAGGGACTCTGACCAAAATCGTTTTTACAACTTCAATCTGTTTTACAGATCGATTTACACTTTTTAATAAACGGACTCTTTTAATCGACCTTTCTTGTTTCAATTTACCTTTTTGTTAAATCACGAGTGGTTTCCATACACCCGTAATCAAGCTTTGACGCGCGCTAGAATCTTTAACTTTATAAATTTCAACCAAAAAATTAATTCATTCAATCAACAGTTTCAAAGTTTAACTCTCTCTCTCTCTCTCACTATCTTCTCTCTCTCTCTCTCTTTCTCTCTCTCTCACTATCTTCTCTCTCTCTCTCTCTTTCTCTCTCTCTCTCTTTCTTTCTCTCTCTCTCTCTCTCTCTCTCTTGTCTTCTCTCTCTCTCTCTTGTCTTTTCTCTCTCTTGTGTCTTTATCGTTCTCCCTCTTTCTCTCCTTCTCTTTCTCTTTGTCTTTGATTGACCAGGACACTCTCTTTCTCTTTCTTTGTCACTCTGTCAAACAGGCAGGCCACCCCTTCTCTTGTCTTGTTTCACTTGTCAGTTTTCTGGGCCCATAACCTATTGGTGAGTTTAGAGGGGCAAGCAGAATACGCAGCTATTTTGAGTATCAATTCAGTGTTGTTTGATTATGGGTGGCAAATATACGTAGTAAATCAACTTATATAAATAGTGTAAATTACCCGCCAAAGCTTGATCTGGATGTGTGAAATTAGCTCGAAGTTAGCGCATGTGCTTTCTCACTTTTAACTTTTGGAGTCATGCTGAAAGTTTCACTGCTCTCCCTTCCAGTGTCATCAATCTGGATATAATCGATCTGGGTATCAATTTGGGTATTTATGACTGATCCTTTACACACTAAAAATCATATAGTTTTATGTAATACTTTGAGTTGAAACCATTCTTGGGTCATTTGAACACCATTATTAGCGCAAAAACCGCGTGCTTGTATGCTCGCAATCGTAAAACTATAAAGCGAACAATTATCCAGAAAAAGTAAAGGGTCAAAAATTCTTCCTATGAACTTAAATTTGTCAAATAATTCCTTTCCATCTAAAATTTTTCTGAGCTTTTTTCATAACTAAGACAATATTTCAAGTCGGTGGAATCCCGTACTAAACAGTTGTATCCCAATGAGTTGGCAATTGTTGTGCAAGGTTTAAGCCTGACGTTGCAGGAATTGGTGTTTTTGCTTTTATAAATATTGTCATTGGCGACCACTTACACTGAAGGCAAATGTACCCTCCCTTGACTTTAGCCAGACCTTTGCATAATATTGTGGACTGTATCTTTCAAAAAATGCAAAACAGTCCTTTTCTAAAAATTTTAACCAAAAGTTTGGAGCTTCAGTATTGTAAATTTTAGTTCTCAGTTGGTCTAACCACATTATTGGAACTAGGCTCGTCTGCGTTGAAACCAGTATGGTTTACTGATTGTGTTTTTGAAGGTTGAAAGATTGAAAATATCAAAGTGTCGTCTGTTTTTTTAAAAAACAATGTTAAGTTAAGATGTACAATCAAAACTATGATTTAGGGAAACGAGACACAAACGAGTAATTTACAGCTCAAGATTGAATTGCACTTTATTATGCACTATCAGACTAAAGTTACAAGTTTTGTTTTTTTGTAGTTTTTAAGGACTTCATTTGACTACCATTTTTGGTATCGCGTACTTCCTTTGAGCTTGATCGCCATGGTCTCTTCAATTTGACACAAATTTTAACATCGTTGCTCACCACTGTTTTGCCAAAGTTCCATCTTGACAAATTTTCATTACAAGAACTGCTCCAATTGAGATTTGCACAATCTTGACTTTGTCAAAAAGAACTTTCAATGATCGACAAAATCATCTTAGCATGGTCAGTAGGGTAAGCAAACATTCATCTCGGAATTGTTATTGTGTGAACTGTCTAAATTCTTTGGTTTTGTATTCATTATCTGCTCAACAAGACTCATTGTAGTTCAAACATCACTCTCGGGTATTGAGCTGTTCACCAACACTATATAAATTGCTTTCTTGCAACTCATATCTGACCGTTCCCAATCTGGTCTAAGATGATGTGCTGCGGGTGGGTAGAACTTCTACAAGATCCCTGGTTGAATTAGATGTTCTTTTATCCCTTCCTTAATCCATCCTCCAACGCACTCCGCAACTCTTGCGTAGCGCCAAAGAGGTGTTTAACCTTCTAACCAATTCTTGAACTTGTCTTCTCTCCTTGCGTTATAAATTGCATAATTTTGTTGGGACAACTATTTCTATCCATCTCAGGTACAACTTCTATATGTATTGCTATAGCAGTTACAAATTGAAACTTACAAAGCCGTTGCTTTCCTTTTCTCTGCCGAGGATTTACAGCATCGATTGACTCCTGATGTCCCCTCGTGTATCGCAAACCAGCTCAGGGGAAGCGTGCCGTTCTGGAACACTTGATGAACGATCGGGTGAATATTGATATTACGAAACTGGTTTTTGACCTCGTTTCACTGCTCTCCCTTCCAGTGTCATCAATCTGGATATAATCGATCCGGGTATCAATTTGGGTATCTATGACTGATCCTTTACACACAAAAAGTCATATAGCTTTATGTAATACTTTGAGTTGAAACCATTCTTGGGTCATTTGAACACCATTATTAGCGCAAAAACCGCGTGTATGATCGCAATCGCAAAACTATAAAGCGAACAGTTATCCAGAAAAAGTAAAGGGTCAAAAAGCAAAACTTTTCCCCAGGTCGAACTTAAATTTGTCAAATAATTCCTTTCCATCTAAAATTTTTCTGAGCTTTTTTCATAACTAAGACAATATTTCAAGTCGGGGGAATCCCGTACTAATCAGTTGTATCCCAATGAGTTGGCTATTGTTGTGCAAGATTTAAGCCTGACGTTGCAGGAATTGATGTTTTTGCTTTTATAAATATTGTCATTGGCGACCACTTACACTGAAGGCAAATGTACCCTCCCTTGACTTTAGCCAGACTCTTGCATAATATTGAGGACTGTATCTTTCGAAAAATGTGAAACAGTCCTTTTCTAAAAATTTTAACCAAAAGTTTGGAGCTTCAGTATTGTAAATTTTAGTTCTCAGTTGGTCTAAACACATTATTGGAACTAGGCTCGACTGCGTTTAAACCAGTATGGTTTACTGATTGTGTTTTTGAAGGTTGAAAGATTGAAAATATCAAAGTGTCGTCTGTTTTTTTAAAAAACAATGTTAAGTTAAGATGTACAATCAAAACTATGATTTAGGGAAACGAGACACAAACGAGTAATTTACAGCTCAAGATTGAATTGCACTTTATTATGCACTATCAGACTAAAGTTACAAGTTTTGTTTTTTTTGTAGTTTTTAAGGACTTCATTTGACTACCATTTTTGGTATCTCGTACTTCCTTTGAGCTTGATCGCCATGGTCTCTTCAATTTGACACAAATTTTAACATCGTTGCTCACCACTGTTTTGCCAAAGTTCCATCTTGACAAAATTTCATTACAAGAACTGCTCCAATTGACATTTGCACAATCTTGACTTTGTCAAAAAGAACTTTCAATGATCGACAAAATCATCTTAGCATGGTCAGTAGGGTAAGCAAACATTCATCTCGGAATTGTTATTGTGTGAACTGTCTAAATTCTTTGGTCTTGTATTCATTATCTGCTCAACAAGACTCATTGTAGTTCAAACATCACTCTCGGGTATTGAGCTGTTCACCAACACTACATAAATTGCTTTCTTGCAACTCCTATCTGACCGTTCCCAATCTGGTCTAAGATGATGTGCTGCGGGTGGGTAGAACTTCTACAAGATCCCTGGTTGAATTAGATGTTCTTTTATCCCTTCCTTAATCCATCCTCCAACGCACTCCGCAACTCTTGCGCAGCTTCAAAGAAGTGTTTACCCTTCTAACCGATTCTTGAACTTGTCTTTTCTCCTTGCGTTATAAATTGCATAATTTTGTTGGGACAACTATTTCTATCCATCTCAGGTACAACTTCTATATGTATTGCTATAGCAGTTACAAATTGAAACTTACAAAGCCGTTGCTTTCCTTTTCTCTGCCGAGGATTTACAGCATCGATTGACTCCTGATGTCCCCTCGTGTATCGCAAACCAGCTCAGGGGAAGCGTGCCGTTCTGGAACACTTGATGAACGATCGGGTGAATACTGATATCACGGAACTGGTTTTTTTTTTGCTCAGGGATTGCTGCGAAGCGGGCTCCTGACTTATCTTGGCTGCTTAGTATGTCGATTCTCATGGCTCTAAACCAAGAAACCTCTTGTTTGTGTCGGGTTAATGCGTGGTTTTTCCCATGCACTAGTTGGCTGAAAATAAGAACCCGTTTTCTGTAGAGCAGTTTTTTTACTTTACGCTCCAGTTAGTGATCTGCTTCCATCAGGAAATGCTTTGGTTTCGAGCTCCTTTAATGGTGTTTGTAACTCCAGTTTTCTCCGTCCTAACCGTGCCTGCTCTAACTGCAACTTGGTTTTGAATCCGATATCGAACTTATTTGTCCGCATTTCAGGTCTCTCTTCATGCTTCGTGTCTTGAGCATCCGCTAATGCTCCGTTTTGTAACGTTTGGGCAACCTAATTGTTCTTTGTGCTTGTCGTTTCTCTCGCATTTGCTAACTGCTTTACTCCAGCGTTGCTTGGTGTTTATGAATTAAGGTTGTTTAGGCATTGCAATTGCTATTTACGGTTTAAAAACATGGTGTTAGTGTACTTTAGTATGTTTGGTCGATCTGAGTCTTCGATTGTTTTGTAGATTAGACTTCAGTTCTAAAGTTTTTCTTTTTTTTAATCTTCAAAAATTTAAATTTAAAGTTATAACCACAACAAGAACGTTTGGTTAAATATTTACATTTTCAAAATCGCCTCGTAAATATATGAATAGTTTGGTCTTTATACTTCAGTAGAAAAAATTCCTAAAGCCTCTTACTTGTCTATCTATTGGAACACGTTCATGCAGTTTGACCATTTCGCTGCTTAGTTTTTCCTTAAATTTGTTTTTAGTTTTCTCTTTTCGGATTTCAATTGGCAAATTATTCCACTTCCTAGAAAAATTTCTGATCAGTGACCTGTCACTCCATTTGGATTGGCACTTATTCTTTGGAAAAAACTGGACAGTTCTGCAGTTTTTGGTCAATTCGTACTTTTCAAGAATCCTGAAAGGTTTCTCGACTACTCTGTTTATATTGTGAGAGGAGGTCAAAAAATTTAAGAAGACAAACTTTTTAATGAAAAGCTCTGCTGGTAAAATTTTGTCTTTCAGTAATAGATCTCTTGCACTGTCAAACTTTTTGCGCAGGTGGCAAACCTTTATTCCCCAATTTATTTGTTTATTAACTCTTTGAAGTGACATAACCGACAACGATTGAAAAACAATTGCACTGAAATTGAGATGGGACAAAACAAGTGATTTAAAAAGAACGATTCTTGCTTTTAGTGGTAGAAAATGTCTTACTAAGTAAATTGACCTAATAGCATTTGCCATTTTTGTTAATGTTTTGTTCAATTGAATGTCAAAATTTAGATTGTTATCAATCATTATACCTAAATAACGACAACTTGTTTTTGGCTCTATGTAAATTCCATCATAATGAAATTGTTCAATTTTTGATTCACCATTTTTTGAAAAAACCACAATTTCTGTTTTATCTCTGTTTAAAGTTAGCATATTTTGCCTCATATAACTGTCAGTACTTTCAAAAACACTGTTAATTTCACATAAGAGATTTTCATCGGATTTAGAATGACAAATTATGCATGTGTCATCTGCAAACTGTAAAACGTCCTCTCTTTTTTTCATTTTTTCAGGGAAGTCGTTGATATATATTTAAAAAATTAAAGGTCCGAGAACTGTTCCTTGAGGTACTCCGTGATTTATTGTCACCCAGTTCGAATATTCTATGCCGTTCTTTACGCATTGTTTTCTGTTAGACAAAAACGATTCTAGCATTGCAATTGATTCCGTACTAAATCCATATTTTTAAATTTTTTCGAGAAAAATTTTGTGAGATATTGAGTTAAAAGCTTTGGCTAAATCCAAGAATATACTAACAACGGTTTCGTTTTCTTCTAACAAACTATTCACTGATTCTGTCAACGATATTACTGTGTCATTCGAAGATTTTCTTTTCAGAAACCCAAATTGATTTTTATTGATTATTTCATACTTTTCAACATGTTCTAGCATTTGTTGGAGCAAAAGTCTTTCAAAAATTTTCGCAAGAGTCGGTGTAACTGAAATTGGTCTGTAGTTTCCTGCTTCCAGTGGATCCCCTTTTTTGTAAATTGGAGTTACATATGCTTTTTTAAGTATGTCAGGAAAAATATTTTTTGATATACATTCGTTTATTGCAAACTGTAGATGTGTTCCAATAGACATTTTGCTACACTTGAAGGACCATGTAGTAAGTAATCCAGGACCCGCTGCTTTGTTTTGTGGTAATTGATCAATTACAGTAAACAGTTATTTTTCTCGTTATATGTCTGAAGGAAAACTCAGTTTTGTAAAAACCAAAGTCTGGTAGCTCAACTTTTTCTGTCTCGCCTTCGTATAAACCTAATTTAGAAAAACAAATATTAATTGTGTTAGCGATTTCTTTTTTGTCTTTTAGAATTTCTTGGTTGAACCGAATTCTAGAAATTTCGCCATTTTTATCCTCGTGTTTTATTTTTGTTTTAATGAATTTCCACTGTTGTTTTGAATCGGGAAGACTTTCGAACAATTTCTGTGAATAATTGTGACTCGCTCTTCTAAGTAGTCTGTTTGTATGGTTTCTTATTCTTTTGTATGAGTTATATGTGTCAACGTCTGCTGTTATCTTTCAAATATTGAAAAGCCTGTGCTTTTTGTTGATTAGATTCAAAATTTTTCTGGATAACCATTTCTTTTTTGTTGATTTTGATGATGGCTCTCCTATTTTGATGGGAGCTATACTATTCAGAATATTTTCAAACATAATTGAAAATTTTTCAAAAGTTGAGTTTGCATTGTTTTGTTGATACATGAAACTCCAATCCGCGGATGCAATTTTTTTGTTAAGATTAGCTCTAGTAAATTTGCTAGTATCCCGGTAAAATTTCACTGGTTCTTTGAAATTCTGGTCGCATCTGCTAGCTCATAATAAACTGTGCTCCGCTGAGGACGGTTGGATGGCTTATTTACTGTTCATTTTTGCTTTGCTTAATTGCTCACAGAAGGTTTTGCACTTGTGTCTCTTTATTGAATCGCGCTTTTACATTTGCCTTCCTGGCTTTTGATTGTTTGTCTGTTGGTGCTTTTGACACAATCTTCATCCTATTGGATAGCAAATTTCTCTCCACTTTGCAGAACTTAATAGTCAATTAGTTTCAACAAATATTTGCTCGGTTTCTCTGAATAGCAAACTTGTTGATCTTTGTGTATTCGAACAATTTATCATATTCTTTCTTTTTTTCCTATTTTATTTTCTGGACAGAAATTGGTAGAATGAGTATATATATATATATATCCAAAAAGATTTGGTGTTTTGCTTTTTTTTAATTAAGTCATGGAGTCATGGAGTCGTTAAGAGTCATGGAATTTTGATGGAGTTTTAGAAGGATCCTTTTTCGTGTCATTTAATGAAATGTTTAAACCCACCTTGGCTTTAAAAGTCTTTGCGTAAAGTCCAAGCCCCGATAAGGGTAGTTACGATTGTTGGTCAAATGTAACAACGCAGCTTGTGGTATATCAAGCTAACAATGTTGTTGTTTTAGCAGAGTTTTGGATCAACAGTAGCATCCATTGCTGCGGTTCTGGGCTTGGTTGTTACACAACGAACTGTATATTCAAATTATTTTTCAATCACTTTGCGGGGTAAAAATATGTTGATAGCACTCCAGTTAAATTTTTCATTCCAAAAACAAGAGTTGGGCTACATTGGGAGAACTTTTCGGGAAAACGCTTTTATTTTCCGGCCGCTCTAGACTGGGAGGGATTTATAATGCTGTAGAAGCAGGGTTACAATGGGAGCAGCTCCTAAAATCTCCTCTCATTGCAGCCCCAATTTTTTAAAAATTTTTTGGCTGAATTATTTTACCCAGATGTTTAACCTCGCTGTTCAAATGACCCAAACCCTCCTTCAAAAATCGAAGGAATTTGTGAAAGGCATTTAAACCGTAAAGATATCGAATTAGAATGTCTTATGCCGACTATACACTTTTTTATAACCAAAATTTAAATTTACCAGCCATGATTTAGCTTCAAATTTATTAATATACTTAAAGTATCCGCCCAAGAGATGTTCAAAAGTTTAAAAATCAGATAAATGAGATTCAAAAAACATGCATATTTATTAAGTGTGATAAAGTGACAGCTAAAATTGCATATAATGCATGCCATCTCAGTTACAATTAAGCACAGTTGAATAATTGAAATTAATTAAGTTTTTGTATCAAAAAGACGGTCGGCCTCTGTTACAAGAACTAGCAAAAATGAGACGTCAGTGAATATTGCTAAAACATGCTCGGTCATGTCAAGTTCTTCTGCAATTTTTTGTTCGAACTTCCGTCGAAGGAGTGAACAAAACAATTCGAAGAAATGAACATAGGAACCGCTGGAAGCCCGTTCTTTTTTGTACCAGAATGAACAGTTCTGGAATAACAAAAAAAAGGAGTAAAACGGGAGTTTGCTCACAAAAAGTGTTGAATGAATGCTCACATAGAGGTTCGTGATTTGCATGCTATCTTTTTTTTAACCAAAACTTTTTTGGACCTTAAGGTATACCGATTTTGCTCAAACTTCCCTGGGGTTCTCTTTCATCAAAATCAGTTAAGCTTGAACGATTGCCATCAAATTATGCAGCAAATGATGCAGTGAAAGAAAATAAACATTTGAAAAATAAAAATCTCAGCTAATTTGAACTGCTATATATAATGCACTCTCAATATAAAATACTGGGACTTTTTAGTCTCTTTTTAGCGGGGCTAAATTGAAACTTATTCAAATTAGACAGCTTTCCGTTATTCAAGCGCATTCAGCTTATTCACCGCGTTCTCCTCTTTGTCAAATGCTGACGTCACCGCGTATTCTGTTGAACTCATTAATATGGTAATCATCTGTTAAATTTTAATCATATGCTGTGTGTAAACGGTCCGTAACCGTTTAGCCCCCCAATCCTTCCCCTTGTTATTTAGTTCAAATTTATTGAGTTCATATTCATAATCGCTGTAAAAGTCATATCTTTAACTTTGATTTTGCTTGACTTTCAATGCCAAACCTTTTCATTCATTATCATACATGAGTTTCATCGTGCCACACTTAACTTTGATAGTAAATGCGGGTATAAACCACACCTTTGTAAGCTATTATTTAACAAGCATACAAGCTTATAGAAGAACATACAGCAAAATAAACTCTTGAAAACCAGTCGTTGTCTCTGAAAGCGGATCAGACTAAAGAAAAGATAACAAATTTTGGCGCATCCTCGTTTTTAAAACCGAACCATCGACTCACAATACAGACACAACTTAAAATTTCTGACTTGTAGTTTTTCACTAAAACTTTAAAAAATCCCACCACCTAGCTGAATTAAACGTGCTATAGATTTTTCCATCTGATATTTTAGCACTTCAAATTTCTAGGATGTCAGGCTTTCCAAGTAAGTTACAGTTCGATGACCTTCCCCCTGCATCGTTCATTGCACTCCGAACATTATGATGCAATCCGCTCAATGCAGTTCTCTAGTCCATGCGGCTAGAGGTCCCACATTTGCTAATAAGATTGACTGGGGCCTGAGCGGGTGAGGCTGCGGGTTCTCTTTTGAACCAACGCATAGGCTGACGACGGGGATAGTCGAACATATAAATAGGTAGCAAAGCCTGATCTTTCTTAGATTATAGCACGTTCTAGTTCAGCTAAAACTCTCTGACCCTAAGTCTAGCGAAAGAGCATTTAAAATTTCAGGGTTCGATTAAGCCCTTCTTACATTCAAACAGATACTCTAGCTGATTCTGATTTACGGTTTTGCACCTGCTGACACGCAAGTGCAAAAGTTTTTGTTTCTAGGCACAAAATTTTCTAAAAGGTAAAACAGTATCCTCCCCTGGTTAGGGTGTTTCTCTGCGACCGTGATCAGACAAAACCCTCCCCACAGCGCAAAGCGTGCATAATATAATTTAATAAAAAAAACAGCATTCAAGCAAGATTTGGTAAAACATAAGACAACCAAACCATTAATAGCTGTCCACAACAGCAGTATAAATAGCATTCAAGTTATTTTTAGATACAAAAAAAAACAATTAATAAGCGTTCAAACAACATTTTAAGTGCTAACTAAAAGTGCAGTGACTCATAACACTCATAGTGCAATAATTTTTCTTGTGAATGTCATCGTGCAACCATAAACAAAGTAACAATTAACCAATGAGAAAAGCCAGAACCATGTCAAGCAAAACCAAAACAAAGTCAACCTCCAAGGCTCAACTCATGCAACTCTTGAGGTTCAAAGTCATTGAGTGGGAACCAGCACAAGACCTACTCGACGAACAAATGCAACAAACAGAAGCAGCAACAGACCTCCAAGAGCTCGTTGACGAACTTCGACAGCAAAAAGCGGAGCTTGATCGCATGTGTAACGAACTCATAGAACAGCAGTTGACACAAGAAGAGTTCGACACTGTTGCTGCAGAGTCTGCACGGAGAAATTGCAAATGGCTGAGAACCAAACAAAAAGTCAGATTGCTTCATGGGTCAAACCATCAAAAGTTCATCTCTTCCGACACCTCCTCGGAAGAGCCCAACAAAAAACGCAGCAAGGTGGTTGTTTCAGGAAGCAGACGTAAACAACCAAGCGGAATGAGACGTAAAACGCCAATGCAAAATGCAGGTGAGAACGCTGAGAGCTGGGATGAGGTGTTCAGTTCTGATGACCATGATGGTGTACCGTTCAAAAACAGTCATCGTGATCTTCAAAAAGAAAGAACAAGTGTAGAAAAATACAATGCTCAGCAACAGAAACCAAAAGAGAACAGTGCGATACAGGAGCATCGCAGCTTCAGTGAAGATGCGAAACAGGTTCAGAGTTGCCCGATTGTTGATGTGAATGTTCCAAATCAAGGTTTTGCTACCCTCAATATTTCTACCGATCAACCATCAGACACTGTGTACTGGAATTACGGTACAGCAACCGGATTTCAACATCAAGCAATGCCTGACAATTTCACTCAAACTTTTGCAGACAATCACTATCCGCGGGATGAGCAGCAGTCACGTCATTTGCTTGGTAGTCAAATGGATCACTCATTCCCAGAGACAAACAAAATGATGAACGCTCCCAACGGAGAGACCAACCGTCACTTCAATTTCATGCCCCAACAAATTTCTGAGCAACAGTTCCAACAACGACCCCACAGTTCTGAATGGACCAACCATCAAGTGATGATGAATGCGTTCAGTCTACCAAAGATTAGTCTTGACCATTTCTCAGGCGATCCTTTGATGTGGCATCAATGGTACAGCTTTTTCAAGTCAACCATTCACGACAATCCAGCTCTTTCAACTGTTCAGAAAATGACATATTTGCAAAACTCGGTAACTCACAAAGCAAAAGACTTCATCGGTGGATACTCTTACAACGGAGACTTCTATGAGGAGGCCCTTCAGGAACTTATCAGAAAGTTTGGAAAGCCGCAGCATGTTGTGAGTGCGTACCTCACACAACTTGAACAATGGCCTAGGACCAGAATGGATGATCCCAGCAGCTTTGTAAGTTTTGCGTCCTTCCTCAGACGTTTGGTACAGACCTTTCGACTTCACCATTTTGAATCGGACCTGAGGGCTTCTGCGGTAGTTAAAGTTGCCAAGGAGAAGTTGACAACACCAATGACGATTCGCTGGAATCAACATGTAAGGAGCATGAGAATAGAGCAGCCAAATCTGGCTGACTTTGCAGATTGGAAAAGCACATATGCAGAGGCTTGCGAGGATGTCTCTCCACAAAGACCACAAAGGACAGACCGGGTTGAACGGCCTTCCCAAGGCCAGAAACACTCCAACATAGTTCTTCAAGTCAGCTCAAATTGTCAACTATGCTCTGGGGATCACAACCTTGGTCGCTGCAAAGAATACCTGAGCAAGCCTGTAGCTGAACGTCAGCAATTGGTGAGGTATCACAACTTGTGTATCAATTGCTTGAAGAGACATGAGGGTAGATTTTGTAAATCAAAGATTCGATGTCTTGTAGACAGATGCAATGGGCTTCATCATTCGACTCTCCATCGAGACGACTTCAGGACTTTGCAGAGAAGTGATTTCCAAGCAACGAGTAAAGGGGGATTCCAATCCAGGAACAACCCGGTGCAGTCAAACTACGGTAGAAACTTCAACCATACAACGTCTCAGCTTTCGTCAACAACCAGTAACACGCCAAATACCAACAACAGAAGGGGATACAATCAAAACAGTTTCAACCCTCGTAATCCAAGCTATGGAAACAACAACTCACATCAAACTGCCAATCAGCAGCACATCAATACCCAGCAAACTAATGACTAAGTAACACTCACTTTCAATCAGTGACTAGCAACGAACTGAATGATGATTCATCAAAACTTCCACAGGTGCAAAACCACACTTGTAGCAGAAATCGGGAACCCACATGGGTCAGAGCTTTTATTCAACTACAGGCAATACCAGTCACGCTCTTCTACAAAGACTTCAACATAGAGACCTATGCACTTTTGGACAGTGGGAGTGATAATACACAGATCACACAAAATATTGCTGATGCTCTTCGGATTAGAGTCCCCAAAGATATACAACTTCCTCTAGCTTCGCTACATGGGGAGCACACAGTAACAACAGCTGATGTCATGATTGGAATTGGTTCACTTCACAGCTCAAAACCGGTGACAAGTCTTCCTGTGTACGCAACCTCCATTGAGCAGTTCCAGATGCTAATTGTCCCCGCAGAAATGTTGAATAGACTTTGTAGAGACCATGATCATTTGGCAGAAATCAACTTCCCACAAATTCGTGACAACAAAATTGGAATACTCATAGAGGCAGATGCTTTTCTGGCTACTGTTCCAAGACATTTCACTACCGGCAAACCAGGAACACCCTACGGAGTCAACACACTGTTAGGATGGACTTTGACAGGCCCTGTGCCACAAGAGTACTTTCAACCAAATCATAAAGGAAGCAGCAACCACAACATCACTCTTTTCAACCATCTGAAGCGAGGTAGTGACGACCCGGACGAAAATCTTCTACATCTTTTTTGGACCTTTGAAGGTGTCAACTTTAGTCAGGGTTCTACGAAGGGACACAATGAAGAAGACCAGAAGGCAATAAAGACTTTGGCAGAGACCACACATCACAACGGGGAAAGATATCAGATTGGACTCCCTTGGCGAGAAAACGTCACGTTACCCAACAACTACTTCATGGCAAGGGTTCAGTGGCACGCCTTGCAGAAGCAATTAGAGAGAGACAACCAACTGAAGCAGAGATATATGACCACTATCTTTGACGATATGGATAAGGGATACATAGGAGCTGTTACGAACCAGGATGCAAAGAACATTTGGTACCTACCGCATCATCCCGTCATCAACAAGCAAAAACCAGACAAGATAAGACGAGTGACTAATGCAGCCTCAAAATACAAAGGGGTTTCTTTGAACGATGCACTGCTAACGGGACCGGACCTTTTGTGCAATCTACATGGACTTCTTCTACGGTTTCGTCAGTACAAGGTTGCAGTAACAGCAGACATAGAGGCTATGTTCATGCAAGTTGGAATCAGAGAAGAAGACCAAGATGCTCTCCGTTTTTTGTGGAGCGACAATAATCAGGAGAGGACATCCAAATACCAACGACTCATTTTTGGAGCAACATGTTCTCCTGCCTGCGCAATTTTTGTTCTGCAAAAGTGCGCCCACGATAACAGACAAGAACATCCAAAAATCTTTGACTCAATCACAAAACAATTCTACATGGATGATTTCATTCAAACATTCTCAACACAGGAAGAGGCAGCAAATACAGCGACTGAGCTGAAACATGTTCTCAAAACAGGGGGATTCAACCTCACCAAGTTTCGCAGCAATAACCCTGCTGTGCTGGAAAAGATTCCAGAGGAAGACAGAATTGGAGTTCCAAAGTTACAAAGGATACTTGGTCAAACATGGAACCCTGAATCCGATCAACTTCTTTTTGCGAAACCCAAACTGAGCTATGAAAGAGAGAATATCACACAGAGAAAGCTTCTCCCAATGGCTGCTTCTTTGTTTGATCCCATTGGAATAATCTCGCCTTTTGCAATTCGACTGAGATGCACCTTGCAAAAAGTCGTCAAACAAGGACACAATTGGGACCAGCTACTATCAAAGGAACATTACGACGAAATTCAGCAATGGATGGAAGACTTCGAGAATATGCCTTCAATTCAAATCCCCAGATGTCTAGTTCCCAACGTCGATGGAACTCACGAGTTGCACACCTTCACAGACGCTTCACTTTCAGCAGTATCAGCAGTGGTGTACCTGAGGACAATCTCCGCTGATGGCTCAATAGCTACCCACTACGTCATCAGCAAGTCCAAGGTGGCACCAATCAAACAGATGAGCATTCCAAAATTGGAGCTCGAAGCAGCTACACTGGGAGCAGAACTAGCAGGCTTCTGTGAGACTGAGATGACAATAGATGTGAAGAGCAAAAAATTTTGGACCGACAGCACGGCAGTACTCAGCTGGATCAAATCAAAGGATCGACAGAAGATGTACATCGCAAATAGGCTCAACAAAATTGCTGAGAACTCAAACAAAGATGACTGGCGACACGTACCAGGAAAAATGAACCCGGCTGATCATGGTACCAGAGGTCTAGCTCCATGCGATCTTCAAAAATTCTGGATAACAGCACCTTCTTTCCTGATCAAACCTGAGAGCGAGTGGACATTCTCCGGTGACAAAACAGCTCAAACATACGCCACTCAAGTTGATGTCAAGACCAGTGAAAAACCGTTGGTAGATCCGAACAGATTTTCAAATTGGCCTCGACTCCTTGGCACAATTAGAACAGTGTTTCGAGCAGTGCGCGTACTGAAGAGGTTGATCAAACGCGAAGAACCTTGCGACTTGGACGACTTCGCGGCTGACGAAAACAAGGCTCGGAGCTTTCTCTTGAGGATATCTCAGTCCACACACTTCAAGGACACAGTTTCTCGACTTCAAAGTGGACTACCCCTAGACAAGAAGGACAAACTATTACCATATACACCCTTTCTGGATAGCGACGGACTACTTAGGGTTGAGGGACGAATTCAAAAATCTGGATTGCCTTTTCAGAGCAAACATCCGGTGATACTCCACAGCAAGTGCAGAGTTGCCAAACTGCTTATTGAGAAAGCACATCACGACTGCGGGCATCATGGAATTGAACATGTTCGTGCACATATCCAAGCAACGTTCATGATAGTGGGAATCCGCAGAGCTCTAAGAAGTTTAGGGAAGTACTGCTTCATCTGCAGACGCTGGCGAGCAGACAATGTCAGACCGAAGATGGCTCCTCTACCAAAATTTCGCTTTCCGGAGCACTCCAAACTCTACCCATTTGTGAATACTGGAATGGACATGTTCGGTCCCTTTCACATTGAAAAATCCAGAACCCAGACAGAACTCAATTATGTCTGCATGTTTATATGCTTGGTCACACGAGCAGTACACTTGGAAGTTTGTGAGGACCTCTCTACTGACTGTCTACTAATGGCTATTCGACGTTTTGTATCCAAACGAGGATACCCTGATGTCATTGTTTCGGACAATGGGAAAAACTTTGTTGGAGCTAACCAGGCCATGAAACTCAATTTTCAGGAAAACTACAAACCAGACAACAATTACATACGTCTCCAGCTGGCCCAACAGAACATCCAGTGGACTTTCAACCCACCTCTGGCACCACACTTCGGAGGGGTTTGGGAACGACTTATCCAGTCGGCTAAACGAAGCCTACTTGTTGTCCTCGGAAGCCGCCGACTAAACTTTTCAGTCTTCCATACAGTCGTAGCGGAGGCAGAAGGAATTCTTAATTCACGCCCACTGACGCATGTTGGGAGCACTTTGACTGACGATGAACCATTAACACCGAATCATTTCCTGATGAGAAGACGCCACTTCTGCTTAAAACCTCTGGCAAACAACAGAACCCGGTTTTCAATTAAAGACTTCAAGGAGTCACAGACCCTTTTGGACCACTATTGGTCTCGTCTTCTCAAAGAATTTGTACCGGAACTTAACAGACGGACAAAATGGCAGCAGGCCAACGCTGAGCTCAAGGAAGACGATGTTGTTTGGCTCTACAAAGATTTTACACCCCGAGGAATTTGGCCCATTGGTCGGATCGTCAAAGCACATGTGAGTAGAGATGGAGTGGCAAGAAGCTTCGACATCAAGACCAGTACTGGCATGGTGCAACGTCCCGCAGTGAGATTGGGCAAGGTGTTTGAAACTGACAATGATTCTTCTTCTTCGTTGGCCGCGGAGGGTGATTGAATACTCCTTCAATCATGTCAAATTGATGCATAAAACTCACTTAAGCGGAAACTTTTGAGGCAGTAAATTTGAATTTCTGATGTCAATTATTTTGTTCTTTTCTGATAAATTTATTTCCTAAGTTTTGTTGTTGCTTGCCGGAGTGTAAACGGTCCGTAACCGTTTAGCCCCCCAATCCTTCTCCTTGTTATTTAGTTCAAATTTATTGAGTTCATATTCATAATCGCTGTAAAAGTCATATCTTTAACTTTGATTTTGCTTGACTTTCAATGCCAAACCTTTTCATTCATTATCATTCATGAGTTTCATCGTGCCACACTTAACTTTGATAGTAAATGCGGGTATAAACCACACCTTTGTAAGCTATTATTTAACAAGCATACAAGCTTATAGAAGAACATACAGCAAAATAAACTCTTGAAAACCAGTCGTTGTCTCTGACAGCGGATCAGACTAAAGAAAAGATAACACTGTGAAATCGAAGACGATAAGGTGTTTATAATAGTTTTCGGTTCGAGTAGAGGTTTTGATTGCGTTGTGAAGGAAGAGGAAAAAGGTAATTTTTAAGGATCAAAGAACGATAATTATCACTGAATTTACTATATTTCAAGACAATCACTATTATCAATCAAAATCAAATGCAGAGTGAACCAAAGAAAAACAATGGAATATAAGTCAAATTGACCCAACTCATGAATAAAACAATCGAAAAATTGATTTTTTAAATAAAACACCGTTTTTCTCGCTCTATTTTATAATCTGCATGAGCTAAAAGTTACGCCGGAGAAATACTCGCTTTTTGGCTCTACTTCCTGCTTTGGCAGAATCAAAAGCACCACTCAAAATCTATAAAGAGTGTGAACACGTCTTATAAAAAAGAGCGATCCAATACTATTTAAAACAAGGAGGCACGGTAATGTGCGTTTGCACACAAAGTTCCGACCCCGCTCATCCACACTTTTGGCATAAATGTCTACCAAATTAGGAAGAGATAGAAAACCCCAAAAATTCAAGTATTTTTCTGATAAAAAATGTGTATGAGCAAAGATCGTCTCCAACGCAAATAACTCAGTGGATTAAAAAATATGCCGCACTAGATTGATGAGATCAACCACTATTAAGAAGGCAAGGCAAGGCAAGACGAACAACAAAATCAAACGACAATAACAAGAGAAATTAATTACATCCAAAACCTTATGTCCATTATTAAAAAAACTTACTAACAAGCTTTAAAGAGCGTAGGATAAAACTGAAACGAAACAAAATAACTTTTAATTCACAAGGAAAGATATGAGACTACTCTATAGAAAAGCTCTGAATGTATCGATAATCCACAATTGTGCCTAGTTTTAACCGTGGTTCAAAGCATTATTTATTGACAGCAAATGAAAGTGAATAAAAGTGGTTTAAAGCTAAAAAAATAAACCAAACAAATTAAATCAAATTAACCACAATGTCTTTATTTATTTAGAATTCTAGGTCGGGGAATGGTATTGACATCAAAACACACTCCTAAAGATTTTTTTGGTCTCATGGATTTTTCAGAAGAAGAAAAAATTATACTGGCTAGGATTTGATTTTACTTTAATAAGTTACAAATATACCATTTATGTCTCGAACTTACAAAAATTTTTTTTCTGTCTTGAGCTGTATGTCAGGGAATGGGATTACTATCACCACTCACTTCCAAAGCTTTCTTGTCCTGAGGGATTGTTCAGAAAATAATTAATGATACTGTCAAAGATTTGATATTATTTTGGTACGATGACGTTGAGTAATATCCCAGATAGAGCTCAAGTTCACCACATTATTTTTTATTTGTTTTTGAATATAGAGAGGAAATGGGATTGCCATCATCACACACTCCCAAAGCTTTTTTGTTTTGAGAGATTTTTCAGAAAAAAATCAAAAACACAATCAACAATTGTCATATTACTATCTCCGCATTGGCGAACAGATTGGTACATTTATCCGAGGTCAATGTGGTATAGTTTTATAAACCATATTCTCATTGCTCAATTTCTAAGGCCTTAAATTAGTTTTGCTTGCCTAAAAAGCGCGTTAAAGTAAACAAAATTGCGGATTACAGATACATTTAATGCAAAAATTAGATACGTAATCTGAGCGAAATTGAACCACAAGACTTGTCACCTAATTTCCAACTTCAAAGCATCTCAATTTCGCAAAGAAGGCGTAACCACTTTTTCCAAAAATAGCTGCTAAATTAGTCTTCTAATTTTTCTCATTTTATGTATCTATTTTCTCATCAATTTTTACCAAGGCGAACAGTTTATGCTTTAAACTCTGCGTCGTAATGAAAAAAAAATATATAAGAATATTCAGTTAATTAAAGTTATAAATCTTAAGTTTGTTTTTTTGCGTTCCTGCTCTTTATGCGTTAGGTTGCAAGATTCTTGCAAGATTTTGAATCCGGGCTTGATTTTTTTTCATTGATTTAAGTTTTTTAATTTGTTTAATAAACAATAATTTGCTTCAAAGATTTTTACTTCAAAATTTGTACTCCGATTTATTTTTTGCCTTGATTGATATCTTGCAAGATTCTTGCAAGAATCTTGCAAGTTTTGAATCATCTTGCAAGATTCTCGCAAGATTTGAATCCGCTCATCACTAGGGAAGATTAAATTTTTTTTGTATAAGCAGTATTATTCTTTCGAGTGTCAGAAAGCAACAAACTCTCCAACACATCTTACAACACATTTGAAAATTTGCGAACTCGCAAATATGGTTTGAAAATTTATTAGCAAGAGTTCAAAAACCTAGGTTGGGTATTACACTCTCTCAAAAATAAGGGTGTAAGAGTGTAAAAAAATTGATACTCAGATTAAGGGTGGAAAAAAGAGTGTAATCTTTTATCCTTCCACCTTAAACTACACTCTCTCAAAAACAAGGGTGTAAGAAAACAAGGATGTGAATTAAAGATTCTTCATTTCAGCAAATATGAAAGAAGATTCTATCGGAGAGACGAGTTCACAAGAAACTCATGCCTTTCATTATATCTCTTTACAAATTATCTATCTTGCTCGCAAATTTTGTTCCAGCTCAATTTTTAAGTGTAGTGTTTTTTGCAAACATTAGGTCGAGCAAAAATCCAGCTGTAATTTTGGGTCGAGCTAAAGTCTTCTAAAAAGATTTGAGTCGAGCTTAAATCTTTCGTAAACTTTTGGGTCGAGCTAAAGTCTTCTGTTAAAAATCTCTGTCGAGCTAAAGTCCAGCGTGTCTTAAAGTCCAGGTAAAGTCTTTTCATATCTCAAATGAGTCGACTACGGTCTTTTCATAGTACATTTTGGTCGAGCACTGTCTTTTTATAAGTCTGTAGCTGGGTGTAAGCATATATTCAACTCATTTGTTGTGTCTGTAGATCATTCGTAGAAAAGGGATTTGAGATCATTTGCGTTCATTATAATATGGTTTAGTTGATGGTCATTCCAATACATACAACATTACAACACTAGTTGTTTTAGGTGGAAAAGGTTTGCTTACATTGGGACTGTGTTGTTGGTGCTAGGAGTAATTCAAATAGCTTTCACCCATTCAATCCCGCTCAAAAAGGCTATCGTTGGCTACCAGAACGGAGAACCCTTAGTCGACCAAAAAGCCGCCTTCTTCGACCGCGAGGTGGAACTTGCCACCATAATCGGACTCTCAGTCGTATTAATTGGCGGAATCATAATAGCCGTTTCGGTTCTACTTCCAGCCTTCTTTAAGGACGAGGACGAGTATCCTCCTGACTACGTTATACGGGTTCCAGTCAACAAAGTAGTGTATAAACGGCTGTCAAAAGCGGACGACCAAATTCCTTACAGTGGCAAAATCGCCAGCGTCCAACCCGAGTCATCAACTAGCCAATCGAACAAAATTTTGGATCAAGGTTGAAAGAATTGGATGTTTTGGAATCATTTTCAGGTCATCAGGAACCCCCGATTTGTCAATGTGCATTTATAGAGAAATCTTTATTATGAAAAACGTATGATTTTGCTGAATGCGTATATCTGAAAAAATACGCCATTTTCTATTTATCGGTTTAAACAAGTTTAATTAAGTCACTCCGAAAACCATCAAAACATCAAACTAATGAGTATATGAATTGCTTTTTCTGTCTTTTTTGAGAAACTATTCTGTTGATGTCAAAAACAAATTTGAGTAGTTGTTGTCATTAATAACCTACAGACTAGGTTAAAATCCGTTGAAGCAGGTCTAGGACGCAAAAGCAAAGTCTGTCAGAAAAGATCTCCAAAATAGATCTCAAATAACTCCTCAATGTTGAGAGAGTATTTTAAAACTGTTTGATTTTTAAGTGTGAACAAGGAGGCTTGTAAACGTGCGTTCGCACATGATGTTCCGACCCGCGCTAATCTACATTTTTGACCTAACTGTCTTTTGACTTACATTTTTGACAAAGAGTTAATCAAAAACAGATGTTTGAATTTAAAATATCGTTACACAACCAACCTAATAATTGATTAAACAATACCAAGCCTCGTTACAACAAGATCTGTCATTAAAAAAACTACGAGAAAAAAAAACAACCACAAAACAAACAAAAATAAAAATTACACGGTAAAAACTCAATATCTAAACTTAAAAGCACCTAGTAACAACGTCAAATTACAATCAGACAAATCCCTAGCTACACATATTTACTTTTTCCTAACTACACAGCAGAATGAAGTTTTCTTTAATGAGACCAGGTAACAAGTAGACAAAAAGAAGAAATAATGGGGCGAAATTCAAAAATCAATCAAGATTTTTTAAACCAAATAAGTTCAAGTCTTCAAAATCATTAGCTTTTAACGAAATTATTCTTGACAAATTTAATAAAAGTCATAATGAAACCAATAGGACCTGTTTTTGGTCAGATTAAACCATAGGAACGGATTAAGGATTCATAAAACTCAAAAAATTACGAACAACAAATTACAAACATTACGAAAACATAATTTAGCGAAACCATTAAAATCATTAGCTATTATCTGAATATTATGTTTCTTATTTCAATTTCTATTTATACTAATTCAGCTAAAATTATACTGAATGAGTGAATGATTTCAATTGGACCACATTTGAAAACCATTGGGAACTGTTATTACGAGATTGTGCAAAAGGAAGGGAAAAAGAAACACAAAAAATATCACTCACATAATTTTTTATGAAAACGCATATTGTCCAACAAACAAAACATCAATTACCTCATAATATGATTACACATGTTAATCTTTAAAATACAAGGAATTGTATGGAGCCTCTCGATGATGAGAATAAGTTACAAGATGACGAAAAGTGCAACGAAAACTGACAAAATTGAAAAATCCTTAAAAATATTAAAAATCTATAATATCATAAAACTATTTGCTATAGGCCGACTTCTTTGAGTAACAACATTCATTCGATTCTCAATTTAAAGCTTATGAGACCAGTCAGCATTTTACGGCTACCTAAAGAATAAAAAAAACAGGCGAAACATCAAAATCAAAAAAGAAACTGAGCGAGAAAAATTTCGAAGCCATTAAAAGATGAAGTTTTCAGTAAAAATTTGTCTACCTTCTGTTCAATTTTCAACATCAATGGGATTGTTTTTTTAAAATTTGTCTCTAATAATTCAACAAAAATAAACAAAAACATTAAAACCACGAAATTTTTGAGAAAATCCGTAGAATCAACGCCATAAAAATCAAAAGCTTTCAACGGAAGTCAATAAATACGCTCAATTTTAACTCGATTGGAGGGCAAGGATGTTTTTCATGCACAGGTGGTCAATAAGACATCAAAATAAGACTTATGACTATGGAATCAACAAACCAAAAATTCAGTAGTAAAATGCGAGAAGAAAGTTCGAAACCATTTAAACCATTGGCTTTTCTCTGAAGTTTTTATCCGAGATCCATTGAAGGCTTTTTCTAAGCCAATGGGAGATATCAATATCAGGAAAATGTGATGAGATTTCAAGAGGAACCAAAAGTGCAAAAATATCCAAAACTTTTTTAAAAATTTTGAAATCGTGTGGCATTGAAGTCATATAACAAATAGTTAGAAGATAAAACCGCTAACCAGATTAATTTTGGTTGCCATTGAACGGAGAGGGGTCCTGTCACTACTGAGATTGACTGACATTTCACGAAAATAAGATTAAGATCGGTTAATGTTTAAATTTACTCGAAAAAATTTTTAAAATCTTAACAGCCATTAGCTGTCCCCTCAAAGCTCTAGATAGGTTAACCTAACGCTGATTACGAAACCTAGTGCAATTTTAGTCAATGAGTTTTTGCCATAGGACTCAAGTTTAGCAAAAAATCAAAAGTCAAATCAAAATTTCATTTAAATTACGAAAACTCAGAGTCTAAGCAAACAAAAAAAAATTTGAGCGGCTCCTTGAAACAAATTTTTTTATTCATTGGGCTTCATTAGACTGTAAATCAGGTCTGTCATTAATCGAATATCGATATGGAAAGTGACTAGTTTCTATGTGACTTAAGAAAACAAAAAATATATAAAAAATTTTTTTTAAAAAAAAGCTCTCAATTATAATTCCTTTTTTTTGATAGTAAACTTCCCTATGAGACCAGAGCTAGTCTTTTTATCTTCTTTCGTCTATTAGGAACTCAGAATTGATTCATTTTGTGGCTTGAAGTGTAGTTATGAAATAACATTTTTTATAAAAAAGATCTTAATTTGATGAAATATTACACTAAAAGTGAACAAAATCATGTCAATTATCCGATGTTCACACAAAACTTCACTCCTCGATAACTCCTTGAAAAAAACGAAATTCAACAAAATCTTTTTAGTTTGGATTTCTACGCCGGACGAGCTTTTTAATGATATCACTCAAATTTCTCTATGATGAATATATCGCTCGGCCAAAATTGTCTGAACAAAAAAAACCCATTTGGGTATATAGTTCCTCCCCCCACAAAAGTGGTCGGAACAATAATTAGTGTAACTTGCTTGATCCATTCGACCCTTGCTCACTAAATGTTCTTGATGTCCGCTCTGTATCTGTCTATCAAAATTTTCCTTCGATGGCTAATTTTTCTAAGCAAACTTCTCTAAATGCTTGAATGTTGTGGGTGCTTTATGTGTACTATATCAGTTAGAAATTCAATTTGCAGCCTTTGCGTTTTGACGGAAAGCCCGTTTCTCCCCCGTCGCCATTTTTCTTGCTTTAAGCTGCTCAGTCGTTGACGCCTGTGACCCTAAGCTTCGGCTAGCTATCATCAAAGTCAACCCCCGCAACGCCCTCGACACCTATTTGACCCACATCAATCGGTACGTTTTAGAAGAACAAGAATTTTTTTACAATTTTAAATCGTTTTTGATTAGAGAATGCATTGAGTCTACTATAGTTAAAATATTGCATCTGAACTAATTTGGACTTAATTTTATGAGAAGCGCATCTTTGATTTTAATTGCAATTGTGACTTGCGTCGTTAGTTTTTACGTCAAAAAACATCGTACTTTTAGCGACGTAAAACACTTATTATAATCTATTAAAAGTACTAGATTAATGTAAGCAAACATGTATGTTCTGGCGTTCGTGCGTTTTTCGATGTTTCCAGACTTTTGAACTCAATGTAATTTTGAACCCATGATGCCTCTCCCGTGCGTTCATCTTCGGTATGGACATACTTGCTTCCGTCTGTGACCTCAACCTGGGTAGTCAGGCTAAAGCAAAAATTTAATTGAGGGTTCAAAATTCAGAGTTATAATTTAGTTTTTTGTCATTGCTTAGTAAAGTGCAAAATTAGTTTGACAGAGTGAAAAGAGTACAATTTAACAAACTCAATTCAATCTGCTCAATGTTGTCCTTGTTTTTCTCGAATTGTAAATTCCGCGAACGTAAATTACAGATATAAATTACACATAAGCGTTAATTCAACAAGGCGGCTCGTTAATGTGCGTTCGCACATGATGTTCCGACCGGAGCTCATCTACATTTTTGACTTAATTGCCAACCAAATGAAAAAATAAGAAAAACAGATGTTTGAGCTTAAAACAATTGTTACACAACCTATCTACTAATTGAATAACATAATGTCATGCCCTATTACAGCTCCAATGATATCTCACCTTAAAGAGACTACGAGACAAAAAAACAACCAAAAAAATTAGCTAAAACAAAAATTTCACGGCAAAAACTGAATATCTAAATATAAAAGCACATAGTAACAACGTCAAAAAGCAGTCAGATAAAACCCCAACTACTTAAATTTACTTTCTCCTTATTATAAAGCGGATGGAAAGTTTTCCTAATGAGACTATGTTACAAGTCAACAAAGAGAACGATCATTGAGGCGAAATTCAAAAAGTAATCAACATTTTTTAAACCAAGAAGTTTCAAAAGTCTTAAAAATCATTAGCTTCTAACTAAATAATACTTGATAAATTACTAAAAATTATTGCAAACACCAAAAGGCATTGTCTTTGGGTAGACTAGGCTTTAGAAACGAACCAAAAGAAAAACTTTAAAAAATTACAAACGATTTGCGAAAACACAAATTATTGCTACCATTAAAATCATTAGCTAGTATCTGAAAATTATGTAATTTTAACTCAATTCTTATTTCTAATAATTCAGCTGCAGGAATTATACTGAGAGATTTAATAAGTTTATTTGGGCCACATTTGTAAACCATTGTGATCTGTTACTACGCGATTGTTCTGAAAGAAGAGAAAAAGAAACGCGAAAAATGACAAAAAAACGTTTACAAAAAAGCATATTGCTCAAAAAACAAAGCATCGGTGACAAATAATATCAGTAGATATGTTATTTTCTGAAATACAAGAAATTGGAAGTGACCTCTCATTGATGAAATTAAGTTACAATTTGACGAAAAAAACAACAAAAACTGAAAAGTTTTAAAAATGTTTGAAAAAGTATATCACAAACTATAAGAGTAAAGGCTATAAACTGACTAACTGATTCGGATAACATCATGAATTTGATCCTCAATTACAAGCTTAAGAGACTTGTCAGTAATTTACGGCTACATAAAGAACAAAAACAGGCAAAAACAACAATTTCAGGAAAAAAATTGAGCGAGAAAAGTGTCGCTGGCATTAAAAAATGACTTTTTCACTAAAATTTTTCTGTGTTTAATTAATTTTTTAACAGCAATGGGATTCTTTTTTTTATCTATATAATTTCAAAAAACCAAATATGAACAAATACATTAGAACCACGAAATTTTTGAGAAACCTTGTAGTATCAACGCCATTAAATTCATTAGCTTTCAAAGGAAACCACTAAATACGCTAAATTATGCGGCCATGGGACAACAAGTTTGTTTGTCATTCATAGTTTGTCAATAGGGCCTTATAACAAGTTATTGACGGTGACAAAAACAACAACAAAGACTGGCAACAACCAAAAATTCAGTAGAAAAGTGCCAGAAGAAAGTCTCGAAGCAATTGAAATCGTAAGTTCTTCTCTGAAAACTTTAAATATGACCCTTTGACCCGTTGAACGTGTTCGTTAAACCAATGGGAACTATCAGTAATAGGATAAGGGGTAAGATTTCAAAGGGATCCAAAAATAAGAAAAAGTAACCAAAACTTTTTCAAAAAAAAAATACGAAAACTCGTGGCATTGAAGTTTTAAAACTAATAGGTAGAAAATGAAAACGATTACCACATTAAATTTGGCTGCACTTGAAATTAAAGGGATCCTGTAAGTACTAAGACTGACTAACAGTCCGAGAAAAAGTTTAGGATCGATTAATGTTCAAAAAAAATTTCGAAAAACTTTATGAAATCTTAACAGCCATGAAACTCAAAAGCTTTTAACGGAGGTCAATAACTACGTTCAGAAATATCACAATGTCTGGAAAAAAAACTTTATATATGATCCATTGAAGGTCTTCCCTAAAGCAATGGGAACTCGCAGTTTAAGGATAATGTGATAAGATTTCAAAAGGACCCGAAAATAAGAAAAAGTACCCAAAAATTTGTTTAAAAAATCGGAAAACTAGTGGCATTGAAGCTTTAAAACTAAAAAGTAGAGGAAAAAAACCGCAATACAGATTCTTTTTGGCTGTATTAGAAATAAAAAGGGATCCCGAAAGTACTAAGACTGACTGACAGTTCAGGAAAAAATGTTAAGGATTGGATAACGTTCCAAACTAATAGGTAGAAGATGAAAACGCTAACCAGATTTAATTTGGCTGCACTAGAAATAAAAATGCATCTAATAAGTACTAACACTGACTAACAGTCCACGAAAAAAAGCTTAGGATACGTTAATGTTCCAAAAGGTTTTCGAAAAACTTTTTTTAAAGTCTTAACAGCCATGAAACTCAAAAGCTTTTAACGGAGGTCAATAACTACGTTCAGAAATATCACAATGTCTGTAAAAAACTTTATATATGATACATTGAAGGTCTTCCCTAAAGCAATGGGAACTCGCAGTATAAGGATAATGTGATAAGATTTCAAAAGGACCCGAAAATAAGAAAAAGTACCCAAAAATTTGTTTAAAAAATCGGAAAACTAGTGGCATTGAAGCTTTAAAACTAAAAAGTAGAGGAAAAAACCGCAATACAGATTCTTTTTGGCTGCATTAGAAATAAAAAGGGATCCTGAACGTACTAAGACTGACTGACAGTTCAGGAAAAAATGTTTAGGATTGGATAACGTTCCAAACTAATAGGTAGAAGATGAAAACGCTAACCAGATTAAATTTGGCTACAATAGAAATAAAAATGCATCTAATAAGTACTAACACTGACTAACAGTCCACGAAAAAAAGCTTAGGATACGTTTATGTTCAAAAAGATTTTCGAAAAACTTTTTTTAAAGTCTTAACAGCCATGAAACTCAAAAGCTTTTAACGGAGGTCAATAACTACGTTCAGAAATATCACAATCTCTGGAAAAAAACTTTTTATATTATCCATTGACGGTCTTCCCTAAAGCAATGGGAACTCGCAGTATAAGGATAATGTGATAAGATTTCAAAAGGACCCGCAAAATAAGAAAAAGTACCCAAAAATTTGTTTAAAAAATCGGAAAACTAGTGGCATTGAAGCTTCAAAACTAAAAAGTAGAGGAAAAAAACCGCAATACAGATTCTTTTTGGCTGCATTAGAAATAAAAAGGGATCCCGAACGTACTAAGACTGACTGACAGTTCAGGAAAAAATGTTTAGGATTGGATAACGTTCCAAACTAATAGGTAGAAGATGAAAACGCCAACCAGATTAAATTTGGCTGCACTAGAACAAAAAATGCATCTTATAAGTGCTAACACTGACTAACAGTCCACGAAAAAAAGCTTAGGATAAGTTAATGTTCAAAAAATTTTTGAAAAACTTTTTTTAAAGTCTTAACAGCCATTAAATTCAAAAGCTTTTAACGGAGGTCAATAACTACGTTCAGAAATAATACGAGGGCCAGAAAGAGTTTTTTGTCATGCATAGATACTCAATAGGAGCTCAAAATTGGGCTTAAAACTATGAAAACAACAACAAAAACAGGCGAAATTCAAAGTTCAGTAGAAAAGCGCGAAAAGAAAATTTCGAAGCCATTTAAACCATTAGCTTTTCTCAGAAAAATTTATCTGTGATCCACTGAATGTTTTTTCCAAGCCAATGGGATTGGAATAATTTTTGGATAATGTTTGTAATATCTGGATAATGTGATAAGAGTTCAAAAGTAACCAATAATACGAAAATAACAAAAATTTCATTTGTGTCATTGAAGTCATATAAACAATAGTTCGAATATACAACCGCTAAGGAGATTTATTTTAGTTGCAGTAAAAAGCAATTGAGGTCTGTTAAAACCGAGACTGACTAACTGTTCACGAAAATTTTAAGATTGGCTAATGTTCGAAAAAATTTTCGAAAAACTATTTTTAAATTCATAACAGCCATTAAATTCAATAAATGTCAACGGAAATCAATAAAAACGCTCAAACATGCTTCAATAGGAGCATGGGGATGTTTTTCATGCATAGGTGATCAATAAGACATCACAACAAGTCTAATAAATATGAAAAAAAAAACAACAAAATCAGTCAAAAATCAAAAATTCAGTAGAGACGTGCGGGAAGAAAAGGTCGAAGCCATTTGAAATCACAACTTTTTCTCTTAAAACTTTATCTGTGATCCACTGAATGTTTTTTTAAGCCAATAGGAGCTGTCAATTTTAGGATAATGTGATAAAATTTCAAAATTAACCAACTATACGGAAATACCCAAAAAAAAAATTTAAAATTTTTTGAAATCTTGTTTCATTGAAGTCACATTAATAAACGTTAAAATATAAAACCGCCAGCTAGATCAAAGTTCGCTACAGTGGGATGAAAGAAGGTGCTGTCATCACAGAGACTGGCTTACAGTTCATGATAATAAGTTTATGAATGGTTAATGTTCGAAAAAAATTTCGAAAAATTATTCTTAAGGTCTTAACAGCCGTTAGCTGTCCGCTCAAAGCACTAGATGTTTTCACTTAAGTCTCATTACGGAAAATATTGCCTAGTCAATGAGCTCACGCCATAAGACTACAAAAAATTATTTAATTCTAAAAAAGAAATTCAAAATTTCATTTAAAATTACGCAAACTCAGAGTCGAATTTAAAAAAAATTGAGCAATTCCCTGAAAACGATTTTTTTTGTTCATTGGGCTTCATTTGACTATAAAGGGGTTTGTCACTAACGGAACCTTGATATGAAAAGTGACTTGTCTCTAAGTGACTTAAAAACGCAAAAAAGTAGAAAATTTTATTAAAAAAAAAGAGCTCTCAAATTGATTTCGAATTTTTTATGATATTGGAGCTCCCTATGAGACCAGAACTAGTCTTTTTATCGGCTTTAGCCTATTAGGAACACAAAATTGGTTCATTTTTGGCAAGAAATTGCATTTTGAAATACTATTTATAGAAAATATCTTAATTTGAAGAAAAATCACGTTAAAAGTGAACAAATATACCATGTTCACGCAAAACTTCAATCCTCGATAACTCGTTGAAAAAAAGCGAAAATCAAAAAATACTTTTTAATTTTCAATTATACACTGGACCAGCTTTATAATGATACCACACACATTTCTCTGCGATGAATATATCGATCGGCCATAATTGACTGAACAAAAAAAACCCATTTGAGTATATAGTTCCTCCCCCCTCACAAGTGGGGTCGAAACAATTAATTAAATGAGGAGAACCTGATTTCTCAAACTTAGTTTAAAGAAATCAGGAGAATTTAAGCAACTAGTTGACCCAAAGTTCTGCAGGAATAAGTTAGTTCTAATCTTAATTGATTTATTGTGGTACAACTACATAGACCAAAGGTATGTACAAGTTGAACTCAAAAACATTTATTTCGTTAAGTTAATTTCATAAGATTTCAAGAGTCCTCTTTAGAATTATTAATAACTTGAGATCATCATGCTTTATCTTCATGCTCGCTTGTAAACATCTGGAATAAGTTCATCGGTTTCATCACATTGTCTGGTCCGTTTAACCAACTTCTTTAATTTTAATTTATTCATTCAGCCGCTGTAAAACTTGATATAATCAAGTCGTTAATTTAAAATTCTATCTTCTGGTCTAAATTGAGTTCTCAATGTAAACGACTAACAAATGCGGACGGTTAAACTGAACCCCTTTCTTGTAAACTCGCCTGTATGCATTTGGAACAAGTCCAACTCTTTCATCACGTCGCCTGTTTAACACGCTATCACGTTGTTATCAATTTTTGTTTGAAAAAGTATGAAAAAACTGTATTTTGTATTGATTACTTTGTTTGCTACAACAGAAAAAAATGACTGAAAGCAGTAAGACAAGAACAACTTTGAACTTGGAAAAATGACAACCATCGTTGCTTAAGCAAAATTTGGATTTAGCATTCGTGAGTTTTTGGTGTCATGATGCTGTCAAAGAATTTCTTAGTTTTACAAGTATGAATTAGGCATTAAATAGACACAAGGATTTCAGTCGTTTAGCTCACAGCTTTTTCAAATAAAAAATTTCAAAGTAATGATTTCCTGAATTTCAGATTCTTTTTGTTGCAATTGAATGACAACAAAGGTAACCATAATTAACGTTTTTCAATTTCAGATTAATGCGAAAGAACATGCCCTTATGCAGTGTGCCTGTCTTTCAATGCAAACGCAAAATATGAGAAAGAAAATTGCCGTACTTTAACATTTTAAGAAAATTTCTCTGACGAAAGAGAAATTGACGGTATAAAATCGTTTTTCCTCAAATTTGTGCTGTTTTAATATAAGGTGGTATCTTATACATGTCAAGATTTTTCGACACGTTGAGAATCACGAACTATCTTTCAAGATGTCAATGTTCGATATCGTGTTCAAAATATCGCAAAGCCAGCTCATTCAATATTGCCAATGTTTTGGCAATCTGTGACCAAATGAAATCTGCCGCAGATCTTACAATATTCTGGAAGTCCTAATACGGGTTGGGTTGTGCGATTGATTAATCATGGCGCCAACAAACAATATAGAAAAACTATTGGATTTATATTAGCGGAAAATAAATAGGTGTCAACTGAAAGCATTAGAGAGGAATAGAGAACTGAAAGCATTAGAGAACTGAAAGCATAATAGAACCGAAGATAGCAAATAAGAGCAATAAAAAATTAAACTGAATTATAAGACTTGAAAAAACAACAAACATTGTTAAAACTATTTGAAGGAATTCATTAAAAATTTACGAGAATATCTTGTGCGAGCCATAGCAACTGTAGGCTTTCTTCAGAAAGCACAATATTTATTCATTGAATGAGCCTAATGAAAATCTGACTTGTCTGTTATTAAGACGGAAAGACAAAAAAAGTTTTGAAAGATGACAGAGCAAAAATACAATCTGAATTTGTTTTCCTTGCAAAAAAGAAACGATGAGACCAAAAGTGGTCAAACTATTGCTGCGCAGCTGTAAAAAAAACGTCATTTTTCTAAATAGTTGCGTTCCAAATAGATATTTCTATTTGGAACGCAATTCTTTATATTTGAACAATAAGTGAACAATTTTGATAAAAAATTGATTTAAATTAGCTAAGTACTGCCAAATTGTTTGTTCCAGAACACTTTCTGAGGAAAAGGATAGGATGTAAAAATAGCCCTCATCTAAGTACACAAATATCGTATTTTTTCTCTGCACTACCAGTGAACTTCGATAAAGTGGGCTAAAGAAGCATATTTGGTGCAATTTCCACGAGGAACGGAAAAAAGCTGAATTCACAAAAACATCTGTCCAAAATTTTAGCCCAAAAGAGTTTTTTCAGACAATTCAACAAATTTTTTAATTATTAATCGTATAAGCAATAAGACTTTCTTTTGTTTACAGTTTTGTCATATTTTGGTAAAACTACGAAACATGTTAAAAAAAACAAAGGGCCCACCGTCCACAAAACCTCTGTAACTTCTTGAAAAACACGAAATTCAAAAAACCTTTTTTATTTGATATTCTATGCTTGATAAATTTTCTAATGATACCACTCAGAACTTTGTACGAAGAACATATCGAATGGTGAAGATTGACCGAACAAAAAAACCTAGTTGAGTATATAGTTACTCCCCCACTAAAGTGAGTCGGAACGGGAAAGCGACATGACATTTCAGATATTAATAGCATGATATTTCACAGTATCAGCCTGCCGATTTAAACAAAAAAAATCAAACTTCAAACATAGGGGAGGAGTTACACACATGTGAAATATTTATTTCACTCCATGTCATAGAAACAAATCTTTTGGAAACTTTCCGAAAGAACAATAGCGGCTAGACATGGTTGCCGAAAAAAAAATTCATGACACAATTATTCAGATTGCAATAACATAGCTTGAATACAACAAAACGTATGTCGCCTCCTTTTTTGTATGTCAAATTTTTAATCACAGATGTTTAGCTCTGCATGATCTTGTGGACTCAGTTGTGATCTAACGTGATGTGAAATTTGCGAGCGTAATTACTCAAGCCATATATTTTAGTTGTATTTGGTAGGAGTTAAAAGGAATATAAACGCGCTGATAATTTAAACTATCAATTTTCGATTAAATTTACAAACAGTAATTCTCAGGGATGATGCGAAATGCTTTTATCACATTGTTTGCGATATTAGTGGCATCGGATTTCAGAACAGGTAACTCTTTATTGAGAAGCCGAGAAAGGTTTAAAATTGTGTTGTAACTTGTAACCATTTTTGCCAAAATCTTAAGCCGATTGTCAACTTTTTTTACACAGCAGTCAGAAAAATGAGCTTTATCTCAGTCTGGAAATTTTCTACATCAAATTCTTACATAATTGGTGCTGGATAAATCACTTGGATCATCACACATTTCATTAAAATTAAAAAATCGTCTCAAATGTGAGCTGAGAAAAGTAAAATTCCAGATAGAAATCAATTTCCGGGGTTTTAATATATCTCTCTGGGTGGTTTATGAATATAATGATGTAAGGGATGGTCTGATTAAGCTGGCACTCAATGAGTGAGATAAAGGCAAAAACGTGCCACCTGATTGTGTGAATTATCTACCTTCCGAGCAATAGCAATAGGCCTTCTCCGGTTTGTGAAGCAGTTATGAGATCGAATATATACTCGTTTATTTTTCATGAGCGGCCCATAAGCTGTCATCAATCAAGACGGTAGCAGAGCCACGTATTGTGGTAGCTGAGACAGCCTGACCTAAATTTACACAAAAATTGAAAGCCGCAATCGCACAATATGGCTATTCGTTTGAGTGTCTAGTGTCTTAGTGTCTCAATGAATTTTGCGAAGGTGGCAAATTCCACAGGAATGATATATATTCCATTGTTGCTAAAGATCTTGGCGCAATACTCGTATTTCTTGTCCTCATCAGCTCTCAGGGCAACACCACGCTTCTTCGCTTTCCTCTGCGAAAACAAAATTCATAGTAGCAATTTTTTTTGAGACTGGTTGATTACTAATTTGGAATATAGGTTGCTCATTTCATTTGACTATGGACTAATTCAAAGCAGAAAATGGATAAAAAAGAGTTCTCTTCTTCTTTTTAAGAAAAATGCATTCATATCTTAGTATTTAAGCATAGAGATATATTTCAAATTGTACCAACATTTTTTCAAAAGGGGGGAAATACATGCGAGGCTCGCTTTTTTGTTCAGTCAAATTTCCACTTTTTATTTACGCATCGTAGAGAAAAGAAAAACACCATTTTTTAGCCCTCACGATCTATTTCTGATTTATCTTGAAAAATTTATCAGAAAAATGAAACTGGGGAACACTTCAAAATTTTGAGGGACAGATCGCGTTGAAATTCAATATTAAAACAAAAGGAGAACTTTGTAGTATTTTCAATTATGTTAAAAAAAATTTCGTTTCTCAGGGGTAATTATTTGCAGTTTCAAGCCCAAAGCTCAACATATTTAACCATTTGACAAAAAATTTTGAAAAGAATAAATCAATTGTTTCGTTTTTTTCCTCAAAATTTCGTAAAAATTTTTTTATCCGTCTCTATATGTTCTTCTGATTCAAACTACTGTAATAACCAATGTATATAAGTATGAACCAAATGGTAGAAAAGACATCTTGGAGAATAAAAGATATCATACAATTGGGAGCTCTCAAAATAGAAAAAATTCAACTTTGAAAATGTTAAACTAAAAGTAAAAAATTGAGTTCACTTAAAAATTCTGGAGTCATTTTTGCAAACAAATCATTTCAGAGTTTTTTTAGTTTTTCAACACCACGAAGATGTTAAGAAACTGGTTTCCTGTTGTCAGCATCAATTCAACCAAGTTCATTATTAAGAAAAAGAGATGGAAACATATTCAAAAATTTTTCAATTTGTTTTACTTATTTTGTCGTCGTATGATCTAATCTCCGCTTATATAACCCAATGCATCAGAGTTTTGAGAAATAGAGAACTTTTTGATTGCTAACCTAAAACCTTAGTAAAATTGTTCACACTATTTTTATGGAATTTTCTCTTATTTATTGTTTTTTGAAACTGTTTTTGCATTCTGCGAGAGTTTCTGCAAACTGAAAAACCAAATAGCTAACTGATTGTGCATGTGTCTTTATAGAAAAATGCAAGAGTGCTCTCGAAAGATGAAACATTTTTCTTTCTATTTTTCAGTTCACATAAAAATTATTACAAATTTCTGTTTCTTTGAAAATTTCAAAGTAGTAAGAAAAAGACCAAATGGAATAATGCCGAGAGAAAATTTTCTTCAAAGCTATCCACGAAGAGACTTTAATGACGTTTTTCTAAGTTACCCTAGATATTAGGCACAAGAAGAGTTGGAGGGCAAAAACCCGTCAGAATAGTTTTTTATTGTGGAAGTCTTTATTTAAAAACGATGAGTGTTTTCGAAGATCATGAAAAATTCCTCTTTAATTCTCAGTTCACTTAAAATTTTTCAACATTTTTTACTTATTTGAAAACATCGAAAGTTTTAAAAAAGCTGAAACTTCAAATTTACTGGGAACCACAGGTTCTCAATGCTACCAAAAAAACCTTTAAGGACAGCTTGTAAGGTTCACCTACATTTTATTCACAATAGATGTAGACTTTTCAAACCTTCAAAATTAAAATAATTAGAAAATTTATTTTATACATTCTACGAGATGCGGTGTTGAAATTTTTAAAAAACGCAAATTGTTTTTATTAAATCTAGCTGGTAACACGTCCGAGAAATTTAAAAAGAAATGACCCATTATACTGATGAAACAGCAGCTCAAAGTTTTCAGAGACAAACTATTTTAATAATTGGTTTCAGTTATAAGGTTGTCAAAACACGGACCTCAAGAGTCTGTATCCCGTTTTCCACGCGAAACAAACCTGTATTGTGTTTATCTGTGTTTGTATGTTATTGCGTGTGATTGTGTGGGTGTATGTATGTATGTGAGTGCTTTTGTGTATTGTGTTTGGTATGACTTTGACAGGGTTAGTTTCTTTAAATGTTAGATACAACTAGATACAGAGTGCAAAAGGATTGAAAGGATTTTAAATATTAATTTTTTCATTGAGCTCATTAAAAACCTAAAATTACAAGCTTTTTTGGAAAAACTTTACAAAAGTTTCTTTTCATAGTTAAGTGCGATTACAATATTGAAATCTAATGCAATAAGAGCCGTTTGTTTTCTATATTCTAAGTTAATACGTTGACCAAAGACTTCTTTACTTTTTTCGTGAAAGTGTTTCTTTCGTCTGTTTTGTTTGTCTTGAAAAGATAACCAGTTTTAGAATTTTATGAAAACGTAGGACAGAAAAATGATGTTATCATGCACTCCTCATAAAAAAAAGTTCCGTTTCGAACATTGAGATCAAAATACTTGAAGCTTTAAAATCATTAAATGCAGAACTCAAATTTTTCATAGTTAAGTTCTGTTTTAGCAAATTAAACAATATCCAACATACAGAAGCTGGAAGAAAATTTTTTCCTACGAACAACACGAAAAACGTTAAAACGTTTGTAATTTGCAGCTAATCCAGGTTTTTATGAGTTTTGTAAACGCAGATTTTAATAGCAGATAAATATTTTTTGCTGCATAATGCAGGTTATTAACCATTCAAATACGGAAACTAAGTTTTGTCGAACTTATAAAAAACAAAAAGTTCTGTGAGTTTTTTTCTAAATTGCCGGAAGCGTATTTGAGTATGTTCGTTGAAACGTAAAACTGAGGAGAAACACGGTGATTTTTCATCGGAGGATAGTGAAAGGATGTCAAATCTTTTTCGTCCTCTTATTTCATGTCCTGTCATAGTGAATTTTGAGAAATGTATCTTTTTAGTTACCTGTTTAGGTAATAAAAAGATCAGAGAAAGAGAGAGAGAACCGGACATGGATAGCTGGTTCGTTAAATGGAAACGGCCAAATGAAATTTAAATTATGTGAATTAAATGTGGAATTTTGTCTCTGTAACGTTTTATGAGTTTTTGGTCTCAATTTTGTTATCACTCTCTTCGCTCATTGAGAAATGTACGGTTTTTAAATATAAGAAATAGTCGGTATTGTCAATTTTTGCTAACCAAACGACCCATTTTTCTACTTTTTTGTCGTTATCGTCGTTTTTCTTCGATATTTAATAAAAGAAAAATTCATTATAAATGTTTTTTTAAGTAGAAAAGATCCGGTATTGTCTTTTTTAAACGTAAGAGGGAGTCGATATCATCAATTTAAAACTTAAGTGAGATTCAGTAACTTTTAGAGAAGCACCAAGATTTTTGGAACTCCATGTCTGAGAAGCAGATTAGTCCAGTGGACGTAACAATGAAAACGATCGGCATGTTGCAAATTGCCAGAAAGTATGTCAAAAACTCAGTGAATGCGAATTAATCAACAGGATTTTCATCAATGTTCAAGAAGTATGTTACATTTTTGAATTCAAAACTATCCAAGAAATTTAAACTCATTCATTTAATCTTGTGATTTCTTAGAGAATTTAAAGCTCGAAAATTATAGTTATCAATTTCTAAAGTTTGTATTTTCTTTTTTCCTTACTGTTATTTTCCTTTCTGTGATAAAAGCCTGAGAAAATGATGATTTATTTAAGCTAAATAATGTCAAGTTGTCTTCCGTTTTTTTAAAAAATCTAAACGATTATTTCAATCCTGTCTTTGTAATTAGTTCAGGCTCTTTTCGTTTTTTAGACAAAATTTCAGTCTCTGGATTAAAATTCGTAATTATGTGAGGAGAGATATAAAGGCAATCCTCGCATTGAGTTATTAATTTCACATTCCTCTCAAGTTTTACAGTGCTTTGCTTTAAAAAACCAATTTTCTTTGGCTTGCTTTCACGGGACTGCTACTGTTTTTTTAAACGTTGTATCTATAACCATCTATTTCAGTTATCTCAAACAATAACACAACTCCACAAAACACAAACTCCACTGGCAAATACATTTCAACTTATGCTGTTAATAACGATACAGATTCAGATGACGTCAACATTACAGACATTTACAATTCGGCTAGCTCAACAGACAATGAAAACGGAACAGAAAATGAAAGTGTGAACGAAATACAAAGTTACGCAATGTTGCTTGAGGAATTGAAAGAATTGTTAGATGATACCAACATATCTTCTTATTTTTCGAACAATTCCGAGACTTCGAACGATGCGGTTTCCAATTTGACCGACGAGGGCGACGATATAAACATGACAGAAATTGAAAATGAGTTGAACAGCGGCGTGAACGAAACTTACGATTTTGTTAACACAACTTTGTTGAGCAACGAAACAGACATATCTGAGGAAATTTTCAACCAAACGATTGATGAAATGTTATTAATAAACGACACAATTTACGAAGATTTAAATGCGAGCAATACAACAAAATCGAGCGATACGCAAAAACGAGACGATGACGATGATGGCAATGATGACAAAAATGTATTTAGGAAATTGTTTTCATGGTTTGGATTGTAAAAAAAAGATCGATATTATGCGTTCGAGTCGGGAGGCTAAAGCTAAAAAATATCCAGTATTTTTATATAGATCAGATACAGTTTTGGTGATAGGACACGTCAAGCTCATAATAATTGAAATGAACATTAATTAATATACTTTCCATAATTTATGATGGGGCGTCAGGTAAAGTATGGAAAAACTAAACATCCAATTATATTTCAGACCTCCCCAGTCGACAACGAATAATTATGCAACAAGATTTTGCAAGATTTTTGGTACAGTCTCGCACGACTACATCGCATCGTCTTGAAGATATTTTTCCAAAATGTTGCAAGATCTTGCAAGAAAACCAGTCGTATAGTACGAATCTTGCAAAATAGTCATCCGTTTTCGAACAGATACTGTACGTCAAAAGTAAGTTAGCGTTCTCTAGTTTTACGAAGTAAACATTTATTCATTGACGGAATATTACTCCATCTTGCAATCAAATTTCGGAAATTTTTTTACACCCTTGATCCTCGTGGCTAGTTGTCTTGCCTACTCATGACATTAAAATAAGTAAAACAGATTATATGTAACGGTAACTTACCAGATACCCCCAATGTAAAATTCATGAACTCCATCCAAGTTTCGTTGTTAAAAAAAATTTGTTACAAAACAACATTCTATTCACATTTTTGCTTTTTCTAAAGTTTAACTTAATGCATTCTCAATCTTAGTTACACAAACGTGAAAGTAAATCACATTTTGTGACCATTCTTTACCAATGAAATTTGGGTGAAGTTTGTCAACTTTACATTGGGATAATAATATGCGTAATAATAAGCATTATGAAAATAATAATCAGATTTATTCTATTTCTGCCCCAGTGTTTTTATGTCCCATTTACACATTATATGTTAATATATAACACGTTAAATGGTAAAAAGAAATAGCACGTACGCCTGCAGTCTTCAACGTTATATGCCCACTTAGATGGAGAGATTAAAAACAAAATAAATCCAAAAAACCGCGGATATCTTGGATCTATCTCAGCTGTTTGTATAAAGAAGAGAAATTCAGCAGTGATCAGATATTGAAGACTGGTCTTGAATTATATTAACTATAGTTTTGTTAGTGACCACTGAAGGCAGTTTTGTTTATTTTTTTAAATTTTGGCGTTGTATTTCACTTTGTTCCAGGAAACGTAAATAATTAGGCATGCCATTAAGGATAAAACTTGGTATTATTGTACTATATACATTACCAAAAATTGATACAAAAACGGTAAATACTCTTTAATAACTATAAAGTAAATATTAATCTTGACTCAGTTGAAAATTTACGGTGGTGAATTTAAGGTAACAATGGCCTTAATGAGTTCGTCAGCTTTACATTGAGGTATCTGGTATGTTACTGGCATGTATTATTCAAATTTCATAAGTAATCACGACCACCAGGCAGAGGTATCAATGATCTAAAACCCAATATTTGATTGCACGATGAAGTAATTTTGCGTCAAAAAAAGTTTTTACCTCGTAAAAATTAGGGGTGATAGCTTACTTTTGACGTTTAGTATAATTGGATCTTTATTTCACTTCTGAATATAACCCTAGTTCAAACCTAAGGTCAACTTTGTAGGAACTCGAAAACTGAATTTTAAATTTTGAAAATTAATTTATTAATTCGCAAACTTTTGCAAACAGGATTTGCAAGCTGTTGCTAATTCTCATATTAATGTGCAAACGATTTTATCTCACCACGATTTTATGTTAATTTGCAAAACGTTTCCCGAATCTGACCTTGTGTTTGCAATCTGAAAACTGCCGCACTTCGAAAAATGTCAAAATATGCAGGATACGGGCTACGCATATTTTGGGCGTCAACAAAAACAAAAAACAATAAAAATGGGCATCTTGAAAATAATAATCAGATCTATTCTGTTTTTGCCCCCAGTGTTTTTATGTCCATTTTACAAATTACATGTTATTTTTAAGGCACGTTTAATGGTAAAAAAAATAGCACGTATGCTTGAATGCTTGAACGTTATATGCCCTCTTTAATGGGGGGACCAAAAAATGAATCCTAAAAATTGCGGACATCTTGGATCTATCTAAGCAACAGTGATCAGATATTGAATTACTTTAACTTTAGTTTGGTTAATGACCACTGAAGGCAGTTTTTTGGTTCTTCTCAATTGTTTTGCCATTGTATTTCTCTTTGTTGCAGGAGAATTAAATAAATAGGCACGCTATTAAGGATAAAACTTAGTATTTGTATACTATATACATTACAAAAAATCGTTACAAAGAAGGTAAATTCTCTTTAATAACTATATAAAGTAAATATTTATCTTGTTTCAGTTGAAAATTTACGGAGAATTTAAGGTAACACTAGGCTTAATTTTGCCTTAACGTGAATTTACCTTTACTCTGTTGAACGTATATTTACCAGGAGATATTAACAGCAAAATTTTTGAAACATTTGCATCAACTGCGGTAATGTTATATACTCCAAGTGGGGTTGCATATATGATGAAGCAAGTCTGAGTGCATCAGTGCGCTTATTTCAGGTTTTTTGAATTTGCAAATATTTGAAAATTTTACCCGGGTGTGCAACAATTTGCAAATTTTGCGTCTGAGTTTTTGTAAATTAGACATTATTTTGGAAAAAATTTCAAATTTGACATCACGTTTGGACTAGGGAAACGGTTAAACCTTGCTGAAGTTAAACATGAAGCTCATCATGATTCACACTCCAATGAATTTAGGCGAATTCTAGCGGCAAATAGGAAACTGATATCGAATGAGGGAAGTTGATTCATTTACTATCCCTGAAAAATGAATTCTATAACGAGAAGTGATCAATACCAAAACATCACTGTCCTCAATATTGTTAGGACAATAGCTTTATATTCTACAATCAAAAATATTCATTCACACTCCAGTGCAATTGCTTGAAATTGTCAAGATATGCATCTGAAATTGACTGCTTTGAAGTACACCTGTAGCCAGCTTGAAATCAAATGGAAGTCAAGTTTATATTTAGATAGATTAAGATTGTAATCACATGTAAAACTTCTATTAACTTTGTTTGGCATAAATGGGAGAATCAATAATACAATCGAGGTGACAGAGAAAAACAGGTGCAAGAATTTTTTAACAGAAGAGCTCTTGTTTGTTCTTTTGCGCTAGAGCAGAGAAAATTTCAAAAAGATTATTTAGTAAATGCCACTGGAATTTCGGGCAAAACGATTCATTATTAGGCAATTTATATCATCCCTCATTTGATGTCATGTCCGGTGCTAGGACAATAGATCGAAAGCAAAACTGGGACAATGGATCGAAAGCAAAACTGGGACAATGGATCGAAGATAACGTTATTCAAGTTACGTAATGGCCGATCCGATTTAAGCGCCCACTTATCACACACGCGCAAAACGTTCGGCTGTGATATTTCGTGGAAAATTGTGAAGACATGCGAATAAAAGTGACTATACTTAACTACTCCTGTAACTTGAACTACTAATTGAACTACTCCTGTAGCCAGCTTGATTAAATATCGCTCTGAAATACAATTTAACTTTTTTGTTTAACTAATGTTGTAATTCCAATTAAAATTTTCATTCATTCTGCGAGCATGAACGGAAAAATCAATTTTGTAAATAAGTTGAAAGAAAAAACTTCCCAAGTTGCGGTGTTGACATTAAATGAAATCTGATCAAGCCATGCCGTTCCAAAAAACATTTTAGTTGACAGAAAAGTGCTTTTATATGTTTTCTGTGCACCTAGTGCATTCAATATCATCTCTTACAAGACCTGTTCAGCTAATTTGGTCGATTCATTAGTTTAGAATTTGGGTTTAGAAATGAAAAAAAGAACCACCTGAATTATTTTCTGATGAAGGCTATCTATCAGACTAGCTAACAAATTGTTAGGCTAATAAGTTTTTCTTTTTTCTCCATTTGTTTCGATTTGATACGTTCTGTAGTATTACGAGAGCCGTTACAAATGAGCGGATAATTAATCCCGCATTAGAGCCAACGTATTTAGGCGCTAATTAACCATTCTTTCGCCGCGCGCTAAACAAACTAACGCTTATTAAGACTACCAGTACACAAGTATTTAAACAACTCAGTTCGACTTATTTAAATAACACAACTTTAGGCCTGGATCTCCTCGCTTATATCCAGGATAGAAAATGTACATTGTTGAACGTAGGCGGCCTGTAAAACCACAGTTTCTTTTGATTTAAATTACTTCTGCTTTTGACAGTTGCAATGCAGATCTTTCCCCCCAAGTTCAATAAAGATGAAGCAGATTGCTTCAGGGGAAAGACAATAGAGTCTCATAAAAAGCCCCCAAGAAAACCATAATTGTTGCGGTTTTAGAAGAGGGGAAAAGCAGAAAACAGGCGCCTACAAAATCAATAATTGATGCTCTCAGCTTTTTAGATTTTTATTATTTTTTGGAGTTTCAATAATTTCTCCGTGAGATAAAAAAGAGTTAATTCTCTTGCCTTCTCGGCCAATAGGAAAATTAAGAAGCACCTCACTATGAACGTGAGTTTGTGATTCGCTCCCTATCGGCCCAAACGGAGCTGAGAGGAATTAATTGTTTCTCTCAGCGAAGTGGGACGGAATAAAATTAGAGAGACAAATAACAGAGCCAGCGACGAGCAGCAGACAACTGCTTCATTTTTCTTGCAAAATAAATTCCTAAATTTAAACAGAAATTTTAGTAAAGATTTCCAACTTAGCAAATTTCCCAACAGAACATACTTGTGAGAAATCAACTGGAAGAAGTTTTCAACGACACAATCATTTAACAACAACACAATCGAGTAACAGCTCAACCCGGTTTAATACTACTCAGTGTAAGCTTGTTCATTTAAACTATCTATTTAATTAATTGAACTTTTCAGCCCCCCAACTACTTTAAATTGAGACTTATAGCACAGACAGGTCTTAGGCATATATCTTTGCCTTCGATTTGTTATATCTTTTGTCAAGTTTGACTGGCATACATAAAGAGATCCCGTATTGTGTGATCTGTAGCAGCCCAGCCAAATTTGATAACTGGTGCGCCCAGAGGAAAGAATCACGCCTGAATTTTTGTTTTTCTATCCGATCGGATTAAAATAGTAAAATAACCACTACCACAGAAGTGAAAGCACACTAATAGACAAACAAATAGAGTAATTTATATCAAATTTACGGCCGAAATACAGTAAATTTACATTAAAATAGTAACAGGCAACTGATTCTTTGCTCTTGTAAAATTGTTCTGACCCGGGTGGGGGTAATCTATGTCCAATTTTTAGTTTATTTATATAACAATTGAAGTACTTTTACATTTTATAGTCAAAATTTAACCAAAAATCATCCCCCCAAAACCTATTTAGCCTAATTTTACCCAATTTTCATCAAATTTATGGTTAAATTTTAGTATTTACACCTTAAATAACCGAAATTCAACCAGATTTTATCCCCCCCAAAACATATTTAATTTGATTTTAACCCAATTTTCACCAAATTTATGGTTGAATTTTAGTATTTTCACTCTAAATAATTGAAAGTTATACAAAATTCATCCCCCCATAACCTGTTTAGTCTATTTCTAACCCGATTTTGACCAAATTTATGGTTAAATTTTAGTATTTTCACTCTAAATAATCGGAATTTATACAGAATTTATCCCCACAAAACTTGTTTAGACTATTTCTGACCCGATTTGGACCAAATTTATGATTAAATTGTAGCATATACACTCCAAATAACCAAAAATTATCCAAATTTCACCGCCCCAACACCTAATTAAACTAAATTTTAGCCGATTTTTACCAAATTCACAGCAGAATTTTAGCATTTTCACACTAAATAGCCGATTTTTAACCAGAAATCATCCCCCCAAATCATATTTAGAGTAACATATGTCTAATTTTTACTGATTTTTTGACCAAAATATAGCATTTTCAAACAATTTAACGTAAATTTAACCAGAATTCATCCCCCCAATTAGTGTTTAATGTAATTTATATCTAATTTTCTACACATTTAAGCACACGTTGTTGCATTTTCACATTAACTAACCCAATCTTGGTTAAATTTAAGCCTTCCTTAGTTGAATATTCACTCTGTTTTATCAATTCCTTGACCCGGGTGGGGTAATATTAATCAAATTTTAACCAAATAAACATCATTTTGACCTAAATTCTCAAATATTAACCAGATTTTAACAAAATTAACGTCACTTTTATCATAATTTAACGGATACTAATCACATTTAAGCCTTAAAAACATCATTCTTATCCAATTTTAACCAATATTACTCAAGAAAATAGCCATATTAACGTCATTTTTACACAAAATTAGTAAATATTAACCAAGTTTTGACCACATAAATCTGAAAAAGGCTCAAATTTAACAAAGAATAACGGGTTTTAGACTAAATTTTATCCCCCCAACATAGATTTTTAGCCTGAAAATAACATAAATTGATGAGAACTCCCCCATTTTAACCGGTTTCACTATAAAAATTTCACCAATAGAGGTTTTAAACAGTGCATGGACCAAACTGGAATAGTTATTGTAGAACATCTTAATCTAACAGCAATAGAAAACACTAGAAGGGGTAAAATAACACGGTTTATTACTGACGGAATTACTTTCTTAGCTATTTTCTACGTGTTTGAACATAATTCTCCCGCTGATTTTTGTATAACTTATGCATCTGAGAACCCTAATTTTCAGAATTTACTAACTTTGTTAAAAACTAAAAACAGTGTGATCGAGATTCCCGCAGAAAATTTAGCCAATAATTAATTAAAAGAGCGTAAACTAGCCTTTTTAACCCAATTTGTACACAAATTTATCATAGAAAAGTTGTTGTCTCATGTTAAAATACGGTCATTAACAGACTCAAGCACTTAAGAAACAATATTTAAACACAATAATAGCTACAAAAATACTACTACTGATGTACTAAACATCCCGTACTAAACGTTTTTATACTGTCTTCTGTGTAATTTCATACAAAAATACATTAATAAAACAACAAAAACAATTGTTCTATGTTATTTATATGTCATATATTAAAGTAAACGTTCAAGATCTAAATATAAGTATTAAAGTACATAACAAAATAGGCAAAGTTTCATATTATTTAACTGACAAGAACAGAAACTTTTTATGCATTTACCATCACTCTTCTAGCGAAACAGAAACTGAAATCTACATAACTTACAAGTGGACCAACCCAAACTTTAAGGAACTTTTGTGTGCTCTAAGAAATCAGAACAGTGTGATAGAATTAGCATAAACTTTATCATCTTGTGTGTGGATGAGCCACCAAAATAAAATTCCCCCGTTTGGTTTACAAATCTTAAAAATTATTAAACCAAAATACATCAACGTTTCTCCTGACGATCCGAGTTTACCAGATAGAGTTAAATTACTTATAAAAACAGAATTTGTCACACAAATTAGATTTTCAAAAATAAACAGATTTCACCAATACTCTGTTGAATTTAAACACTCTGAAAGCACTTATCCTTGGTTATTAAATTTTACCGTTGAGCAAACCGATATTTACTCTTGGGTTGAAATTTTTAGTACTGATAACGGCAAAAACTTTGAATTTAAAATACAATCATTAAACGGTCCTAAACAAATAAAATTCATAACACAAAACAAACAGTTCAACTTTCTACTTTAGTATTAGTGTTTTATTACTTAATTGTTATAACAAAAATATTTTCTACACTAATTACCCAAACTAATAATACTTTCGTATAAAATATTCTTTTCGTACACTAAAATAAAACATGGCAGCGAACGTTGTTGCGTACCCCGACATAGCGTTAGAGAAATTTACAGGTTTAGATCCATCTGAAGATGCCCAGGAATTCTTTAGTTTAATACAAAGAAAAATCCAATTCTCACTAGGAACAAGAGATCCTGCGGATGCTGATTTGCAAGCAGCATACGACGCTAGACAAAAAGCGTTGTTTGGTTCGGTTTTGCGTGGGCCCGCAGCCCAATGGTTTGAAACCTTAGCACCAGGTTTAGCATGGAACGAAGTTAGAAATCAGTTCATTACCCGTTTTACTGATGCAAAGGACAAGTATAGGAAAAGAATTGAAGTCGAGAGTATTAAAAGACAACCAGATGAGTTGATTAAAAGCTATACACACCGAGTAACAAAAGCAGTTGAAAAAGGATGGCCAGATCCAGATTTTAACAACGACCAGCGTAACGCTAAGTGTATGGAGTACTTTGTAAGAGGATTAACGCCACCTACACTCAAGCAAAAGGCACATCAGCGGTTAATAGAAAACCCAGCTACAACTTGGCAACAATTACAGGATCATGTAGCAACTAAAGACTTAAGTTTTTCTGTTAGCAGTGAATTCACGGGTACTGCCTCAAGTAGTATCGACAATAAAATAGAAATAGAAGGGTTAAAAAACCAACTCACAGAAATTGCAAATCTAATGAAAGATCATAAAATAAACGCCACATACAACAACGACAATCCCAGATTCAAACAAAACCAGACTAGATTCTGCAAGTTTTGCAAACGTTCAGGTCACACAATAGCTTTCTGCTTTAAGTACAAGGACTTTAAAAACGAAAACCGAAACCCAACTCAACAACGAGAAAAGTTCACAGATAATTATAAACGTAGTAGGAGCCATTCACCAGGTCAACAAAATTACAAATCAAACAATTATGACAATCGGAATTCTAGGGACAGACAGAGAAATAGTTATAACCAGAATCAATCCAATTATCAAAACAACTCTAGATCAGACTACCGACATCGATCACCGTACCCATCAAACTCTTCAAACAATTACCGATCATCTTCTTACGATAACCGATCACAGGAACGAGACAATAACCATCGAAACAACTCTTACAGAGATTACAATAGGCAAAATAGTAGGGATAGACAAAGCAATGGTCCTCCAAGATCAGATAATCGATATCGTGATAGGAGTAGAGACCATGACCGAGATAGGACACCTACTAGACAAAACCATAATACTCATTCAAGAGATAACAGTGAAGGGCGAAGCCCTCGAGTTCACTTTACCAGTGAAACTTCTAGAGACTATTACAATAATGAGAACCACAACGACGAGTATTTAAACTAGACATGTCTCCGTTCATAAACACTACTGATAACAAAACAAGTTACTCACATATTTACATTAATTTATACCAATCCGTCGGAGACAAAAATAAAAATAACGGCTTAGAAACACAGTTTTTATTGGACACAGGAGCATCAAGCTCTATAATTAATTACCACACTTATCTTGAACTATGTAAATTACAACACATTGAGATGAAAGCTTCAAAAAATCATACTTTAGCGGTTAATGGTGAGAAACTAAAACTTCTAGGTCAAATTACCTTCAAAACTTCTTTCGACATTGAAGGGAAGTATCAAGTGGAAGTTACCACATGGGTTTCAGCCAAAGATGGTTGCAAGCCGAATTTGTTGGGAATGGATTTCCTTGAATCTACAGTAAAATCTATTGACCTAACCACTCCAAAAATTGATTTAAAAACTTAACCTGAAGTAGCCGTCACATTATCTAGATACCAAACGAAAAGCTATCCATACATTAGCTCTTACAAAATTGTAACTCTTGACCAGCAACTACCATTAGCACCAAAATCAACTCGAGTAATATCAATTAGACCTCCGAATGAATTCTTCAGAAAGGGAACCTCCTTCGTAATTGGAAGTGAACTGCAAGCTCAAGGAATTTATACTTACAATGTTCAGTGTTTTAGAAAAGAAAAGGAATTACCAATAATGCTAAACAATCCTCTAAACAACAAGATTGTCATCCAAAAGGGTCCTATTGGGCACACTTTAGAAGACATTGAAATTAGACAAGACCCAGAATTTTCTGTAGTTGACAACGTTGCATTCATAAACCACCTAATGAATAGTGACACTAATTGGGATCAAATATTCCATGTTAGTGAAAAACAAGGTCCAAAAATTTCAAAAATTCAAAATTTCTTTGCAGGCAAAACTCCTGAAAAACGAAAGAAAACAGAAAAGCGAAAAAGGCAACAAGATTTTACCAACAACTACGAATTAGAAACAGACTTTAGCGACGACCTCAAGGATCTTAAGCCACAATTAGAAACAACTGATGAGAACATCAGACCCGTTGAACTTCCCAAAGAAAAACTTAACAGATTTGAGAAAACCGATCAAGCGTTTCTCAAAAAATTTGATTTCAGTCAAGCTGATATCAATGACGAAAATTTAGACAAGTTACTGAGGATTTTAACTAAAAATAAAGACGTTTACTCCCAACACAAATACGATGTTGGAAAGATAAAGCAAAAATTTCATGTCAAACTTTTACCAAATTCAACTTTAACCAAACAGAGACCTTCCAAAGTACCATTACATTATCAGGAAAAACTAGAAAACCTTTTGGAACAACTGTGTAAAACAGGTATAATCCGGGAAATGGGTAATGATAAAGAAATGGGATCAGAATTTATTAATCCAATCATAATCCTACCCAAGGGGAACACAGTAAAACTGGTTATAGATGCCCGATATCTGAATTCAATAACAGACCTTAGTCGATATTCATGGCCACTCGAACCAATCGGAAGTCTATTAACTAGATTAAAAGGTAATTTCTTCACAACCAGTGATCTTTGTTCAGCCTATAACCAAGTCCCTCTAACTGAGGAAACCAAACAGCTGGTAAGTTTTGTAATTGGTCCAAAGCAATACACATTTGAACGCGGATTTTACGGCCTATGCGGTCTACCTAATTTCTTCATTCGTATAATGACTATCCATTTTGCACCATTAATTAGAAAAAAACAAGCTATAACCTACATTGACGACACCATCATGCAAGCGCAAGATGAAACCGAAATGTTTGAAATAATTGACAAGTACCATGAACTTTTAAGGAAATCAGGATTGAAAGCTCAACCTGAAAAGACTAAATTTTTCCTTAGGAAAGTACAGTTCTTGGGACATGTAGTAGGTAAAGATGGGATACAACCAGTCAAGAAGCGAGTAGCAGATTTAAAAGCACTTAAGTCGCCTGAAAACAAACGTGATGTCATGAGAGTTCTAGGTTGCTTAGGATTCTACAGCATGTACATCAAAAATTTGCATGTTGACTGCAAACCATTTTATGACCTAACCCGCACAGAAACTAAATTTGTCTGGACAACAGAACACGAAAAACTGTTTAACGACATTAAAAACAGGATTAGCGAAGATACTATCTTAGCAATACCTGATACTAAATACCCTTTCCACGTGCATGTAGACGCTTCTTCCATAGGAGTAGGCTCAATTCTCATTCAAGAATTTCCAGAAGGGAAACGAATAGTGTCTTTTAATTCTAGAATTTACACTAAAGAGGAACAAAAAATGAGCACCACAGCACGCGAACTTTGCGGTGTAATATCTGCACTACAAACTTATGAGCATTACCTAATTGGTTCTCCCCATCCAGTATATGTGTACACCGACCATAAGCCTTTAATGTATCTATGGGGTAGAAGAGGAAAACTCTCTCACAGGTTTTTTAGATACCAGTTAGTAATATCTCAATTTCAGAACTTGAAAATTATTTGGACTGAAGGAAAAAACTTAGCTTTTCCTGACATCCTAAGTCGCAATGTGAAACTTAAAGATCTGGGCAAGTATCAACTTAAACACAAAAAGATACCAAAAGACATTAGTTTTTACGACGAGCATGGTAACGAGGAAAAATACTTCATTTTGCGTGATAATGAAAAGGGACCAGCAGATGACTTCTTTCCAATCCTAAAACAAAGCATAACGGGTATCGACAAATTCATTTTCAAAAATGACAAAATGGTAAAGCAAAAGTACGACAATAATCAAAACAGACTTTGCTCAATAAACAATATTTCGGAAGATTTCTCGTATGGTTCATCAATTAACCACTATAGGCGTCACCGCAAACACGAAATAACCCCTGTGTCAGAACAGGAGGAAGACGAAACGTCTGATCATTATACAGAAATTGATTCCTACCCTGATGAAGGGATAACCGAACAAAATTTTGACCCAATTTCGGAATTTGAATTGTTCAATGAGAACCAGTCACCGGAATTAGATTTTGACAAACTCTACATTGATCAAACTAATACCACAGACTCGGAGTACAGATTCCCTCTAGAATACGATAAAGTTTTTCTCGTAAAAAATAGCACTTGTATAGACAAAACCGAATTAGCAAAAAAATTTCCCGAAAATACAAATATACAAGATGCAAGAGAACTCATCGATAAACTGACAATCTTCTCTAAAGAAGTTGATTTAAATACATCGGTAATTTGTCAAGAACAATTAAAAGACCCAGTGATACAACAAATTCGCCAATTAAGGACGAACAATAACAAAGATGAAAAGAAAATTGAATTCCGACAATCTAAAGCCATAATGTCATACATTAATAACTTTGAAAAACTGAGTTTCGTAGGCAACATCTTATGTATTCAACAACAAACAGACGAGCCAGATATTGAATATTTAAAAATTTGCGTACCACTGTCATTGTTCTTTAAAGTTTTTCAGTTAGCTCATTGTGAACTATCAGGTCACGTAGGTTTAGATAAAACACTTGCTAACGTAAAACGATTTTTTTATTGGCCCGGAATGTATAAATGGATTGAAAACCTAATTGCTGATTGCCTTGAATGCCAAAAAAATAAACAAAAACGGAGAGATATCCACGAAGCACCTCTCGAAAAGTGGACTGATACAGTCCCATTCCCCTTCCATACGGTCCATATTGATCACAAAGGTCCTTTAAATCCTCCATCAAACGGTAAACACCATTGTTTAGTTATTGTCGATTCATTTTCGCGTTTCATTCAAGTATACCCTGTACGTTCCACAGACGCAGTAGACACCATAAAAGCTTTAGAAAATTTCATCTTGTCTTTTGGAATACCACAAAAACTTGTTTATGATAAGGGTTGGGCATTCATGAACCAAGATTTTGCGAGTTACATTCATGAATTAGGTATAACACCCGCACCTCGAACTGCTTATGCGCCTTGGACTAATGGTAAAGTCGAGATCCAAAACAAACATCTAGGAGCACATTTCCGAATTTTTCTAGAACAAGCTCGAGGTAAATGGGACGAACTGGCACCAAAATTTGCCTTTTCTCATAACACGGTTCCAAATGCTAGTACTGGAATTTCACCTTATGAAATTGTGTTCGGACAAAAACCACAGATACCTCTGTCACTTAAGTTAGGACTACTACGAAATTCACAACTCACATGCTCTTCCGAGTTTTGCAAAGACCTGCCTCTTCACAGGCATACCTTGCAAACTTCAAAAAACACCGAAATTGACAAACTTCTAAAACCGACTATTAACAATTCGTTGCTTATGCGAGAAAACCAATTCAAACAAATATACAATAACGCTTATAAAAAGAGCTTAGAAAACAATAACCGCGCACATAAACATAGAAACAAACACAAATTAGGCAAGCCACTTGAGGTTGGACAAAAAGTTCTAATGGAAAACCATCAAATTGAGTTAGGAAAGTCAAAAAAACTACATGAACTAAGATCAGGTCCTTATACTGTAGAAAAAAAACTAACCAATGTTAACTATGAATTAACTCTAGATAGCAACCCGGCCACCAGGAAGGTCGCTCATAGAAATCACCTAGTCGAGTACTACCCAGCTACTGAAACTATACCAGAGTTAACCCTAGAGTATGGTATAGATAAAAATAATTGTGACACATTTTATAATAATCTAATGACAAGTCAGATGAATAAACTCAATAGTCCTTTGACTAAATTCTCCTTCCAAAGCCCCACTAACACCGAATATTTCCCCGTGGATAATTTCATACGAAGAGACTCCCCTGTGCAGAAATTCGACCCTGACCGAACACCTACCAATTTCGATTCTGGATTCAACGAAGCAAGTTCAGGTGGTCGTAATAACCCACCTCCAGTCCAAACACACCTACCTAGCGGTAGTCAAACAAGAAGTTCAACTCCTTGCCCACAGCACAATTCTAGAATACCTCTAGACCCTAATTTAAGTCCTCTCCGCCCTAATACATCGGAACAAGGACCTTCTAATTTACAAAATTTAGAAAATAATAATAATAATAGGCGAACTTCTAGTCGCTCGGCCAAGCCGCCATCACGCTATCAAGCCGGATTTACTTAACTTTGTTTTAGGTAGCAATAAATCCAGTCAACATTTACTGGCAGTGCCTATTACTACAACTCATAGCCTTAATTCCCGACTTGAAGCGCTAAAAAAGAACAGGATGAAAAGATATCCTTGTTTTGATAATTTCTATTTTTCTTATTTACTTATAAGTCTTTTCTACTTTTGTACTTTTTCTATAGTTATTAACGCTACTGGACCTCCTTTTGAGGATATTAATGACGTGTCTAACAAACTTAGGGTCATTCATTATGACTGCTCTAAAATGAAAGAAAACAAAATGTATGCTTTAACACAAGTTTCTCCTTGCAAAATTACACCCGAAAACATTCAGATGGTTGATACACATGTAACACTTTATCAACGGTCTTATCGGACCTTTGTTAAAGCTCTTATGTGCAAAGTCACTGCAATGCTCATTCGTTATAATTGTGGTATGTTTTCCCATTCATCAATTGTACACAACGCTCCAATAATAACATACGATATTATTGTTTCACGCGAACAATGCCTAAATGCTAATAAAACTGGAAAAATTACTGTTACTGAATTTGACGATGATGACATGGAAATTGACATAAAACATGGAATAAAAACTGTCTCCTATAAAAACCAGGGAGTTGATCTTGAAGGTGAATCATCAACATCTTGTGATAATCGTGGTCAAATTAAACACTTCTCTTTTGAAACCCTGATGCAAGAAACTGTACTCGATATTGATCTTAATGACAGAACTGTCTATAACAGTCAAGGACTAAAACTTCCTTGTGCCCTCTCAGAAGGAGGTTGTCATTCGACATCACTCGACCCCTTTGCATACAATTGGGAGGCACCGGAAAATTGTATAGTTACTAAAAGATTTTCACAAAACGCAAAAATGCTAAAACATGAAAACGAACTTGGTAACGTACAGTATTTCATAGTGAGTGATGAAAAACCGGAGACGCCCTATGAAGGACCAGGAACGTATTCTCCTGCTGAAATGGACATAAAAATTAGAGAAATTGATGAAAAAGAAAAGGTGTGTGGAAAACCAGAATTTATTTACAGAACAAATTTAGATTCTTTATATGTTTCTTATAAAGGCGGATTTAATATGAAGACTGGCAAACCTTATAAAACAAAAACTCAACAATTTTTTCATAAACTTCGTGTTGAACCTTACAATAGCCTAAGTGTAAATGGGTTTAATAGGAAGCCTTCAGATGAACAGATCCGAACATCCGACAATGGTTTTGTTGCATGGGAACACTTAGACAAAGACAAGTTAGACTATGATCTTAACCTTGCGGTAAAAATGGATTTTGTCATATATCATAATTACATGCAAATAAAACAAGCATGGAAAGGTTTGGTCATAGAGCAATGCGAACTTGATCGAACTCAAAAACAAATGATACTAATGCAGGCTATCCAAAACAATCGTTTAGCTGGATATATGTTAACCGGCAACCGCTCGATGTTCTTAGACACAGATGGTAGCATAGGTTGGCTGTACCACTGTCCAAAACGAAACTCACCACTTCAGGTTCTTGAACAGTGTTATGATAGGATTCCTATTCATTATGATGGTAGGACAATGTTCGTCGACCCAATTACTCGACAAACCTACCCTTTTGCAAACGAAGTAGATTGTGTTGGAGGCTACAAAAATGCCTACCAATTAGATATTGATAATGAAAATTCATGGTACCATTTGATGCCAGCACCTGTTCCTTTACAACCGCCAAAAATATTCTCTTCAAGAGTTATTAGTTCTATTCCAAAATTTACCGGTTACGAATCGCAACGTGCCGGAATTTACACACCAAATCAACTTAAATCGTTTTGGGACAATATCTTGCATTCGGAAGCTTCAAAATCTGTTTTGACAAAAATTTCAAGAGAAGTTCTAGAAGGAAGAAGCATAGACTATTCTCAAAAAGATATCTATGCGTCAGCAATGGGAATTAACAGACAAATTTATCTAGATTCTCTTCTTTCACCTACATTTTTTACAGACCAGTTCAAAGGCACTTTTGGAATCATCACTTTTTATCTGGAAAAAATTGGAGTTTATTTTGCTTGTTTCTTGTGCATAAAATTCTTAACTGATGTAATCGTAACAATCATAAGAGCGTTCGAAATCCACAAAATATCCAACAAAACAATGGGTTTTTGGAAAATTCTATTAGGAGCAACATATAATCTTTGTATCTTATCGTTCTTTACACAGGTATTCTCTAACGAAACCAAACCGTCGGCCCCGCAGAACAACAATCATTTTTTACCGCTTAGTAATTACCAACCTTACAGCACAATAGAAAAAACTTACAAATGCGTTGAGGATCAACCAAGAGAAAATAAAATTGATGAGCATTGTCATACAGAAAATAATAAAGTAGAATACCCAAATCTGGCGTCACATCAACCACAACCACAAAATGATGGAACCATTCAAAGTGTGGTGGCACCTCCTTAAAGCTGTTAATAAAAAAATCATCTTTTTCATAAAAAAATAATTTGTCTCAAAAATTAAAAAAATTATTTGTATTAGACTCTATAAGTTAATTAATATCTTGTTTAGATACACCTCAAGGATGCTATGCTATGCAACCCAAATTCATAAAACAGCCTAACGCTTTATTCATTCGATTTGGACAATACACCGGACAGATATTATCCTCAAGTCTTTCCGATTTAAAAACTACTGTAACTATTAGAGTTGCATCTTTCTACTTCAGTGACATTATAGACTTGGACGTACCGCATTCAAATTTTCAATACTTCTCATTGTTAAGAGCCCTGATTGATGACACAATTACTTTTGTAAACATTGGAGTCGAATACAAAATTGTTTCAAAGCGTCTGAAGAAAAGTATTATTAGACTTTGACTTTTCCTGTAAGAGACATGTGTGGATTCCTTCCTTGCTTTTTAATTCTTATAATCCATTTTCAACTATGTAATCGCAACTATGTCTATCTAGCTATTGCCTGCACTCTTCCCATACTCCGATTTTGCCTCAGTGAATCCGATTGATATATTATCTATAAATATCAATCGTTGTCAATAATCCTCTTTTCAGAAATAATTGACACACCCTTTTTTATCCTTTTTTTACATTTACATACTTTTATACATAGTTTTGAAATGAAGAACAATAAGTTAATTAACAACTAAAACGCTTCCATTAATGTACTTTTTGTTTCAAGATAGACTCGTTACAATTTATCAAATAAAGAAAACTTTTGAAGAAAATCACGGAGACATTTTCCCGCAAATCGTTATAAATTTTGAGTTTTGGGACACTTGGGAAAACGATACTGTGATTTTAAACCCTCATTCGTTGTATTGGAATTATTTCGTGTATTTAGCACAATTCGACCCTAATAGTCTGCCAAATGAGCTAGATCAGCAAAATGATTCATTTAACTAATAGAAACTTACAAATCAGAATCGGAAACCAAAATTTTGAGCTATTAGCCGTATACTATGTTTCCGCCATAAGTATAATGACTTTCGCGAAAAAACCCATGACAAATATTTACAGACTTTTAACTATTTTCATTACTCATCCTCAGTTCGCCGAATTCACCATTTTTCTAGCATTCAAAGAGAACTCGGTATTTCAAGTACAGCATCCAATCTACATTGCTTAGGTATCATTCTAAACTATGATATTTGCAGTTAACAATAAATTTGTAGAGTTACAAAAAATTCAACGATCTTTTGATGCATACCCAACTCCTGTACCTACTATGCTAGTAACGCTCAAAGAAATCCAAAGTGAAAAAATTTGTTTAATAAGTATTAATCCTCTTTCAGTTCATTGGAAATTCTTCCTATTTATTCTAGAAAACCCAAACTGTGTACCTCACAATCTTTATTTTGAATTGCCGAAAAGTGATTGTTCTCCAAACGATTTCATTACTAAAGAATTGGAAACTATTAACAATTAAAAGCAGCAATGATATTTTCATACCAAAACTGCCTTATACAAATACAATTTTTTGAAAAATCATTTGTCACGACAAAAAGCAACAGAGTAATCCCACAATTAATACTCCATTTTGAATATTTAAACACTTGGACTGATGGAACCATTACCTTAACACCATCTTCCCCCTATTGGACATTCTTTATAAATATATCCCAAGCTTTAAATGGTTCCAAAATCCCTTTTAATTTAGATCTCCTATAATGCTGTTCCACTTTGGTGAGCGACTAGTCAAAGTAGAATCCCTCGAGAAATCATTCATTGAAACTCCCACTGCAGAAATAAAGCCCTGTATAATCATACATTATACTGACTACGAACGTGGATGTGAGGGTTCTACTCGAGTCACCATGGGAATGATGCACTGGGAATTCTTTCTCGCACTCATCGATATCGAAGAGCACTTCCCAGTCAACTTGGGCGCTCTTCAGTAAAGTAATTTGTTTTACATAACTTGCTCTTCACAAAAATTTTTTTTTTTCTCCTTTCCTCTTCTTCATTTTATTCTATCCTTTTTTTTCTGATCAATTTGTTCTTTTCCCCACATTTCTTTCCAAATTGTTAAAACTAAAATGATTTTGTTTATTGGTAAGGAAAAAATTAAAATTGTTAAAGTAGAAAGATGGTTCAATATTTGTTTCACACAGTATAAAGCATGTATCAAGATAACTTATATGTTTTTAAGCACCGGTACCATTAATCATTATTACATTTATCCAAACGAGAAACACTGGAATTTCTTTTTTGCTATTGCAGATCTAAATGTAACTATCCCCAACGAACTTGAACACCATGGATTAGAACTCGTATACCCGAATCTTTCTAATTTGTCCTTATAATGGGAAACATTCTGAAGATATCGTCTCAGCAACCTCAAATTGATACAACCCCTAAAGTTGAATGCCCTGTTTGTTATCTCCCTTGCCGTCAATTCAAAAAATTGCACAAAAACCCAAATGGTCAGCCCCCGCATTTTGCTTGCATTCCTTGTAGAAACGAATTATTTAAATATTGGAACCAACCTAAATGCCCCATTTGCGTAACTCCCATTTATACAATCAGTCATTGCCATTATTTCCAGTGTGATTCTTGTCAAGAAGTCAAAAAGTTATCCACCTGCCACAGTCACTTCAGAGATTTTCACCCAAAACAATCAATTTGTTTGCAGTGTATGACCTTCACCACTACTAAATGCCCCTTATGCAAACAAACAATTGACCCAAACAACCCGTGGTAAAATCCTTGATTCAAAACTACCTTCACAAATTATCCAAAATGTTTATCCCCAAAGTACTTGATTTTTTATTAATGGCCCTCATGATTATTGCAGCAGCCTTCTCCTTCGTTTTAACCGTTTTCCTCGTTGTTGTAAGTATTCCTTTCAATTTTTTGATGTTAGTAGTTATATTAGTAATAGACCAAGCAATAAAATCCCAAAATAATCAACAACCAAATCCTCCAACCATACCAGTCCCATAATCCCCTCCAATAACAATCTTCCAAAAATGAATACAACTGACAAAGAAACCAATACTATAGAATCCAAACCGGTCTCATTAATTTGTTTATGCTGCAGACGTGAAACAATTGTTTTCAAGAAATTACACGAGAACCCCCCTGACGAACTACCCCACGTAATGTGTCTGCTCTGTTACCAATATGTTATAAAAGATATGGGCTACGATTTTTGTCCCAAATGCTCTAAATTTAATGTTATCTTTTCAATCTTTAACTGGTTTCAATGTGATATTTGCAAACAAACAAGATTTCAATACTCTGTTGCAAAAACGTTTCATCACAGTGATCATAAGCCCGTCAACTTTTGTAAATTTTGCGTAGAAGATTATAAATTATGCCCTCGTTGCGAAAAAACAACCACATAATCTAATCTCAAACAAACAACCCATAACATTGTTTATTCTTCTATTTGTTCTCTTATGCGCATTGGCAATATCCCTTTTTATTAATAACTTCCTCCTTTCCGCAATTCGCCAAATTTTCTCCAGATACTAAAAATGACCAATCTAGACCTATCCACAAAAATATTTATCCTAATCCTAATTACCTTGCTTGCCATATCGTTCCTCATTAATCTCATCCTACTGCAGTTTCTCAAAGGTTTTCCTGTTTCTATCTAAGGAAAATAAGAGAACAGTCACTCGATGGGTCTTTCCCAATCCCTAATCGACGGTTTCCGTTGGCTCTATCCCCATAAGGACATTATCTGCCCCATATGTTCACGAAAAACCATTATTGTAGAAAAACTACATAAGCAATTCCCCAAAGAAAATCCCCACTATGTATGTATTCCTTGCAGAAAAGCACTTTTTAAAAGATACCCAAACCCTAAATGTCCCATCTGTCTTCGACCTTGTCTTCCCGTCCTGATCACATCCTACTTCCGATGCAATTTATGCAAAAAAATGAAAACAGAATTAGGAATAACAAAACACCCACATTTTTCCCAACATGACGAACACCGATTCTGTCGAGTCTGCATAAACAAGCAGAAAAAATGTCCCATTTGCAAAAATTTTTTAGACGACGTAGTCTAATAAACCAAAAACAACTCAAGTACAAACGTTTTTTTTTTCCTTTTAACTTTTCCTCGGGAAGGGGTTATCTCAGCTTTCTCCAGCCTGCCCCCCTGGCTTTTGAACCTAAATAATTCAGAACACTAACGATAACTGAAAATTTCAAAAATGACCCGAAAAATTTTTCTTTCAGTTCATCAAAGTTGTCTCCCCAGCTGCACGGGTCGTTGCAGCCGTGTTAGTGTGACGCACGCCCCAAGACTCACACCTCCGGGCAGCGGAGAAAGACGTACTTGTGCCAGGGCTGCCCGCCTGGCATAAGTATAAAAATTTTTTTAATTTATGACACCCCTCCCTTTATTAAAGTTAACTTTGCATTTAGCAAAACAAACGATTTTCTACCAAACTTTATTAACAAATGCATTTAGCATTATAATTTTTAAGTAAAGCAGTTAGCAACAAAACCTTACAAAAAACATTTTTTACAATAGAATACTTTTTTATATTAGCAATACAATTGCAAACTTGAAAAGAAGCCATAATGTGTGATATTGATGACACAGGCTAACCAAAATCAAAATATTTTAGATCATTAACAAAGAAACACTCAGAATGACTACCAGACCCACACTCGCAAGCGTGGTAATCCCCAATCAACATCAACAAGTGACAACACAACAAGAACAAACACAAACCCACTCTTCCCAGCCTCCTATCTTCTCAAAGCCTCCATTTACAACCATTGCACCTCCATCAACTTCCAGTCAATATGATCCGCAAAACAATTGGATAGTTAATCGCAAGAGACCAGCTCCAGGAAATCATCAAACCAATCACGCTGAAAAAATCAAGAAATTGTCAAATATTAACGACCTGTTAACGGAAGGTGATAGAAAAAACATCCCTCACTGCCTAGACATACAGAAAACAAGAGAAGCGAAAATTAACACTGAAAACCCCAGGTTTGTTACAAACCTCAAATATGCGCTAAAAACTGAGTATAATAAATTCGCCGTATCCGAAAGGGTCAAAGTGAGCAATATCACTACCGGAGAAGACCTCTTCATGAAAGCAAGCGAACTACCCATTCTTAAAGACTTCTCTTTGAACGACAACCAAAATATATGGAGGATTAAAAACCGAAATCCGACCACAAAAACGTATAACATCAGGAACAATCAGCTGGACATTTACGCTAATGTACCATATGCGGTTATAACTGCTTTTCCTTCAACTAATGAACAGAACGAAATCACGAGAGAATCCCTAATTTCGGAAAATACGAGATTCAGACAGGAATTGTTCATCAAAGAGACGGAATTGCAGGAACTGCAAATTAAATTCGAAAGTCTGCAAATGAGCAATACAGAGAAAGGAAGAACAACAAGTGATGACTACTGGAGAAGGCAGTACGTCCTAACAAAACAGCTACAAAAAACAGAAGAAAGCAACCTGAAGCAAATTAACAAAGCATTTGCTCAGAAGCATCTTGAAATAACGTCGGCTAACAAAAAGCTAGGAATGGCAAACAAGGAATTAGTTGAACAGGTCAAACAACTGAACTGCAAGTTAGAGAAAGAAAAAAGGAAGAGGCAAAAACAAAAAAAACTAATAAAGTCACTGATCCCTAAGCACGAGAAGACCCCAGAGCCATGCGATGACAGTCAAGATATACAAGAGGTTCTTTTGATCGAAGACGATGGAAAAAGTCCAGTGCCAAGCCCAGTCATTTTGCCCCCAGAATTTTTCGAATAATACAGCACAACATTATCGCCCTTTGCGATTAATTTTATAGCATACCATTATCGCCCTTTGCGATTAATTTCATAACTATCTGAACTTGTAGTAACTCAATTATATGTTCCAAACGCAATAAAATTATATACGATGCAATATTTTTCTTTTTTTTAAATCATTTTCTTTTCTATCTTAAAAATCGGGGTGAGCTGTAGTATTACGAGAGCCGTTACAAATGAGCGGATAATTAATCCCGCATTAGAGCCAACGTATTTAGGCGCTAATTAACCATTCTTTCGCCGCGCGCTAAACAAACTAACGCTTATTAAGACTACCAGTACACAAGTATTTAAACAACTCAGTTCGACTTATTTAAATAACACAACTTTAGGCCTGGATCTCCTCGCTTATATCCAGGATAGAAAATGTACATTGTTGAACGTAGGCGGCCTGTAAAACCACAGTTTCTTTTGATTTAAATTACTTCTGCTTTTGACAGTTGCAATGCAGATCTTTCCCCCCAAGTTCAATAAAGATGAAGCAGATTGCTTCAGGGGAAAGACAATAGAGTCTCATAAAAAGCCCCCAAGAAAACCATAATTGTTGCGGTTTTAGAAGAGGGGAAAAGCAGAAAACAGGCGCCTACAAAATCAATAATTGATGCTCTCAGCTTTTTAGATTTTTATTATTTTTTGGAGTTTCAATAATTTCTCCGTGAGATAAAAAAGAGTTAATTCTCTTGCCTTCTCGGCCAATAGGAAAATTAAGAAGCACCTCACTATGAACGTGAGTTTGTGATTCGCTCCCTATCGGCCCAAACGGAGCTGAGAGGAATTAATTGTTTCTCTCAGCGAAGTGGGACGGAATAAAATTAGAGAGACAAATAACAGAGCCAGCGACGAGCAGCAGACAACTGCTTCATTTTTCTTGCAAAATAAATTCCTAAATTTAAACAGAAATTTTAGTAAAGATTTCCAACTTAGCAAATTTTCCAACAGAACATACTTGTGAGAAATCAACTGGAAGAAGTTTTCAACGACACAATCATTTAACAACAACACAATCGAGTAACAGCTCAACCCGGTTTAATACTACTGAGTGTAAGCTTGTTCATTTAAACTATCTATTTAATTAATTGAACTTTTCAGCCCCCCAACTACTTTAAATTGAGACTTATAGCACAGACAGGTCTTAGGCATATATCTTTGCCTTCGATTTGTTATATCTTTTGTCAAGTTTGACTGGCATACATAAAGAGATCCCGTATTGTGTGATCTGTAGCAGCCCAGCCAAATTTGATAGTTCAGCTTTCTGTATCTTGATTTTGCTGCAATTATGTTGACCCATTTTATGTTCCAAACAGTGAAACGACATGAAAATGGATATGCAGCCATAACCATAGGCCCCATTAAGTTCTAAGGCGCCTAAAAAGATGCCTGCCACTATTTCACAGTGTGTTTAAGTAAAACTGACTGTCAGGTATCCGAAAATTACTTTTTTGGGTACGTAAAGTTTCTTCAGCGAAGTACGAAAGTTTTCCAAAGATGCTCGTGTTTATTTGCCTCTGTCATACGGATGTAGTTTTTAACTTTCCATTAACATCTGGAGCTAACAACACGTCATTGACGCGGATCCCCATTCGGCAAGATCTCCCCCACTATTTTGCCATTCTGAAAACAAACAAATAACACAAATTAGAGAATTACACATAAGAGATCTCAATTAACGTTGTTTGTATTTCTTTTCAACATTATCCTGACGAAGTCCTAACATTTTTGTGATGAGATAATCCTACCCATGACGTGTGAATAAAAAACGGCTGGATTAGTCTAGATCAGCTTCTGGAATTGTGTAGAAACCATGACACTAACACTTCCATTTCTAAAATTATTGTAGAATGTAAGATACCGATAAAATGTATTTTTCAAGGAAAAAAATGATCCAATAAAAATTTTTATTGAAGTTCGTGTTTGGTTCAGACAATTTAATTCGAAGCGAAATATTTCATCAAGCCTCAGTAACTCAAGGGAGAAAACGAGTTTTCATCAAGCCGAAAATGTGATGGTCTTCAGCAAACGTTTGACAATTAGCAGTTTTTGCTATTTTTTTTACTTCAGCAACGTTTATAACAATTATAGGAACAGTGAGCGTAATAATTTTGATTGCTATTCGGGTAGGAACACGATAGAAAAATCGATCACTCCAACTTAATGGCTCGAAATGTAATTGCTTTTTGCATAAAAAGAACTTCCTAAAAAATGATTTCTAATGAAAGAAATCAAGAAATTTTAAGGTTCTTACTAAAAAAAAGTTGCGGCAAGCTACAAAAGACTTCACCATTAGTTTAGATTAAATTCTGCATGCGAAAACAATCCGTTTTGGGAGAAAAATCACAAACGAATTTTTTTTGGTTTTCAGGTTGCAGCATATAAATCAATGCACCGTACGATATCTATTTGGCTATAAAATCAATGTTTTCACAAACTACTTAAAAACCTTGGCCCTCAGACATTTGGTTTCAAGGTATTTGAAAAAAATGAGAAAAATTTTGGCACGAATTTGTCAAAAAAGCGAAACACGCAGCGATACTTTTATAATCAATTCCTGTTTTCACTTCACTAATTTGTGCTTAAAATGACACTTTTCTCAGAGTACATGTTTCTACAAGATCTATGCAGAAAACTTGCTGCAAAAATTGCTGTTTTTAGTTGCGACACTGATTATTCCGGAATTAGTTGCTACTCTGATCATCTTGACTTACCCCCTCATTTATGATTTTCTAAATAATTCATTCTAATAATAAGAAGAATGATATACGATAAATAGAAAATTATTTTCAAATTTATTTTATCACTTTTTTTAAATTTTTTTAACATTTTTTTCATTATCATTAAAAATCATAACAAAAAATAATTTTTCTCAATCAAAATGAAATGCAGGCTTTCGATTTTGGGTAATTTAATTTCAATTTTTTTGCTCTAATCGACAGTGTTCTTATTGTCCATTTGAGTTTGTTCATATTTTCCAGCGGTGCCTCGTTTGTGCGTCATCAGCATAAATAAAGTTGATTCGTAAGCATTATTAGATAACAACTTTTGGCCAACCATTTATATACTCCCAAAAAAAGAAACAATGCCAGAACTGAGCCCCGAAAAGAACTACTGTGAATGGTTCTAAACCTAGACGCCGATGAAGCAATAGCAACCTGTTGTTGTCTCTCAGTTACATAGGAAGCTAAAAATCTCAAGATTGAGTGGTCAAATCAAAATATTATTTGCTTTTGGCGTTCTTCTGTGGTATGAAAACGGTAAAAGCTGATTTTATTGCTCCGAAAAACGTGTTTTCAAAAACGTCTTCTTAAAAAAAGTGGAAAAAATTTGACCACTAACGAATGGTTTTTAGATCTTTGTAGAATCCATCTGCAAGCACATTCTCCTGTTATTGCCAAAAAATCGAAATAACTGGATTTTGTTAACTATTGTCTTGTTTCTCGTCCAGTGCTCTATGCCTTCAGTACTAAAATTGGTCCTCCTAATCACAGAAATAAGCAAACTAGAAAAAAAATAAATTTGAATACAAAAGGCACTATAATGTCGCCATAGATCGCTCCATATCGTTAACCGGCCCTTAAATGAGAAAACTGGTCGCACATTGTTGCACAGGAACAAAATTAATTAAGTGTTATTAAGCAATGCGCATATATTCAAGTACTGAGTTAAATGGAATCTCAAGGGTCGCGCTCCGAGAACGACCAAGTGCGATCTGAAGCTTTGAATTGATGAACCTGTACAATGAAGTTTGAATCTTATTTACTAATGGATCTTCCATGATATCTCATGGAAACTATTTGTTAGTGAGGGAAAGAGAACACTTGAATTACGTAAGCTCGTTTATCGTTAAATAGTTTTGAATCATTCGCCCTTAAGTAATGTTTAACTGTCACTTTTCTCTTTTTCGTTGAGATTTTCGCTTTCATTTCAATCGTAAATAATAGTAGGTCGAGATGCATTTTTTTTGGGAAGTTGGCTCTGAGTTTAGCAATTGCAAGCAGTCATTTTACTCCTGATCATTGAGATACACATTTGAACTGCATATCTCATGGAAACTATTTGTTAGTGAGGGAAAGAGAACACTTGAATTACGTAAGCTCGTTTATCGTTAAATAGTTTTGAATCATTCGCCCTTAAGTAATGTTTAACTGTCACTTTTCTCTTTTTTGTTGAGATTTTTGCTTTCATTTCAATCGTAAATAATAGTAGGTCGAGATGCATATTTTTTGGGAAGTTGGCTATGAATTTAGCTATTGCAAGCAGTCATTTTACTCCTGATCATTGAAATGTTACATTTGAACTGCAACTTTACCGCTTGTTGCATAACAGTTCGATTAGCCTACCATGCAGTGGAATCGTGAAAAAGACAATTCTGACATTACATAAATTCTAACAAGGTGCCTTTCACAACATCTTCACAGCTAAAGATTGTTGTCCGGAGATTTGCTAGTTTCTTTATTACCGGATGCAAGTAATTGTCACAAAATACGTTTTCGAGGATATACTCAGAAGTGTTCCATACAATTTTGTTTGCAAAATGGTTTAGTTATCTTGGTTAAGCAAATCTTGCGATATTTTGTTCTACATCAAATGAATTTTAGGCTTTTGATTTTGGGTAAATGAATCTCAGTTTTTCTTATTTCTTCTGATTGATGGCGTTATCAATGTCCATTTGAAGCTGTCAATGATTGCAAGCGGTGCCTCATTTGTGTATCATCAGCATAAATAATGTTGAATCGTAAGAATTATTAGAAAACAACTTTTGGCAAACCATTTGTCTACTCCGAAAAAAGAAACAATTTGAGAACTGAGTCCGGAAAGGAACTACTGTGAATGGTTCTAAACCGAGACGTCGATGAAGCAATCGCTACCAGTCTCTCAGTTATATAAGAAGCTGAAAATCTCAAGATTGAGTGGTTAAACCAGAAAATTATTTATTTCCGGCGTTCTTCTGTGGGATGATAACGGTAACAGACTGACTTTTTTTGCTCCAACCGAGACGTCGATGAAGCAATCGCTACCAGTCTCTCAGTTATATAAGAAGCTGAAAATCTCAAGATTGAGTGGTTAAACCTGAAAATTATTTATTTCCGGCGTTCTTCTGTGGGATGATAACGGTAACAGACTGACTTTTTTTGCTCCAACCGAGACGTCGATGAAGCAATCGCTACCAGTCTCTCAGTTATATAAGAAGCTGAAAATCTCAAGATTGAGTGGTTAAACCAGAAAATTATTTATTTCCGGCGTTCTTCTGTGGGATGATAACGGTAACAGACTGACTTTTTTTGCTCCAAAAATATGTGTTTCCAAAAACTTGTCTTTGAAAAAAATGTTTCAAAAAAACATTTCGTCAACTAAGAATGTTTCGAAGATCATTTTAGAACCGATTTACAAGCATTTTTGCTTCTAATTGCAAAAAATCGGGAAAAGCGGGATTTTGTTGACTACTGTTTTGTTTATTGTCCAGTGCTCTATGCCTACAGTACAAAAAATGGTCCTCCTAATTACGGAAATGAGCAACATCGAAAAGGTTTTCGAATACAAAAAAAACGCTTTAATGTCGTAATGCATCGCTAGACATCGTTATCGGGCCCTGAAATGATAAAACTGGTCATTACTTGTTGCACAGGAACGAAATTAATTCAGTGTTGTTAAGCCATGCGCATATATTTGCGAGTCCTGAGTTATACTCGGAAACGCAAAGGTCTCGTTCCGAGAATGACCGATTGTGATCTGAGGCACTAAATTAATGAATCTGTACAATGAATTTTGAATCTTAGTTAACTAATGGATCTTCCATGACATCTCATAGAAGCTATTTGTTAGTGAGGGAATGAGAACAATTAAGTTACGCAAGCTTGTTTACCGTATATTTATTTGGATCTTTTCCGTTCCGACCCCCTCCCCCAAGTACTTTATACGCCCCCCAGTTACAGAGCACGTGCTATTACATAGTAATTCATCAGGTAAAAATATGGCACGTGTGTCTGGGGGTGGGGTGCAATTAATATGCACCCACTAAGCTGGGAGGGAGCACAAACGGAAAAGATCAATTTATTTAATCACTCACCCTGAAATAATGTTTAACTGTCACTTTCCTCTCTTTAGTTGACATTTTTGCTTTCATTTCATTGTTGTCATTAACCTTGTCCCGTCTCTCGTTGCCCTCTCCAGCTCCGTTTTGATGTTGTGGCCCCGTGTCGGATGGGCGGTGGCCAGGTACTGGTATGAGGAGAGGGTTCAGTTGTTTTTGAGGTGGCCGGTGGGCCGACTGGGAGTACTGGTGGAGGACTTTCTTGCGACAGTTGTCGGTTAACAGGTACTCGTACATCACTACCAGACGAGTGCGCTAAAAATGAAAATTTGGACAATAAGAGGTCTTTTCCTAGAGCTGAAAAGTTTTCAAATGAGTTTGTGGATCTATTCTGCGGCAAACATTTCATTGCCATTAGTCTTCCGGCTACTATAGCTATTCTTTGAATGCTAATTTTGTAAACTTTTTTACCTGACAAGATTCTACAGGTTCTGAAAACTTAAACCGTTGATTTGGTCAGAAAATTTTCAGAGCATTTTCAAAGCATTCATCGTACGTGTCTTCTCTCATTTTTGAAGTAGGAAATGTTGAAACTGTAGTTGTTCGTTATTCGATTCCGATCGAACTCAATGAATAGCAGATTCGCTCTCTGGCATACCTCTTTGTACCACTCATGATGCGACTGTTTGTACACGTGAAACGTCTCATAAACCATGGCCACAAGCACATTAATCAAGAGCAGGTGAGACAGGACGAAGAATATGACCCAGTAGAACTGAAACAAAATACGACTACATTTGCTGAAAATTCCGGACGTTTTTCTGGGTTTAGCCCTATTATCAGACCAACATAGGTCCCGCACGGGGGTTGAACAGGAAAGTAATAGATTCTCTGGGTAATGGTCTAGGGTATGACCTGATAATAGGGCAAAATCTGGTCGGTGTGATAGTAAAGTAAAATCTGGCTTGATATCAAATCAAATATCTGAAAGATCAGATCTTTGATAATAGGCAAAAAGTCAATAAAGACGTCCCGACAATAAAAGGCAATTTGTCGAAAAACCGACTCGTCTTGGGTATCATCAACAAAACTTTGTCAAACCAATATTTCATTATTATTTTCCCTTTCTGCTGGATCACTCAATTTGTCACATTTTTTATTGATATCGGATCTCGCTTTTGTTAAAAAATCAAGCCGAAATTTGATTATTTCTTATTACTATATCGTGTTAATATTACTAAAAACTACCACTGTTGAAAATTGAGCATAAACTAAAAATTTTTTTAAAGATTTCATTCTTTTTCAGTAGGAATTAAGACTTGTTGACATTGTGATCTGAATGTTCTGAAAACTGGCGCATATTTGAACTTTAAATGATATGAAAAAAAAATTTAAAAAAACTCAACCAAACCTTTCAAAAAAAATTATGAAAAATTTTGAGAAACCTGCGGTGAAGCCTCTATTGCTCGCAAACGGAAAACTTTCCTGATTTCTAACTATGATTAATTTTGCGCAAAACAATTTAATGGAAAGAAAATTGTTCATATTTTGCGACCTCAGGTTTTAAGACCATTCATTTTTCTTCACTTGTTTCAAATCATCAAGTCGGTTGTGTAAATGTGCCATTTAATCACGAATGAACAATACGTCTAAGGCATTTAGATTATTACAATTACCAAATAGCTGACAAAAACTTCAATTTACCAGAAATTTTTTGCAGAAATCAAACAAACATGCTGCAATTAACGAAGTTTTGTTTGTTATCCTGAAAACATTTGAAAATTTATTCAGTTTTCAGAACTCCTCAAAATAGACAAACCACTCTGTTCGTAAAAGACGTTTGTTTTCTTTTGAAATGAAAATAAAAGGAAAAGTTTTCTGGTACAAATCAACGTATTCACAGTTAATTTGCGTCCCAAATTTAATTAAAGAGCTTGTTTTTTAAACAGAGCATTGGCAAATGAAAGTAAATTTCAAGTTTATATGTTTCTGCCAATGCACTATTTGGAAGGATTGTTGATGATCCTCTCAAGAGCTGGACTGTCGAGACTAAACAATTTCAATGATTTTGTTTATTAGATTTGATTAAAATTTGAGTATAATAGTTGGCATCATTGAAACGTAAGTGCAGTACAATCCTATTTCTAAGCAGTATTATTGTATTCGGGGCGCTGAACAACCCGGGCAAGTTGGTCCATAAACCCACTGAGGGCCATGGGCATTTCAAATATCTATCAAAAAACCGTAATTATTCCACGAAAGAGCTATAACTTTGGCAAAAAAAATTTGAATTGCTCAAATCACTAACACCTTTGACGCCAAAATTTATTTTCTTTTCTTTAATTTTGGCTGTCAAGCCTAGGCCCTAGTCCCTTGCTATGCCATTGAACATACAAATATGGTAAAAAAACATCAATGAAACTTGACATAACTTGTCAAATATCTATGATCTATCGTTGAAATTCACTGGGACTCCATCAAGGGACATTCAGCACTAAATGTTCAACAAAAATTCAAGCACATCAATTAGGACACATTTAGGTGAGATGAATTTTTTGCTGTAGTTTTGAAAATCAAAATTAAAAAGCTTGATTCAATAAGGATTCATGATTAAAAGCGTTTTTGGCAGAACGTGATTGAAATGTTTCAAGCGGAAAATAAGGGACACTTGTGCTATTTCATTTTAGGTTAGTGGCTGGCCTAGATGGCGCAAAAAAAGAGTTGAGTTGAGGAGTGAACCCAGGTCTCTAGGTTGGACGGCAGGCGCGTATCTCACTTGGCTATATCGCAAGTTAAGCGGTGGGAATTTATACATTTAAGACTGTTTTTGACTTAAGTTCTGCAATACTGTGTTCTTAACGAAGCGTTCCCACTGTGCCTTTTTTGGATTTTGCTCTTTGATGTATGTTTGCCTTTGATTTATGGAGTTGCTCTTTCACCATATCTTTTCAAGAATACTTTTCCTCATATAAACTGCTGCTAGGGATATTCTAGTTCTTTCATCTTGACAACAGGAATGTGTATTTATATATATATATATATATATATATATATATATATATACATATAAACATATGAATATATATATTTATATATATATAAATATAAATATATATATATATATATATATATATATATATATATATATATGTGTGTGTGTGTGTATGTATGTATGTGTTAGCGAGAGAGAGAGTATGCGAGTCAGGGTGGGAGGTGGGGTGATTAGTGCCAAATAAAGGCTAGCGGATGAATCAAATGCTCGAATTGAAAATGGTAATTGCATTTTTTGTGCTCCGTTTTCCAAATAATTTGTGTTTGTGTCTGGCAAGTATTAAATACCTGCAAAAATGACCGGATTTATTGTTTGCCTAATTTGCTGTTTTCACAGACAACGAACCAAGAATGTTGAACGCGTCGTGCGCAACAGCTACTTTACAAAAAAACTTTGATAAATCAATCCAGAGCGCAATAATCAGATCACTATAGCAACAAATCACCTAAAAATGCCGATTGGGATTGTTGTGCCGGCCTCGGAAATCATGGATAAGAACAACGAACTCAAATTTTTTTTCCGGCAAAAACAGTTGTTCATTAACTTCAATTCATTCGCATTGACCTTATTGGTATGAAAGTTGACAATATGACGTGCTGACTTCTCACTAATATCAAAGCCAAAAATAAAAATAAGTAGTTGAACAAGTAAAGTGGGAGTCAAGTCCTGGCTGTAGAACCGGCGCCGAAGCAGATGCCCATATGTCTAGTTCTGGAGTGCGCAAAAGTGAAAGTACAAGGGAAAGATCATGCTAATATAGCTACAACTGGAGGAGTGGCAAAAAAGGTGGTGTCGTTGTTTGAACAAGTGACTACTGTATGCGGCCAGAAAACGAGACCCTGCAACAAAGCATATAAAACAGAGTGGTTCAGGTGGCAATCCATTTTTTTAAAGAATTGGGCTGTCCGGGATGGAAACAGCGGAGAGTGCCCAGGGCTGAGAGCTAAGCAGTCAACGGGTATCCAAGAAGTTAAAAGTGATCCAAGAGAAAGGCTGTCGGTCACCTGCAAAAACCTGTTAAAAAGTTTTTTGGTAGAAGAAATGGAGTGAATACAGGCCAAAACTAGTGCATTGTCAGATGAAGGCAAAACAAAATAATAATCGAAATCTGCAGAAGAAGAAAAAAGTCAAGAGAGCAGCGATGTCAAAGGAGAAAAAGTTGTTGTTGCTGGCTATCAAAATTGAGAATTCAAAACAATGGTAATATATCAACCTCTGATACCCATGTTCTATCTGATACAATTATCGTTTTGATATTGGCATGACTTTTAATTGAGTTATAAACTTCTGTTTGTGTTCATATAGAAAATAATTTGTGGTGAATTGAGCGATTGCTTGCTTTCTTATTACTGCGAAAACCCTGAAAACTGTAATTTAATTAAGTAGGAAAACAAGTTACAGAAAAGATGAAGCGATGAAAAGTGGAAATGTACGGTATTCACTGGAAGTGCACTAGTGTTAGTCAAAAAACTCTTATAATGGCTAACGTTAAAAGCATTGTTTGCTTGAACTTATTGATTTTTTCTTGGATGCCTTTTTGATTAACGTTATACAATAAACAATGTCAAGAAGAATACTGAAATGAAAATAGCTGTCACGGATTCTCTAGAAAGCTTAGTTTGGACTTACGATGAATCTCGATTGCAAAATTATTTGCTGCATAAATCTGAGCATAGTTTTGAGTGATATCTTTCCGTTTTTCACCTTTGACAATTGTTTAATGAGAAATTCGACTTTTCGATTGATCAGATAAACTTTAGATCTTCTAAACTCAAATGTCTCTAAAGATGGTCTGGAAATTATTTGCAGTTGATGCCCTTTTCACCACAGTGGAAATTCGAATATTTGTTTTAGTTAAAATGGTTACCATGGGATGATAAAAAGCTTCTTAGTTGCTTCACAATTCTGATAACTCTTACAGCAAAGGATTATTTGACGGTTGAACTTCGAACGCAGAGTATTTTTTACTGTCGTCCACATGAGCTTAAGAAGATATTATGCTTACTAATTTTCTTAAAATCAAGACAGAAATTTGACGCTTCCGTTTCCAGATTTTCTCTAACATTTTTAGGTTTATGCAATAAAATACTAGTGACAAAATTGGTATAAATAATTAAATTCTGAGAACTGTCAACCGTATGGACATCCAAAAAAGAAACCAAAATAGATTCTATGTGTCAAAAGCTTATCTGTTCTTTGCTTCTCTTCCCTCTTAGCAATTTTTCAAGTATTGTACTTATTTTATTCAATGAATTAGGCATCAGAATTGATCGTCAAAGAAATCATTAAAAGTTTTAAAGAACTTAACGCTTTTACTTCCATTGTTCATACACAGTATTAGGATTTGCGAGAAAAGATGCAGTGATACTGAGAAGATCATGATGTCAAGAGTATTTAGTGAGGACAATGAATAATTGTGAAATGAAAAAAAATTCTTTCCGTATGCACTGTTCAAAAGACACCAATAATACTGACGACAACTAAAAATTGTAACATGTATCAATGCCACTGCCTCCAAAAATTTTTTTGATGGTCTGGTATCTTTTTCAGCTTTATGGAACTTTTGAAACTTAATTGATTGATAACGATACAATGCTTTGCCCGCTTATTTATTATTGTTGACAAGGCTATGCTTCATTTTTGTCTGAACATTGTCAAAACATTTTAGGCAGAGATATATAGGGTGCTCAAAATTTTTCTGTTTGTTGCAATCTTTTGAATTTTTATTTTTAATTGCATTGGAATGATACGTATAGCATTTAGAAGACTTTTCTGGCCTGCTAGTTTCGTATTTATTATCTACAATAAAAATTGCGATCCACATGTAAGTATATCACCTGAGTGAAGACAGGATAGGGGCTTTCCTTGATTGAGTCGTAGATGCTCTGAAACAACTCAAAAACGTTACTGCTAAAATTTCGTTTACGTAGTATTAACAAAAAAACTGTTCACCTATTTTCCATAATTATTTTCATACCATTCTGTTATTAATGACGTTTAATTAAGTTTAATTCACCTAATTTTTTTCAACCAAATTTGCTCAATTTCAGGGGGGTGTAGCCTGTCAAAGCATTAGTGCGGTACGAATTTCATGACAGAAAGTTCTATTAACAAGTTATAAGCTTTTAGCAGAAGTGATTAGCAGTGTTGGAAAAGTTTTGTCCATCGAAACAAGAATCAGTCGTTATCTGTTAATTGTTGATTTTTACAAAAAAAACAACATTTTGTAGCACAGTGAAAATTTGCATTCCGTTGGCCCACCAATTTCCTATCTGAATTTACTAATCTGACAACTTAACTAACTGGAGTGACTTCCCCCATGACCATGCAGAAGCTCAAGTAGATTGTGAGAAAGAAATTGTTGAAAGGAGACTCGTCCTCTGAACTCTTGAATATCACAATACTGCTCAGAGAAAATGCAGTCAATAACACTATGAGCATAATTGCAAAGCGTCTCAAGTCGTCTGACACTGCTCTGTACATTACTGTTATCAGAGGACCCAGGCACTTGGTACTCCTGTTTAATGACAACACAGCAAACAGATTGTTTGTTTAAAGCCAAAGATAAACCCACTAAGCCCAATTTTTTAAAGTTTACATTGACACTGCATTTTCAAGATTGAAAACTAAAATTTAGTACAGTTATATATGAGCAAATATTTTTTTTCAAAAAATAGCCCCAAATTTTAAAATCAAAGCAATAAGTGCCTTGAAATGATGTCAACCGAAGTTTTCATTTTTTTGTAAACAAAAATTTTCATAAACGATGCATCGATGAACAGAGTAGTAGTGAAAATGCCTGGTTACAATACAAATGAAATGCCTGGCCTTTTTTAGGTATCCTTTTCGAAAACTTGTAAAATTTCTCGAAATTTTTGTTTCTCGAGGTTGGCAAAGACTTGAAATTTTTTCGAGAGTTTGGTGTTGTGAGAGTGGTGGAACTTGTAAAATTTTTAGAAAAATAATTTGGTGGGGTGAATGAGTGAAACTTGTAAAATTTTTCGAAAATTTTTCGAAAATTTTGCGAAAATTTTGTTTTTCGTGGTTGACAAAGATTTGTAATTTTTTGAAAAATTGGTGTTGTGAGAGTGTTGGAACTTGTAAAATTTTTGGAAAAAAGTTGGTGTGGCCAATGAGTGAAACTTGTAAAATTTTTCGAAAGTTTTGAATTTTTTTTAAAATTCTGAATCCTTTTTCTAGTCTAATGAGACTAATGAAGGACTGAAAAGCGAAAGTGACTAACCTGATGGAATACTGAGGTGAGGGATGAAAAAAGATAGTTTAAAATTGGTAAGTTTCTGTTCCAATGTAAGAAATTTTATAGTTTTGCGAGTCTGAGACCGCACAAGTGGTATTAATTTTATGGGTTTTATTGCCCATATGTTTGAATTAACAAGCAAGTGCGAAGTATTGAAATTGGAAGTTTGTTGAATTTCAAGCCTGGAGAGAAGTTTCAAGTACAGTTTCGAACTGAAATAGCGCATGAGAAAGAATGGGGGACAAAATATCGTGAAAATTGACTGAAAAATTGAAGAAATTGGGGTTTAAAATTTGTCTGAAAATTGGTTAAGAAAGTGATTTTATCGCTTTATTACTGTGTCGGGAAATGCTTGATGTGGGGGTCAATTGAAATTTGGTGAAATTACGGGTTGAAAATAGTTTGAATGGAGCGCGTAAGGTGTATTTTTAAAGCCATTTTGCGTCAAAAACAGATCAAAATTTTGAAAAAAAGTGCAAAAATTGTTGTTTTTTGGTAGTAAAAAGTTAAAAAAAATTGTTTTTCGCCGCCAATAAGCATTTTTATACAATTAAAAAAACTGTTAAAAATTGGTGAGAGAAATACTGTCAAGGAATCGGGTTTATATTAAATATTATTTAATGATAACTGTAACTACATTTTTTGTATTTTTTGATGAAAAAAGGCCAAAAATGTGCAGAAATTTTTAATTTCTGAGGTAAGAATGTAGAATAAAATGTTGTATGCTAGTTATAAGGGAGTGGGCAACAAATTTTTATAATGTGAAAGTTTGCTCGAACAGTTAATAATGAGTTATTGGGTGTTGTTTGCATGTTACTTTTTGATAAATTTTTGTTATTTTTCGGCATTTTTTGACCAAAAAGTGAAAGAATTGATGTTTCTTGGCCGTAGAATTTATAATAAAGTAATGTTTCTTAGCTGAAATGCAATTTGCAATGAAATTTTGTCATTTTAACGACTTGGCGAAATAAATAATACTGATTAACTGGGTGCTCATTATTTGTTTTTTTTTGTTATTTTTTATGTTTTTATTTAAAGCAATCACTATTTTGCGAACCAAATGTTCTAGGAGAACGGTCGGCTAAAATAGCTGATCTCCAATTGTACAGTATTCAGTGTACAAGGTCATTTCAATCATTTGAGCTAAAATTGTGGATAAAAAAGTGTGAGAGATTAAGAACAAAAAGGCATGATTTGGGCAATTTTGGCGGTGATTAACACATTTATATATCTATGAAGACTTCTTTGAAGTGTTCATGTATGACTTCACTACATGGTTGACAAAATTTGAGTGTGGCAACCATAAAACTTGGCTGAGTTTGAGTTTGAGTTCTATTTTTATCTTATCTCTTCAATCGACCTTGTAAAGCCAAAGTGAGGAAAAGTGGTCTTAAATAGTTTTATTGGTATTGCATTTTTTTCTGCAATTCAATTCAAAGCAAGCCGCATTTTTTAAATTCCTCTTACAGCGTGTTGATACCATTAAGAGTGTATTTCTTGTCCACAACGGAAAAAAATTATGACTGAAAAATTTTCCTTTCACGATAATAGTGACTTTTACCACGAAATTTCGTGCTCTGGCAAACGAATTGTTGTTGCTTCAGTGAAAACATACGAAACAACGGGAACATATATTACTCTACAACTCTTCAAAAAAGATTCCGAGAAATTTCGTTTTAACCAAAGAATAACTCTCTCAGCTGCTGAATTCGATCTTCTCGGCCAGAAATTACAAACGATTCAAGATCTATCGTCTCGAGGAACTGCAAAGAAAACCAAACGAAGGCAAAGATCTCTTTGTGAAAGTGAGATCGAAGAAAGACCTCAGTGTGAAAGTGGAAGAGCAAAAAAAGCACGACAAAAAACAACAAATAAAGCATGTGAAAGTGACAAAGAAAATTAATTAGCAAAATGGTGGAGGCAATGGTTGAGCGCACACCGGAATATTTTTGCCAGTATTCCAAACAATATCGTTACTTTATATGTCGAAGTGAGCCTATATTTGACCATACAGTAACAAAGAACTTTGTCTACAGCTTGCATATGAATGACATTATCATGTTATTTGCTCCAATGATGAACTTCCTAATTCTTTCAAGTCTACAGCATCCAAACCATTCATTATACCTTGTGTTTTTACTTGTTTTAAACTACTTATTAAAACTAACTTAACAAATACAGTTTTTCGTGGAGAAATAATGAACAAAATTGACGAAGCGGTGAAATTTAACGAGCAACACCAATTGAACTTTGCAAACTCTAAGAGAAAATTACCTAATGTTGATTATGTTTTTACTAATAGTGTTCAAACTCAAACTGACTTTTTGCCTACTTGTACAATTGATAGATTCTATAGTATTTATAATGTTGGTCTGTACGGTGAGCTTTCAAAAATACTTGATATATTAAATAGTGGCTATGGTTGTTTGAATGTTGACAATAGTTTGATTTTGATAAATTTTAATATGGAATCGAAATCTTCGAATTAATATTTGTGTTCTTTGTTGTTTTTGAAGAAAAATTTGAGCAAAAAAAATAATTAGAAATTTTAGAGCATATGATTAGCAAAGCGTGTTAAATCATTATCGTTCATATTCAACAATAAAGGATATTCGTAATCAAACATCACATGCGCAATATAAATACAAAAAAGTCCACATAGTTGTGAGTTTTGATTTTGAATTGGCTTAATTTTGAGTACTTGAGTTACTTCATTGTAAAACTGTATCAGACGGGAATACAATATTTGGTAGTTCATCCAATGACTTCATCCAATGACTTCATCCAATGAAATAATCATCCAATGACTTCCTTCATATTGCGCTGGTGAAGCATTAACTATAATAAAATCTTCTCTTGTTAGCTTTGGGAAAATGTCCGCTGCAAAAACTCCGTAAAAACAATATTTCAAATGAATACATTTTCCCAACAAATAGCGTATTTCATCACTATCCATCGGCGGGGTAGGTGATAATTGAGTTTTTTGTCACCTTTTGTTCTGAATTAACATAAAACGTTGAGCTTCTTTCGCCCAGAAAAAAAAATTCGACGTCGGGCGCCAATGCTCCGTCAAATGTAAGTTGAACCGAAATTGAGCAATTTGTAAGTTTTGGATGAATGAAATCATGAGAAGCCTCTTGCGTTGAAGTTAATTCAAAAGCTAGAATAAAGTGATTGGGATAATTTTCCAGAATTATGCCATGCCCACCTTTGTCAAGAAAATCCAGGGCTTCCAGAGTATTGAAGTAAAAGCGGTGGTTAAAAGTTGTTGAGACCGGAGTTCCAACAATAGGTTGACCATTTCTATAAACAACAATATAGCTCAAATTGAATTTCTGGTAGTGAAAAGGATTAGTGCGATTAGTTCCAAGGTATGCTTGATTTGTTGCCATCGCAATTATCATACGTCGTACAGGTTCTTTTGAGAAAATACCCTCATGGCTCCAACTTCTTATTCCAGTTGTAGCCAAAAATGTTCGTGGTAATACTTCTGTATAGCGATACACGGCATGTGTTTTTAGTAGAGTTTTCTCAGTTGACGTCAAAACTTGATCCGCTATTGTTATTTTTCTAACGTAGAGAATAGCTTCAATTATTCTAACTTTGTAATGTTTGTTTGACTCTGAAATTACAAAATCATTTGTAGATCTTCTAAATGAAATTCGCAGAGTAACACCACTAAGTAAGTGTTTATCACAAGTTAAAATATCCTTCGCCGGCTTTCCAATGAAATAGTTTTCCTGGGAATTAGCAACAAGAGCTTTTCTGGCCGCCACGTCGTCCGCGCGGCCGTCAGTGCCATCAATTTTTTGCTGGCTCATCCTTGTAATATTATCCCTGAAAAACTAGCCATGTGTTTTTTGCAGTTTTTCCTGAAGAAAATTCCGTTTCAATGAATGCTTTGTGCGCATAGTTTCCGTTTGTGTTGAACATTTTAACACCGTTAGCAGATACAGTGCATACTGAAAATAAAGAATGTAATGCGTTGTTGCTAAGGATGGCGCGTCTGTATTTGTAGCATCAGTTCCTGTCCTTAAATCGCCGTCATTGTTGCGGGAGATTTGGCATTTAATTTCAAGGAGAAGTTTATGTAAATCTATGAAATTGTTCCTATCGCCCAAAACTTCATACTCAAGCATTGGACCGTCCGGGGAATATGATGGTCCGACTTTTTGAGTAAAAGCATTGTCAAAAGTAATAAGTAGAGGCTGTTTTTCAAACAATTCAAGTGTGGTGTGTGTTGCCTCTGCGGGCAGTAAATTAGTAATCATTTTGAACTTTAGAAAAAAAATTTGACCAACTTCTCGTCAAAGGCTTCTTCTTACGAATGCCCCTTTTTGGTTTTTCACCGTTAGTTTTTAATTTACGCATTCTTCCTGTTTTTGATCCGCCCACTTGTTTTCTTACAGTTTTTTGCACAGTCGATTTTATTGCTTGTTTTGGAGACTTTTTCTTTGTAACAACCTCTACCAGCTCAGGAGCTGCTTGAACAATTAATTCACGTCCAATCTTTTTGGCTACAGGCCAAAGAAACTTTCTTGCAATCGGTAATGCGGCTCTGCCAATACCTGCCGCTAAAGCCCCAAAACCACTTCCTCGTTGGCGATAGTGTACTGAAAAGTATGGTGATCCCTGTTGCTGTTGATAGTAGGCTTCCATTTAATCGAATTTTTTAAAATTTAATGTCAAAATAACTTTTCCTGTTCCAGCGAATGGAACTAATTGTCCGGTTTCTGTCCGCAATTGAATTTCAATTGACTGAAAATTTTTTGATAGTAATTTTTGTATTCCAAGTTACTGAAAACAATTCTGTTTGTTGGCTCTATTTCGCAGGGGCTACCGTTTTTCAAGCGTTGTTTTGAATCAATGACTCGCATAAGAGGCGCCTTAGTATCACCTACGTATTGATACTCAATTATGTTAACATAAAAAAAATCAGTTGCTTCCCTGCAGACAAATCAAAAAGATAATCACCAACAAAAGTCTTTTCTTCATCATCTGCCGTGGCCAGATTTTCAAAAGTTTCCAACATCTTGTATCCAATATGATAACCAGACCCATCATGAATACCGTTGAAACCTAGGATACTTGGAATTTCGTTATCCGGAAAAGTAATTCCTTCGTTTTTACCGAAAAAGAGGAACAAAAACCCATTGATTTTGTTAAAATGATAGGCAAAATGAGGCAATCCGCTAGCTGTTTTTAGAGATCTCAAAAGACGGTCACGGTTTTCATAGGAACCAATTCCAATGACAGCTCGTTCTCCTCCGTATGGTCTGGAGACTGCATCAAATGGAATACTTTTCTCATAAAACTTAAGGCCTTCAGAAGAAAATATCTTCAGATCACTTTTGTTCACTTGATTTATTTTTGCCGGGAAGATAATTTCACTTAAAGCAACTCGCCAATTCCCCTCCAAATTAATTTCTTCATTAAAATAATTTTTGAATGAGGACAAGGTGTTTTGAGGGAAAATATTCATAGAGGCTGACGAAACTAAGTGAACCGTGAATGCATTCATGTTGTGTTATTTCACTACTATTGTCTCTAACCTTGACCAACTTTAACTCGTAAAATTTTGCTTTGACTGGCTCTTGGGTTGCGTTAATGAGACTATAAGTAGGGGGATTTTTTGTAGGTATATCGTAAATCTCGAAGACTTCGTTGGTAAATGTTTGCTTGTATCCTTTTCTAAAAGGAAGATCCGCTTTTGATATTCCCACAAAGTCCCCAACGTAAAACTTTGGTCGACGAACTAGTTTTGCTTATGAATAAAACATTAATGATATCAAGTAAGGAACGTCTTTCTTTGTAACTTTATTGGGCGCCATTCTTGTTACTCTGTTGACTCTAGAGTTAATGGTTTGTACAAAGCTCTGCAATTGATTAATATACGAGTATGTCCATTTATCCTCTAAATACTTGTATATCAGATTCGTGACCCATCGTATATTTCTTTCAGCAAATGCTGATTTTTTCTTGCTGAAAGTTTTATAAACTTCAATTTCATTTTTCTGACAAAGAGTGCTGAAGGAGCCCTTAAATTCTGTACCAGCATCTACCCACACTTTTTTAGATCGCTTGCTCTTTATCATTTTCTTAAACGCATCTGCTGTTGTTGTGGCGTATTTTGATTTCAGGGGTTCGACTCGTAGATAACTTGAGAGACAGTCCACCGCAATCAATAAATATTTTACATCTTTGTTCTCTTTTGCTAATTTATCCACTTAAGCCAAGCCTAGCGACCAAATCTCATTTATGTCGTAAGCAATAACTTTCAGTGTTGGAAATCTTTTTCTATATTTCTTATGCTTTGTGTGGGCCTTTTTACCCTCTAGAAACAAATTCATTATACTTGGTTTCAATTTTGTGCTTTTTTGTAGATTTTTTATGCTTCCGTATGCTGCGGGACCTTTCGTATATTTTAACTCAAGCATTTTTCTCTCATTCGTCGAAAAACTCCCAGTCCTTCTCTTGTTGAGTTCTGTCTTCCTTTGAGGTTTCGAACCCACTTCCGGTGTCTGAGGATTCCTCTGTAAGTAATTGGCTGGCTTCTTTGAGCTTGATTCTTTTTGGCGCAAAAGTTTTCTTTTTGTTTTTTTGTTTGGTAACTCTTTGAGTTCTTTTCTGGATCGCAATTTTAGCATTACTGTTGATCAACAAGTCTTCTTTTATGTTTAAAGCCTCTAGAATATTGAAATAATCTGGATTATTTATTTTTTCATTGGTTGCTGCAAATCATAGAGAAAATTGGGAACATTTATTGCTGTCGCTGTTCCGTCAACAATGAAATTCTCTTTTTCGTCTATAACAACGTTTTTTGACTCTTTAATTAGATTAACTATTTTTTCCGTCCTGGGAAATTTCGGCGGCGCTAGCATGTTGAGATTTTGAAGAAATTTGTCTGCATGTACTTTTGACAACTCAGTAGGATCAGTCGTTTCCCTTGTATTCAAAATTTCTTGGTTCTCTTTGTCATGGTTTTCATTTGGTCGCATACGGTGCAAAAACGAAAATTGAGCACCTCTATGCTGAACTCTGGGATCATTTAGAATTTGTGAGGAATATGGTTGCTCCTTCATAAACTGATTTTTGGGAATCAAAATAAACTCTTCAGCAGTTGTCAATGCTTAACTCAAATGGATGAAACAAAATTTAATAATGAGTTGAATCAGTTCGAAACCGATTTTTTCTCGAGAACGCCTTCAAATATGCGTCTGTAATTTTCTAAGTCTCTTACTTTCACTCTAACATGGCCCAGTAAAACATTGTGAAGACATTCACACAAAACAAGTATAGCATCACTATCACAAATATGCAAATATTTCTTTAACTGTTTTGGCTGCAAATGCACCATTTGCTTCAGTATAGATAGTTTTTTCCCTTTCATTGTTTAGAGGAGTTGTTTCTGCTTTATCAGATGGAAGATAGAAAACTGAAGGACCTGGCTCAGTAATGTTTGAACAGCATCGTAAACAATCAGAAGTCTTTGGATCAAGATCGATAAGCAAATGCCCAAACGGTTCTTTCGTTGCCAATTGATAGCAATGTTTTAAAAATTTAACAAGGTTCAACTGTTTACCTAAAAATTCGACTTGTTGAATATCACGGGCGGATTTGAACAAAATGTTGTGTGTCGTGGTCAAGTCTATTGTACGAGACCACTTGCTCTGTTGATAAAGGTTGTGCTTTATATAAATAACATTAATGTTTTTGTGACGCCCTGCAGTGGCCAATTTAACAAATTCTTTGTCATTGTAAATTTCTTTGCACGAGTCGTCTATTATCAGAAGACAGTTTGCAAGGCTATTCAAAAATTCTAAATTGGCATACTTTTTAATCGTAACACTAAGTGTTTTCTCCATTTTGATGTATATTTGTTGCATTTCTCTGTATAAAAAATGATGTTGTTAAATTTTGGGTAAAATGTGTTTGCAATCAACATTTTAAAAATTAACTCTGTTTTGCCACAACCTGAAGGCCCTACAACGGCCATGAAGACTCTATCTTGCGTAGATATAATCTTATTCAAAGTCTTGGATTTGGTAAAATGTATCCAACTAAACTTGACAGTATTGATATCCAAACTGAAGTTTCTTCACGATGTGGTTTTAAAATGGTTAATTTAACAATACAAAGTGATATCAGCAGTAAAATAACAAACATTTGAACGAAAAATACAACTTCTGACCGTGGCAACGTTGTTTGATTACAAAATTTCCATGAAGATTTGCTGCTACTTTCTTTTTCAAAAAAACTTTCTTCTACAACAGCGTTAACTTGATCAAATGTTACTCCCTCCATCTTGCGACAAAATAAATTTTCTTAAAAAATGTATTGAGAAAAAAGTCACTCTATATAAAACAATTCATAGCAATTGAACTCAGTTAGAAAGTTTTTCATATGAACCATAAAGCACTCCGGAAGTTGCTCAGTTTTGTCATAATAAACAGTTTTGTGTACTCTTACTTCATTCACCAAGTGCTGAATCTCTTTTGGCAGTGAAAGATCGTTCTTGTCAATTTCTTCACCAACAGGGTGTTTCGACATCAGTAAGAGTCTCGGAGGACAGACTCTGGGTTGAGTTTTTGACATTCTGCTTTCTCCACTGAAGAAAAGGTTCAATATAATATACTAAATGAGTAAATGAGCGAATTTCGTCCTCAGTCAGCAAGAATTTAACTTTTCTCTGTAAAAATTGGTTTCCGGTTTTTATTGTTTCGTCTTTGGAAATTGAAAGACTCAGATTCCCGTCCCCCGTAATCAAGGCGCAAAATGTTGAACTCGGTGACAAGGGTGCTTCCACCTTCGTCAATTCCTCTCTCATTTGTTAACCAGTGGAAATAAAATATGGCTTTTTCTTTTGCACAATGTTGAAATTGTTTTTGCCCTTTGAATGATTTTGACAGTTTTGTGTAAAATAGTTCAAAGATATCGAAGGACACGCGAGTGAATTCAGATCAATGATAGAACACTCAAGCAAATATGACAAAAATTTTACTTTTTCCTCTCCCTTAGCGTAGAATATTGCACCCGGAATCCTCAAGCGAACGCTTTGAATTATTTGTGTAAGATAAATATAAGGACAGTTTCCTGTATCCCACTCAATACCGTGCAAATTTCTAGTCAACCAACCAAAAGATTGCTTTTATTGAGTTGTTAACTCCCTATAACTTGTTGGAGGTAAAAATGACACGCAGTCAAGATAGTCGTCGGTGCAAACACCAAGTTCTTTAACAATAAATTTTTCTTTTCTGTGACGAAACCCTTCAACGTCTAACACAACTGTTTTGCTACTCAGCATTCCAATAAATGAAAAATTGACGGATGAAAAACCTTTATATATAAGCAAAACAATATTCCTAACAAATTTCCACTAAAACAGTTGCTGGTTTTCCACGAAAGCATATAAGAGTAGCCAGGTCCTTGGTTATATATTTCGTATATGAAACCACCTGCGTCGTGTAAAATAGCGTGCAAACGTAAAAATTTTGAGATTTTCAAGTATTTATCTACTGAACAATTATCTATGCCAATAATACCACCGTAGGGCCTCAATTTTAGCGCTATATCAAAATCAAACCCTTCAATTTCACTAAAATACGCACTTGTAGCCAGAAAATAATTTAACTTTACACTGTTGTTTGGGTATAGTGATAAAACCGATAAATAATATTTGTGAATCTTGTTCAAACAATTTCTGAATACAATTGGTTTTTCAAGACGCATACCTTCTTTTCGCTAGCCTGGCTGCGCAACAAAATGATTGAGAATATAAGAATACGGATTATTGACCATTGAGTCGCGAAAACAATTCAATAACAACAGACAAAATGGGATTTGATTTATTAAGCACATACTTAACCTTGATCATATAAAAGCAAATTCCTTTGAAACTGTTTTGAGATAAGAAAGCAGTAAAAGAGTTTTCCTAGCATATGCTGGTCTTAGTGTGTATGTATCCTCATAAATAATTTACACAATACGCTTGTAACCACACAAACACACACACACACACACAAAATGCATACAAAAATGTTAACGTTATACTTTTGATTACCATTGTTAGGAAAGCATTAAGTACGTTCGAGTGCTATGCAGACACCAAAGGTAGCGTAAAAGCAGTGAGGTCAAGTTTGGTTCCAAAACATAATAAACCCGCGAGTGTAACAAAACACTATTGCGAGAACACATGTTAAGTCCCAGACATTAACAAACCTTAAAGCCTTTTATATTTTTTGATCTACATGGCATTCCTCAGATCAACGCTGTTTGGTATTTGAACAACATAGTGCTTTCATTAATTGCTCTAGATAAGAAAGTAATAAAATTGGGTGTGTACAGGTAGCACGAAAAGATTGGAAACGATAAAACGAATAGTATACTAAGGTTCACTTAAAATACAAGGATTTGAGTGTAATGAACTTATGTGTAATAGCTACTTGAGTGACCTTTTACAACAAAAACGGAAGGAACTGAGTGAACACGCCTTAGTTTAGAATTATAACTGAACTCTTCATTTCCTTATTTTCGCTTCAACTTTCATTTGCTCAATTCCAGACTTTATTTAGCAGAACTGTTCCTGGATTTTGACAACAGATTCCTATTGCTCTATTCGATTACCAAATTCTGCTATAATCAAAGAAATAATTCTAATGTCTCCTCTAGCCATCATTCTAAAGGCGGAGTCGCGCCTGACAGCCGAACAATTGCTTATGAGACTTACAGAAAACAGACTGCTATCATTGTACAGCAGGACTATCAGTTAGATGAGTGGGTTACAGTAAATCACATGCCTATTGTATTTTTTTATTATTATTCAGTCATTTCGATTTGAGAAAGGCCTTATGAAAAGAGCTCAATACTTGCTGGATTTTGTAACTTCTTATGTCAGAGAGTTTGTATTCAACCCAGGCACATTGGACGATGGAGGACGAACGTTTTTTTACAATTATGACGTGAAAGAAATCCCGCTGTATGAAAATCAAGAGAGCTACTGGAGAGATCTTGAACTGGTTGAAAGCATTTGGAAAATGAAACCAGATATTGAGAGCCCAGAAACTTTTAGCGAACCACCAACACCTTCCATGGTTCATGATACATTTGTCTGTACACCTGAAAACAAAACTGAAAACAAACCAGATGATATTTCGAGCAGTGGAAGCTTTGCGACTCCACCTGTGAGCAAGTGTTTTGCACCAAAGAAATGAAGAATCGATCTCAATTATGATAACTAAATCAAACTTGTTCCTTTGTTGATATTGTTTATTGAGTGTGTGACATTCTTTTGTGAAGCTGACTTTATAAATTTTGGACATTTTTTAATTGAATTCTCAGATCATTTAGCTTATTTCAAGTATCAGATTTTAGCAAAAAAAAGCACTTCATATTATTCGTTGAAAAAGTCACTATTATCGAGAAAAGAAAATTTTTCAGTCACAACTTTGTTTCCGTTGTGGACAAGAAATACACTCCTAATCCTAATGGTATCAACACGCTGTTAGAAGAATTTAAAAAATGCGGCTTGCTTTGAATTGAATCGCAAAGAAAATGCAATACCAATAAAAACTATTTAAGACCAATTTTCCTCACTTTGGCTTTACATGGTCGATTGCACAGATACGCTAAAAATAGAACTCAAACTCAAACTCAGCCCAGTTGCCACACCCAAGTTTTGTCGACCATGTAGTGAAGTCATACATGAACACTTCAAAGAAGTCTTCATAGATACATAAATGTGTTAATCACCGGCAAAATTGCCCAAATCATGCCTTTTTTGTTCTTAATCTCTCACACTTTTTTTATCCACAATTTCAGCTCAAATGATTGAAATGACCTTGCACACTGAATACTGTACAATTGGAGATCAGCTATTTTAGCTGACCGTTCTCCTAGAACATTTGGTTCGCAAAATAGTGATTGCTTTAAATAAAAACATAAAAAAATAACAAAAAAAGTTAAATAAGGAGCACCCAGTTAATCAGTATTATTTATTTCGCCAAGTCGTTAAAATGACAAAATTTCAATGCGAATTGCTTTTCAGCTAAAAAACATTACTTTATTATACATTCTACGGCCATGAAACATCAATTCTTTCACTTTTTGGTCAAAAAATGCCGAAAAATAACAAAAATTTATCAAAAAGTAACATGCAAACAACACCCAATAACTCATTATTAATTGTTCGAGCAAATTTTCACATTATAAAACTTTGTTGCCCACTCACTTATAGCTAGCATAGAAAATTTTATTCTACATTGTTACCTCAAAAATTAAAAATTTCTGCACATTTTTGGCCTTTTTTCATCAAAAATTACAAAAAATGTAGTAACAAGTTATCACTAAATAATATTTAATATAAACCCGATTCCTTGACAATATTTCTCGCGCCATTTTTTAGCAGTTTTTTAATTGTATAAAATGCTTATTGGCTGCGAAAAACATTTTTTTTTAACTTTTTACTACCAAAAAACAGCAATGTTTGCACTTTTTTTCAAAATTTTGTCTATTTTTGACGCAAAATGGCTTTAAAAATACACCTTAAGCGCTCCATTCAAACTATTTTCAACCCGTAATTTCACCAAAATTCAATTGACCCCCACATCAAGCATTTCCCGACACTGTAATAAAGCGATAAAATCACTTTTTTAACCAATTTCCAGACAAATTTTAAACCCCAATTTCTTCAATTTTTCAGTCAATTTTCACGATATTTTGTCGCCCATTCATTCCCTTGCGCTGTTTTCAGTTCGAAACTGTAATTGAAACTTCTCTCCAGGCTTGAAATTCAACAAACTTCCAATTTCAATACTTCGCACTTTTTTCCAAAAATTTTACAAGTTCCACCACTCTCACAACACCAATTTTACAAAAAAATTACAAATCTTTGTCAACCACGAAAAACAAAATTTTCGCAAAATTTTCGAAAAATTTTCGAAAAATTTTACAAGTTTCACTCATTCACCCCACCAAATTATTTTTCCAAAAATTTTACAAGTTCCACCACTCTCACAACACCAATTTTACAAAAAAATTACAAATCTTTGCCAACCTCGAGAAACAAAAATTTCGAGAAATTTTACAAGTTTTCGAAAAGGATACCTAAAAAAGGCCATGCCTGTATTGTAACGGGGGGGGACCTGTCCCCCCCCCCCCCCGTTACAAACCAGGCATTTTCACTACTACTGAACAGTTCAAAAAAAAAACAAAATATATTTGGCCAACAAAAAACTTTTTTCCAATAGAGAAACCGGAGTCTACAACCATGGAGCAACTTAAATGTACCCGTTAAAGCAGAAGCTAGTGTGTTTTGAGACAACATTCATTATTAGTTTTCAGTTTTTGCATGTTTACACTCTAAAAACCAGATGACTGAGGTTTTAATAGCCGTACAATTACCATTTGCTTTTGATAACTCAACTAGCGACGAACTTAAAACTTGCATTCCTCGCCATCTTCCGAAATGTGAAAAATGAGGGTTTGTACTTTCATCATATGAATTGCGTTTTTTTAATAGTTTGTCAAAAAATAGTTACGTAAAGCTGTGTCGACGTAATACTATGCCGACACTTAAGAATGCAGAAGCTCAAACTGATTTCAAAAGTGCCAGCCAATACCAATCATTTATCAATTAAATGCTAGCTAAAAGTATTATCAAAGCAGCCAAGACAAGTTTATCAGTAGTTGGGTTGTGATAAGTTCATATCAAATCCAACTGGCTGAGGCATGACCAATGTCCGCAATTATCATAGTTGGCATTAATATTATCTTTCTCTAATTATCCTGTCCTTATAAATAAAAATCTATGATCTCACCACACCACTTCCTCGCGAGTGGTTCAGAATCTTTGTGTTAATTTCACTTTAACTAATCTGGCTGGTTTAGATTTTTTTTGGGTGAAAAGTTGAATACATTTTGTACAATCTTATATCCGGTTTGTATGTCGGAATAGTTGTTCGTCACCATAAAAAATTAGAGGTTTTAATTCTTTCCATCCCAATCTATTTAAGCTTTCTATCATTTCATCGCAAAGTAGCAGTCAGTCAAAGTAGCACACGCATGTTTAACCTTAATAGAGACAATAATTTGATCCCAAGTTTGGTTGAGATAGTTTTAATCAAGTCCCAAGGGCCGTGGAAACATGTATTCTGTAGTGAAAAACATATTTCTAGCATTGAAAAAGTCAATTTCAGATGTTTTGTTTCCATGTTTTTTGGTAACTGACAGTTAGCAATGTGGGACATAAAGTCAAGTTTTTTGCGGCAAATCATCTTAACTTCCGTATTTAGCCATCTGGAAGTTGCATCCGCAACATGCTCCACGGGGGCAACAGGAATAAGAGGGTAAAATACGAATAAATCCACCAAATAAATATTGTTTCCAATTCCAGTTAGAATCCATAATTAAATTAAATTGTATAAAACCAATTAAATTGTATAAAACTATATGCAACCCCCATTGCCTAAAACCGGAGCACAAAAAATATCAACAAAAAAGCTAATCAGCGAAAACACGGGCGAGACCAGACACGGGGCAGACGAAGGTGCCGTAAGCCGTTTTCACTTTAACTACTCTGTTGTTACCATCTCGTCCAGGGAACACTTCTTCTACTCTTCCCAGAGGCCAAATACCACGTGGGGTGAAGTCTTTCAGGATCCACACCACATCGTTGACTTTGAGTGAATTCCCGTCGTTTTCGGTCCATTTTGGTCGCTTTATCAAGATCGGTAGGTATTCCCGGACCAGTCTCCTCCAGATGTGGTTGAGGAATTGTGGATCATTCTTCCAGGACTTCATGTTAGCTGGCTTGGTTGACGGAAAGATACCAGGGGAAGAGAGTTGTAAGGACGCTGAAGTAGAACATGGTTTGGCGTCAAAGGTTCTTCGTTTTCCATGGCGTCCGACACGTTTGTAAGTGGTCGGGAGTTCATCATAGCTTCTGCTTCAATCATGATTGTGTGGAAAACGTCAAAAGTAAATTTTCTTGACCCTAGAATGATCAGGAGCGTCCGCTTGACACTCTGGATCAGCCGCACCCAATCGCGGCCAAAATGAGGGCCATAAGGAGGGTTGAAGTGCAACTTGGTGTTCTGTGCTGCGAGTGCTTCGTGAATTTTGTCCTTGTCGAGATCATTCAGACACCTTTTGAGTTCTTCTTTGGCACCAACAAAAGTCTTACCGTTGTCACTGTACAAATCAGCGGGCTGACATCTTCGCGAAGTGAAGCGGCGGTAGGCGTTCAGAAAAGTGTCTGTATTCAAATCTGGACAGATTTCCAAGTGAACAGCTCGCGTTACCAGACAAGTAAAGATGAGGCCGTAGTGTTTCTGAAGCTTATCTTTTTCTTCCTCAATGTAAAATGGGCCGAAAAAGTCTAATCCGCAGTTGGCAAATGTAAATTGTTTGTTTTCAGTCGGGAAGCGGCAATCAGGTAGCGGTGCCATAAAAGTCTTAATGCTTTGCAGTTCGAAACGTCGACAAAGGAAGCGTTTGTATCTTATGCTCTGCAGTGTTCGGCGGAGACCAATTACGTAGTACCTTTGCTGTACAAAAGCTTTAGTGGCTTCTTCTGTTCCCTGATGCACACAGATGCGATGGGCATGTTCGAGGTATAAACGACAAATGTGATCTTTTGCATGAAGTATTATTGGCCGCTTGGCCAACTCGAGTTCACTGGGAGCAAAAATTAGCCTTCCACAGACGCGTCATATACCGTTCTTATCAAGCATTGGGTTTAACGACCTGTGTTTGAATTTCGGGTCCAGTTTACGGCTACCATTTAGCAACTCGATGACGGTTGGGAAGCTATTGACTTGCGACATTTGTATCAAGTAAGATTTTGATAATTCAATATCTTCAACAGTGTATTGATGGTGATTGTCACGCTGTTTCTTTGCTCTGTAGATCAGATTGAAAACAGTAGCTATCGTTAGCAAAATCTTTGTCCATGTTGAAAACTGTTTAGGGTCGAGTACTGGTGTCTTGGTTCTTAAGGCAGATCGTGTTGTTGCAGCACAAATCGGCATTTGCTTTGTAGGTCTACAAATGACATCATTTGTGGAGAGAAAACCTGGTGGCTTAAACCATTTTGCTTCAATTTCCTTGGGTTCTAAACCACGAGTACCATGATCAGCTGGGTTTAGGTTTGTCGCAATATGATTCCAATTGTCAGGTTTGCTTTTTAGTTTTATTTCTGCAATGCGATTAGCAACAAAAACTGGTTGCTTCTTGGAAGAACCAATCCAGTCAAGGACAACTTGACTATCCGTCCAATAAAAAACATTGCTGATTTCAACAGAGAGTTCATGTCTAACAAAATTCAGGAGTCGAACACCTATGACAGATGCCTCTAGTTCCAACTTTGGAACGCTCAACTGTTTTACGGGCGCTACTTTGCATTTCCCGATCACGAATGCAGTTTGTACTTCGTTGCTGGTCTTATTCAAGCTCCTGAGGTAGACAACAGCACACGTTGCCACAATCGATGCATCAACGAAAACATGCAACTGGTTCTCTGTCTCCGGTAGATTCTCTGTTGTCATCTGTCGTAGAATTTCAAGTTGAGGCATAGATTGATAACTGTTAAGGAACTTTTGTAAGGGATGTAGAAGTTCAATTGGGAGTGGCTCGTCCCATTTTCTACCTAACTTCCAAAGTAGCTGAAGAAGAATTTCGAACTTTATTGTCATTGGGCCAAGAAACCCAATTGGGTCAAAATCGATGACACCACACTGAAAAGTTTCCGTTGAGTGTATTGTTCAGCTTCTTTAGGGAATTCTCCGAGGGACTTCATGAAAAATGTATCTGTTTCAATGTTCCATTTTTGTCCGAGGACTCTTGTTTCACTCTTGGGATCCTCGAGGTCTTCTGGAGTAATACACTGAAGAGCCTGTTGATGATTTGACAGGAATTTTGTGAGGCGGAAACCACCGGCTCTCAGGCAGTTCTTTACTTCAAATGCAGTCGCGTTGGCATTTTCAGGAGAGTCGAAGGACTGGATGTAGTCATCCACATAAAAATAAGACTTTATAGCGCTCTGTGCCCTTGGATATGTCTCGACGTTGTCCTCTTCGCATCTTTTTATGACAAAAATTGCACAAGATGGTGAGCAAGTTGCACCGAAAATCAATCTGGTGAATTGAAACTGTCGCACGTCCTTGTCAGTAGACCATAAGAAACGTAGTGCAGATTGATCTTCATTTCGGATGCCGATTTGCATGAACTTTCCTTCAATGTCTGCCAATATAGCAATAGGTTTTTCACGAAATCTGACCAAAATTCATATTAGGCTGTTTAAGAGATCTGGTCCTGTTGGAAGATTGGAATTTAGTGACTCGCCTTTGAATTTTGACGCTGCATTGGCGACACGCCGCACTTTGTTTGGTTTGTTTGCACTTTGAACAGGGTGATGCGGCAAGTACCATATTTTCTCAGGGTGTGGGTCTGTCATTTCCACTGGCTTGACGTAATTTTTCTCGAGATCTGTGACAAGAGTCTGTTGGTACATATCACTTAGTTTTGGATCATTATTAAGTCGTTTGTTCAAACTGTTTAGTTGATTGAGGGCAGAAAATTAGTTATTTTGAAGATTGGCAGGTACTTTCCATGGAAGACTTATTTCATACCTTTCGCCTGTGTGGTTGATAGTACTCTCAAGTATTGGAATGGCAGACTTTTCATCTTCAGTGATAGTATTATCTTCTTTTCTGGTACCATCGTTCTCTATTGACCAAAATTCTTGTATCAAATTGTCCAAGGGTTGTTCTGGACTTTTCCGACAGACATGGTATACAAATACATTCGATTTGTTAGAAGATTTTGAAGAGCGGTTTCCTAGTGTGTTCAGGTACTCTCCTGCAAGTGTCCATCTAAGCTTTGTCTTTACTCCAAAGGGGCGGATTTCGGTGCCTTGAATACTTCAGTAGGATGCGTAAAGGCAAAAGCATTGACACCAAGGAGTGCTCCAATCTTACCTTCGGCAACGTCTGGGAAAAATATGTGTCGAGGTTCATTGAATGCACTGCAAACATAGTTTAGCTCAGTGACATTGGCCGCATTAACGTTTAATGTAGGGGTGCTGTATGCTCTGGATATTTGGAACTTTTCATCAAATGATTGAAAGGGCAAACTGCATTTGGTTGCTTCATTTTTGATAGGGGCATTTCGTAATCAACGCTTAGATATTGAACAGTAGTTGATGACTGATATTCGCGTGGGAGTTCCAGGTAGTCAGAAACAGCACCTAATAAAAACGTAAACTGACTGCCGGGGTCAATGAGAGCATACGTGTCGAATACTTTATCTTCTTTGATAAAGGATACTGGCAGCAGCTGTAACTGCTCAAACCAATGTTTCGGTGTACTGGATATTTGGTTGACATTGAAAATTTGGCTGGTAGAAGGTCCATTCAAATTCGCACGTTTCGATGACTGTTGATTATCATTATCTCCAAAATTTTTTCCGTACCTGAGATTGCTTTTGGGTTTGAATTGTGTTATTTTATTCTTTGCGTTTGTGAGTTGTTGTCGTCTTTTGATGACAAATTTTGTTGACCTGAGGTTTTAGTTTGCTGTTGGACGTTGCTGGTAGTAAAATCGGCATGTGTTCTGCTGAATTGTGTAGCTGGATTATGTAGTGTTGTATGGTGAAAAACATTACACACCTGACAACGCTTCGAGGAGGGACAAGTGTCTCTGCGATGTTGATTACTTAAGCAATTTGTACACAAGCTATTTTTCTGGATAGTTTGAAATCGACCTACAGGGGAAAATTTATGGTAGTCTGAACAAGTTGCAACAAAATGCGGTTTGTGACATTGAACACAATTTGTGTGCTTGTTTGCAAACTGTTGCTCATTTTTCGAGCCGTTGTGATTAACCTTTTGTTGATCTAAATCGTTCCTTTGAGACTGTCCTGAAGTTGTTTGCTTAAACCGTTCTTGAACCGATTGTTGTGCTGTCACAGCAGGATGATTACCGTTTTTGTTGTGAGTGAAGGTACTGGTTCTATTTTCCTGGTTTACTTTGTCATAAACCCTTGCTTGAACATCAAGCCATTTTTGAAACTCAACAAGGGTAGTTGTTGTAACATTACATGTCAGGGTGTATTCAGTCCATTTAAGAAGCAAGTTGTGGGGAATTTTTTCCTTCGCTTTCCTCAACAAAGTAGACGATTGAAGGTCGGCTTGAAAACCTAGGTTCTGAAAAGCCTGGACAAGTCTCTTTAGAAATGAAGAGAATGCTATGAAGGATTGCTTATTGTAAGAACTATTACATTTCCAGCTCTCTATTTGGTTGATAAAAGCGTTGACAACAACTGAAGGGTCGCCAAAGCGGCTCATTATCTCGTTGAGGGCTGTATTATAATAGGATGAATCACAAGAGTAAGCAAGTATCAGACCCTTTGCCTTACCCGACACTGAATTCTGTAGGTAGGTTATTCTGTGTGTGTCAGTAATTGAAATTTTATTGTGAACCATTGAGAAAAAATTATTTATCCACTCGTGATAGTGCATGGGGTTACCATTAAAATTTTGCTATTTTAATGGCGGCAATTTGATCGAGCATTTTAGGTCGACGGATGTTGGCTGAAGTTCACTATTGGTCATTGAGGGGACAAATTGTCCAGCTGTAGCAAACACTGGAGCCTGATGCAGCCTTACGCTTGAAGTTGGCAAGATGTTAGTTGGATAAAGATTAGGTAGAGGGGGAGGTCGCAAGTGCGAAATTTCGCCGTTTGAATGACTTTGATTTACAACGGGTTCAGCTGCCATGTTCTTGATGGGTAAATGATATGATAAATAAGCGTTTGTGTTGTTCTGACCAATATCCACCATACTGGTTTGAGCAGCCGTATTGAAGCTATGGACTGGTTTGTTCGCTTCTTAAGTGGTTGTGGAATGCGTTGTAAGAAGTTGTAGATCGCTCTGCACTGACTGGATGTTTGCTTGCGCTGGGGTAGTAGATGGGTAAACAGGGGGCCTTTGAACTGCTAAACCCTGAATTGGGAAGCAGTTTGTCAAGGTTGTTTTTTTTACAGGATCATTGGACCGATGTTGAAAGAACTGACACGTTGCACAAAACTGTTTTCAGGCTTTTGAGGTTTGAGTTGAACATCTTGTTCTTTTGAAAAACAATAGCTCTGGACGTCCGAAATTACGTTTGCAGCTGTTGTTGAATATAGATTGTTTGTGAAACAATAATGCATAGGCTGAAGGTAGTTTTGTTTAGATGAGTGAGGGTTTTGATCTATTGTCAAGTATTCAGGTCCATGATTAAGAGGCTTGTCAATAATTGCTTTGCCAAGGAATGGGTTTCCACTTTCATCTTGAAGGGTTGGACAAGGTACGTTGACGTTTCGGAAGCCTCTCTGACTTTCAGGGGTCAAAGATAAACTGAAACGGTTACTAAACTGCTTCTGTTTGGATTGAGAACCGCTGAATTCTAAATCCTTTGCCGTTAGAAAATTGGGTTCTTGGTTCAACTGATGATCCAAGTCTGACATGTTGAGAGGCGGCAAAATTAAGGTTTCTTGCTGATGATTAGCATTGGGTTGTTCTAGGGTGTTTAATGCCATTGGATGAAAATAACTAGCATGATGTGTTGAGTTGGAGCCAACAAACTGGTTTCTGTTCTGTTGATGGAAATTTTGTTGTTAATTTATCAAATGGCTAATAAGAAAATCCTGGATTTGCTGGTTGTTCAGGAACAGTGATGGTTTGACTGGTCTTGGAGGAATGGGGCGGTGGATTAATGAAGACTGTTGTGTCGTTCGGTTGTGAACTGGCTGCTTGCTCGACAAATGTTTCTTCAGTGATAACATTACGTGTTGGTGTTGATCGTTCTGAATCCAGTCGTCGGCTGCTTGGGCGAGAGGGAATTGTGACGTCATCGCGAAATCTTGTTGAGGACTGGCTTAATAGACCGTCATCGTCCAATGTGTCAACTTCCAGTTCGGATTGCTGCAGTCTGATTGTTAAGGCTTTCTGTCTGTCGAGAATCGAAGTTGCTGCACTCTGATGAGGCTTCGCCCTCAACACTGCTTCTGTCTTCTTGTCCAATTCTGTTTGCAGCGTTTTGGCTCTGTTTATCAGTAGATTTAATGATCGGAAGCTCTTTCTATCGTCTATTGCCTTCTGTAACAAATCAAGCTGGGTTTTCAAAGAACTTTTCGATGATTTAAACATGTTTACTGCAAACTGACAGTCGTCGTTGTTCCTTTGTGACATCTTTGATCTCTGTTGTTGTTGTTGTTATGCTTGTCTTTCAGGTTAAAATGAAAACGGCTAAAAACCGGAGCGACGAACTTTTGATGTCAAAATCTAATTTGGCTAATCAGCCAAAAAAATTTCCTATAAAAGTTCAGCGACGCAAATTTTTTCAAAAACAAGAATCCTAAGGTTGTGATGATGCTAATGATAGTAGATTTTATTTGCTAAAAAAAGAAAAAAAACTCGTTCGAACGTCTATCAACTTTTTTTAACAGGACCAAATAACTGCTGCGAATAGATTTTTTTTTTGTTTTCAAATAGTTTTTTTTTCGGACATTGAGTGTAAACTTTAGTTTGTGCTTTCTCCCTGAATGTAAGCAAGAAACCTGTTTCGAACTTTTTCTGTAACTCTTATTGATTCCAGACTCCGAATATAATATATTCGAAAAGAAACTTTTGAGAAAATTTCAAAATCTTACTCAAAAATGAGACTGTTTGATTTACAATTTAGGTTTTTTTCTGTGCAGTCCGAAAATCGAAACCGTTTTTCTTTTCTTTTTTTTCCGAAAGGCCTTTTTAACTTCTCTTTTTTTCTGAGGCTGACTAATATATCTACTAAGTATCAACTTTCGGCAATTGCATGGTAAGTCAGAGGGCTAGTTTGACAACTTGGTTTGCTTTTCAAGGCGATGTGTAGTAGAAAAATAAACTATTTTTCTGAATTTTTTCTGATTTCAAAAAAGTTTTCTTGGCAATTCGCGTTATTGAGATCACAATTCGATGTATTGACCTAAATAGCTTTCTCTCCTTTGTAAAATTAACTTACAGGGCTAGCATAAAGGTTAAAACTGCAAATAGACAGGTTATAAGGTCAGGAAATCAAAAGTAGTTTTTTTTCTAGCTTCAGAAAATTTTTTTTAAAAATTCCTGATCTTTCTTGTTTTTGAGATCCCAGTGTACTATATCGACTAAAACATCTTTCTGGCTACTGCAAAACTAACTCACAAAGATAGTTTAAGAGCCTTTTTTTTGAATTAATAGATTATGGGTGTGAGAAAATCGAAATGGGTTTTTTGATTTTTCTGATTTCAGAAAAAATTTTCTGACATTTGACGTGTTTGATGACTCAGTATACTAAATCGACCAAAATAGCTTTCTGGCTACTGCAAAACTAACTCACAAAGACAGTTTAAGAGTTTTTTTTGTGATTCAATAGGATATGGAGTCAGAAAATCAAAATGGGTTTTTTGATTTTTCTGATTTCAGAAAAAATTTTCCGACAATTCTCGTTTTTGATGACTCAGTATACTATATCGACCAAAAAAGCTTTCTGGCTACTGCAAAACTAAACCACAAAGACGGTTTCAGAGTTTTTATGTGATTCAATTGGATATGGGGTCAGAAAATCAAAATGGGTTTTTTGATTTTTCTGATTTCAGAAAAAATTTTCCGACAATTCTCGTTTTTGATGACTCAGTATACTATATCGACCAAAAAAGCTTTCTGGCTACTGCAAAATTAAACTACAAAGACGGTTTCAGAGTTTTTTTGTGAATCAATAAGATATGGGGTCAGAAAACTAAAATGGGTTTTTTGAATTTTCTGATTTCAGAAAAAATTTTCTAACATTTCCTGTTTTTGAGATCCCTGTGCAATATATCGACTAAAATGGGTTTCTGGCTACTTCAAAACAAACTCACAGGGCTAGATTAACATCTTATAATGTGAATCAACAGGATATGTGGTCAGAAAATCTGAATGGGTTTTTTGAATTTTCTGATTTCAGAAAAAATTTTCTAACATTTCTTGTTTCTAAGACTCCAGTATGATATATCGACTAGAATGGCCTTCTCGCTATATGAAAACTAGCTCAAAAAAATAGTTCGAAGGCTTTTTTGGTATTTCATTAGAATATGCAATCAGAAAATCAAAATGGTTTTTTTTATTTTTCTGATTTTGCGACCGTTTTTCTGACTTTTGGACTTTTTCTCACCAAATTTTTCTTTCAAAGTAGTTAAATTGCTTTTACTTGCTATTAGAATGATAAAACTAGTCAAAGTTTATCAATCGAGGTGCTATAGTAACAGAAAACAGGTTTTTGGGGCGCAAACTTCAAATTTTTTTTGGTGGGTTTTTGTCGAATAAATAGAGGTGGGTTTTTGTCGAGATTTTTGGCTCGATCTAACCGGGGAACAGGACATCAGAGGTGGCGCCTGAGACCTCGGGCGGACTTCTGCTGGTGACGTCTGAAACCAGTAAAAAAACTAGAACCTCTTGTAGAAGTGACGTCTGAAACCCAACTTCCAAAAAAAATTGTCTTTGGTGACATCTGATTCCAGTAAAAAATCCATGCAGGATATCACTGTCTGCTCTTGTCACAACCAAGTAATCGTTAGCGTCTGTAATTGTAACATCAGAAGGTTGAATGTCGGTTAGTTACCATTAATATGTAGTGAAAAACATTTTTCTAGCATTGAAAAAGTCAAATTCAGATGTTTTGTTTCCATGTTTTTTGGTAACTGACAGTTAGCAATGTGGGACATAAAGTCAAGTTTTTTGCGGCAAATCATCTTAACTTCCGTATTTAGCCATCTTGAAGTTGCATCCGCAACATATTTTAATCGGAGTGAAGTACTAGAGAAGTGAAAAGATAGGCGATACAAGGTTGAAAAATCGAGTTAATGAATCATTTCCTAATTGCCTTGCGTGGCCTTAAGGAGGGATCAAATTGATTCCTCTAAGTTAACAGTTTCAACCTTTTATAAAGTATATAAACGTGATCTCTTAATTTCAGCCCACGTGGATAGTTTTTCCACTTGTAATTGCTAAAATTTAACTATGTCACCAAGGTAACGTATTTGTCCTCCGTTTTAATTTTTGGACACAGGTGAACCATAGTTTTAACTAAAAGGTAGAACTAAATTATAAAAGTTTTAAAAAATACACATTAACACAGGATTAATTCAACATCAATGTACATTGAAGTTACAATCGTTTTCAAAAGTCGTTTATCTGTTCTGTTTCTTTAAAAATTTCAATCGAAGTCTCTACATTAATTTTTGGCTTTAGCATGATCAATTTATTTAAAATTCTTTTGCTTTTTCTGGCTAATTGAAGATTTTGTGGTGTTTTTTTTCACTTTTGCATAATTTGATACACTTTCACCACAAATTGTTTGCTTGAGTTTAGTTTTTATGTTTGCTTGATTTTAGATTGTTATGATAATGAGTGAGGCCTAAATAACCGCTAAAAATTTTCGATTCTTTATGTGTCTATGTCGTAATAAATTCAATTAGTGACCTTTTGGTTTTGAAACACTCACTTGACTGATTTTTTCACATCATCTGAGGCTCATTTTTACCTTAAAGTTTTTACAAAGAAATCATTCTATAATGCTACAATTAATCTGCTTGCAATACGTCATACGTTTTTCAGTCGAATCTAAAAATCTAATAGAAAGTGTATAATCACAATGAAAAACTTATAAATTTTTTTGATGTGGGATTACCTTATGTAGAACAATATGTGAGGTGTGATACAGAAGACGGTGAATACACAGGCATAGTCCTCCAACTCAGACTGACATATAATCCTCAACAAGAGGGAGAGAGGGATCAACACAAACACACCAATCAGAAAACAGATCTTAGTCGGCGCCAAAATCTAAAATAAACAAATACAGTTCTTAAATATTAATTTAAAGACATTTCATACAAAATTTAGAGTTTTGAATGAAAATTTTTAAAACAAGTAAATTCATCAAATTTTACCAAATCATTGGCCCATAGTTTCCACCCTAGAGTTCGGAATTGTCTCACTTCCACGACAACACGCAGCAGAAGCTGCAAATATGTCCACACCTCTATCACTGACATCACCTGGAATAATGACTATGAAATAAGTTTACATGGTAAACTTTTAAAATAATACCAGAAATTGCTCTAAATAGCGTTTTGCTGTCAACCAGAGATCAGAAGTTGGATACTTACGTAGTCTGTGTTGTTTTCGACATTTCGGATATAGCAGCTTGAGGAACTGGCAGACGACTTCTGAAACATACGGTCGGTTTCTCAAAACTTCTTTAGGCTAGACTAATTTTCGTGGCCAGATAATAATTTTTTTTCAAAAAAATACTCATAAATAAAGAGGATTCCCTTCGAACCAGAACTCTGTAAGTATTTAAATGCTACCAATATCTGGCGTGGCAAGAATATATCAAGATATGTGCAAACTTGCAAAGATTTTTGCGTGAACATCAATTGCTAAGTATTACGCTGCGAGTAAGTACAGAATTAGGAACAATGCTTGGACTGAAACAATCCTAATTTAAGAGAAAGGAAAAGAGTTTTTCTCTGAAAACTGAAATTATCATGAAAATTTTAAATTCCAAGTTTCTTTAAATGATTTTTTTCCAACTATCTTCAGTGAATGAAATCTTCCGAGAACACAACTCAACAGTTTAAACTGCATTCAAAAACTGAAATCCAAACTAGTGAAATAGAAGAACATTTTGCTAGAGGAATCAGTGAAAGAAGCAAAACCAATGAATATGTATCTTACAGAGGCAACCGCAGGTTTTCGGAGGTACATTCCGAGTAGGTAACTGATTAGGAACAAAAAGTAGACAAGGAAATTGGCAAGGAGAATCTGTTTCCCAAATAAACTCCACTTCCAATCCACCAGTTCCTTCATCACTCCACTCAGCATGTCCATATGATCCACCGAGTCCTGCTAGGAAAAATCGAAAGTCGTTGGCGAAACATGAGAACTATGGTTTAATCCAAAAAAGAGATAGTGTATGGGAATAAATTGTGAATGGAGAATAAGGAGAAGAATAACACCCAACTTCATGCCCAATTCTAGAAAACTCTAAGATCTAAGAAAAATCTTAGATCTTTGCCAATTTTCTATCTTTACTTGGTCATCAGTTGACTCCAAAAATGGCCACGCCAGAATAAGTGTTTGTCTGCGCTATGAAAACTTAAAACTGAAAATTGATCTTTCAACTTGTTTATTCAATTAAACTCAACGTTAGAATAGAAATATCTCTTTTTTAATTAATCCATTTCTACATAGTATTATATAGAAAGACATTACTTTAATTTGAACGGCACTCAATAGAACTCATAGTCTTCTTACTGACACTGAGAACTCGGTTAACGCCAAGTAAGCCGAAGTCAGCCGAAAAATATGTGATAGTTATATAATCTATCAGAATTAATAGAATGTCAACCGTTGCAATCAAGTCAGTGCATAGTGCTTTGATCGATAATTTTTTCCAATGTATCAAGTAAACAAAAACATTATCATTTTTTAGACATCTGAAGGTTACAGGCTTCAGTGGACTGTTTTCCATGGCCATACCTCTCATCCTCTGTAGGATATAATCCGGAAATCGCGGGCCGGCTATCGTGGTGAAAAGATAACTTATAATACAGTTATTTGCAAAATTTTTAGGTTCCCTGGCCCCTTTTTCAAAATCCGGCTTGCTCGCCTATCGGCTTGCTTGACCGCCACCTGAGATATCGAAGGATTAAACATTTGTTGCGTAATTTTAATGTTTCACAAAAGAAAGTCAGAATTCTTTTCAATTGAGAACGATTGATTTTGCAAAATGGAATTTTTTGACTACAAAGATTTTGACGGTTGAAATCAATTTTTGATGTATCTTTTGTTATATCCACATACTTTTGTTGATTTTAGGTCCGAATTTTGTTTTTTTTCGGGTTTTTCAAATTCTAATTTGGTTGTTGTCATAAATCCGTTGATAAATTTCTGTTGATAAATATCTCCAACTTAATTTAATGGTTATTTAATTCCACGAAGTCATTTGAGTTTTTTTTAATTCCATGCAGTAAAATAATTGTTTGAGCTAAATAGATGTTTGTTTGGTGAAGTAAAACCTTTTATAGTTAGTTACCTAGTGTTTTGCTGGTAGCTCAATATTATCATAATATCAAATATTTGTGCAGTGATTATAGTTTAATAAAACAATATAAAATGAACCAATCTTCGTTCAGCACACACGCATTCTAACCTTGGCTTTCATAGCAATGATATGTAGTGCAGAATTCTGGTTCAATGAGCCATCTGGTCGAATCTAAACATTTTTCAAAACAATATCAATCAATCAATAGAAAAATATGAGCTTTGAGTTTTTCCCAATTCTTCTTACCGATATTTACACAAAAACTGCTCCAATAAATCACGCAAAAAAATTACGTATCTCCCATATAAAAACCGACACATAAAAAACTCATTTACTCGTGACAACTTTCTTTAGCGTACCTTCGGGTTTCTTGTGTAAAAATATTAACATTAGGCCCTAGCAAATTGAAGTTAACCTAATCAATCAACATGATTAACTGAAACAAATTCTGCATTCAGTTTTAACGCATGTGTTGATCAGCGTTGCTTTTGCATTCGATGGAGGGGTGGGTAGTTTTATAACAGCATTTGCAAATAAGCCAACCGTGTCAATATCGGTGAGCAAATACTCCACAGCGTGTAAGTCACCGTATATCCAGAGTACTTTTGACTGGTAGGAGAGAATGAGGTTGAAGATCTCCTTCCTGCCACAGAAGGCAGCCAGGGTCAATGGAATGTAGTCCTGTTTGTTCTTCGTATCCAGCAGTTTACCCAAAATGTCGTCTTCCAGAAGTTCAATGCAAGACTTGAACATGTCCTAAAGTGTACATAGTCAATAATTGACGCCACCAGGTTCTAATTGAGCAATGTTAGCATTGAAGTTATACAAAAAAACCCTAAAAATTCCGCATTCAGTATAACACAAATAAGGATGAGCGATTGTCGAATGGTTTTTTGTCAAACATGCAGCTCATATTCGAAAAGTATAGGTAAAGAAGGAGGCTCGTAATGTGCAACAAAAATAAACGACAAATTAAGCAAAAAGAAAAAAAATTATTTTCGGCAAAAATTTAACATCTAAAGCACCTAGTAACAACGTCAAAATACAATCAGAAAAAAGCTGAACCAAACAAATTTAATTTTCCGTTGATACAAAGCAGATGGGACTTTAAAATAAAGAGAATAGGCAACAAGTTGACAAAACGAAGCAATAATGAGGCGAAATTCAAAAATCAATCAACATTTTTTTAAACAAATATTTTCAAAATTCTTAAAAATCATTAGCTTTTAACAAAACAATTCTTGATAATCTTACTGTAAAATCATAATGGAACCAATAGGATCTGTCTTCGGTTAGACTAAGCTATAGGAACCGACTAAAAAAGCAGAAAAACTCAAAAAATTACGAACAACAATTTAGTGAAGCCATTAGAACCATTCGCTATTATGTGAATAGTATGTATTTTTATTTCAATTTCTATTCGTACTAATTCAGCTAAAATTATACTGAATGAATAAATAAGCTCAATTGGGCCACAATAAAAAATAATTGGGATCTGTTATTACGCGATTGTGCTAAAGGAAGAGAAAGAGAAACAAAAATACACCACTAACATAACTTCGAATGAAAACGCATATTTTCCAACAAACAAAACATCCGTTAAGTCATAAAATCAAAAAATCTGTTAATTTTTAAATAAATGGAATTGTATGGGACCTCTCAATGATGGTAGTAAGTTACAAATTGACGAAAAGAACAACAAAAACTGAAAAAATTGGAAAATCCTTAAAAATCTTCAAAATGTTTAATGTCATAAATGTTAAGATTTTTACTGACTCTTTTCATTAAACTGACTCTTTTGGATAAATCATTTATTAAACCTTCAATTCAAGCTTATGAGACCAGTCACCATTCTATGGCTAGCTAAAGAACTTAAAAAAGTAAAAACAGCAAGATCAAAAAAAATTGAGCGAGAAAATTTTGAAGCCATTGAAAAGAGGAACAATTCATTGAAAACTTTTTTTCAATTAATTTCTTAACGACAATGGAACTTTTCTTTAACAATATGACTATTAAAAAGCCGGCCAATATGAACAGATATAATAAAACCACAAAATTTTTGAGAAAACCCGTAGTATCAAAGCCATTAAATTTAATTGTTTTCAACGGATATCCTTAAATAATAAGTTACAATAAGTTATGCATCGATAGAATAAATTTTCTTAATCGTAAACTATCAATGAGTCATCACAATAAGTCGTATGACTAAGAAAACGACAACAAACTCCGGTAAAAACAAAAAAAAATCTGTAGAAAAGTGCGAGAAGACATTGTCCAAGCCATTAAAACCATTCGTTTTTTCTGTTCATTACTTTATCTGTTTTCTATTGAATGTCCACTCTATGCCAATGGGAACAGAAAACAACCAGATAAGTAAAAAAGATACAGGAAACAACCGGATAATGAGAAAAGATTTCAAAAAGATCTATAATTATGAAAAAAGTAACCAAAAATTTAAAAAAATTATGAAAATTCGTGGCATCCAAGTAATAAAGAAAATAGTTAGAAGATAAAACTGTTAACCGGAATAATTTTGGTTGATGTAGAAAGGAGGGGGGTTCTGTCATTAGTGAGACTGACTCACAGTTCACAGAATCAATCTTATGATCGGATAATGTTCAAAAAACATTTTTTCAAAAAATTATTTTTAAAGCCTTAACCACCTTTAGCTGTCCACTCAAATTGCTACATAGATCTGATTACTGCTCTTTAGGTACCCCATTGTTTTTTAGTCAGCGAGTCTATTCCCTAGGACTATAAAATTTATTAAAACCCCCAAAATAAAATCGAAAATTCAATAAAAATTAGGAAAACTCAGAGTCAAAAATTTAACATCTAAAGCACCTAGTAACAACGTCAAAATACAATCAGAAAAAAGCTGAACCAAACAAATTTAATTTTCATTGATACAAAGCAGATGGGACTTTAAAATAAAGAGAATAGGTAAAGAGTTGACAAAACGAAGCAATAATGAGGCGAAATTCAAAAATCAATCAACATTTTTTTAAACAAATATTTTCAAAATTCTTAAAAATCATTAGCTTTTAACGAAATAATTCTTGATAATCTTACTGTAAAATCATAATGGAACTAATAAGATCTGTCTTCGGTTAGACTAAGCTATAGGAACCGACTAAAAAAGCAGAAAAACTCAAAAAATTACGAACAACAATTTAGTGAAGCCATTAGAACCATTCGCTATTATCTGAATATTATGTATTTTTATTTCAATTTCTATTCGTACTAATTCAACTAAAATTATACTGAATGAATAAATAAGCTCAATTGGGCCACAATCAAATATATTTGGGGTCTGTTATTACGCGATTGTGCTAAAGGAAGAGAAAGAGAAACAAAAATACACCAATAACATAACTTCGAAAGAAAACGCATATTGTCCAACAAATTAAACATCCGTTAAGTCATAAAATCAAAAAATCTGTTAATTTTTAAATAAATGGAATTGTATGGGACATCTCAATGATGGTAGTAAGTTACAAATTGACGAAAAGAACAACAAAAACTGAAAAAATTGGAAAATCCTTAAAAATCTTCAAATTGTTTAATGTCATAAATTTTAAGATTTTTCGCATTAAATTGACTCTTTTGGATAAATCATTTATTGAACCTTCAATTCAAGCTTATGAGACCAGTCACCATTCTATGGCTAGCTAAAGAATTTAAAAAAGTAAAAACAGCAAGATCAAAAAAAATTGAGCGAGAAAATTTTGAAGCCATTGAAAAGAGGAACAATTCATTAAAAACTTTTTTTCAATTAATTTCTTAACGACAATGGAACTTTTCTTTAACAATATGACTATTAAAAAGCCGGCCAATATGAACAGATATAATAAAACCACAAAATTTTTGAGAAAACCCGTAGTATCAAAGCCATTAAATTTAATTGTTTTCAACGGATATCCTTAAATAATAAGTTACAATAAGTTATGCATCGATAGAATAAATTTTCTTAATCGTAAACCATCAATGAGTCATCACAATAAGTCGTATGACTAAGAAAACGACAACAAACTCCGGTAAAAACAAAAAAAATCTGTAGAAAAGTGCGAGAAGACATTGTCCAAGCCATTAAAACCATTCGTTTTTTCTGTTCAATACTTTATCTGTTGTCTATTGAATGTCCACTCTATGCCAATGGGAACAGAAAACAACCAGATAAGTAATAAAGATACAGGAAACAACCGGATAATGAGAAAAGATTTCAAAAAGATCTATAATTATGAAAAAAGTAACCAAAAATTTTAAAAAATTATAAAAATTCGTGGCATCCAAGTAATAAAGAAAATAGTTAGAAGATAAAACTGTTAACCGGAATAATTTTGGTTGATGTAGAAAGGAGGGGGGTTCTTTCATTAGTGCGACTGACTCACAGTTCACAGAATCATTCTTATGATCGGATAATGTTCAAAAAACTTTTTTTCAAAAAATTATTTTTAAAGTCTTAACAACCTTTAGCTGTCCACTTAAATTGCTACATAGATCTGATTACTGCTTTTTAGGTACCCCATTGTTTTTTAGTCAGCGAGTCTATTTCCTAGGACTATAAAATTTGTTAAAACCCCAAAATAAAATCGAAAATTCAATAAAAATTATCGCAGCCATAAAAAAATGAGCGATTTCTTAAAAACGAATTATTTTTTGATTGGGCCTCATTTGACTGTAAATAAGGATTGCCAAGAAGAGAACCTGGGTTTGAAAAGTGCTTAATCTTAAAACGACTTGAAAATAATTTAAAAAAGATAAAATTGTTTTCAAAATATCAGTTCTCAAATACAAATCGATTTTTGTTACAGTAAACTTGCCTATGATACGAAAAGCCTTTTTATGGCCCTTCGTCTGTTAGAAACACAAGATTGTTTCATTTGTCTTAAAAAATGTAAATTTGAATTGATAATTTTATAGAAAAAATCTTGAATTTGAACAAAAAAGTGAACAAAATCATGCCAAACATAACGTGTTCACACAAAACCTTCAACCTCGATAACTCCTCGAAAAACACGAAATTCAAAAAAAATCTTTTTAATTCCGAACTCTGCGCTGGACGAGTTTTTTAATGATACGACTCACATTTCTCTACAATGAATATATCGATCGGCAAAAATGGTCTGAACAAAAAAAAACCATTTGAGTATATAGTTCCTTCCCCCCCCCCACAAGTGGTGTCGGAACAAAAATTAGGTAAACTAGATTACGGTGATTGCCACTTAATGTGAACTTGAAGTGAGAGTGGGGCTGAATTTCACCTTAACTGGAGTTCAGGAATCTCTCACTAAACAGATTATAAGTCAATGTCTGAACAGAAAAATTGAAATGGTTAGTGTATCACAAATGCAATCATATTTTGTCAAATACTGCTTGAGAGTGCAAAACTCTCCTCCGTCGTTGAGCTGTGGTAACTGTGGTCCGCAGACAACACTTGGATGATCAAATCTCTCACCAAAAAGCCTCTACTAAGGTAAATAGAACTGTTCACTTAAATTCAGGTGTTTTTTTAAGACACATTCACTCAAATTTCTCTTTTAGAGCGCAACCTTCTCACAGTCTTTTTAATAGCATTTGACCTCCTTGCTACAACCTCCACGGTGACTATTTTGTATGTCAGAGTTTACAAACCCATCTTCGATTGTATGCAATGCTATATAAACACCTGCTAGAAAGACTTTTCAAAAATTTTTAACAAAATGTCTTAGTGTCATAGTAGAGCATGAAAATGTATGTCATAAGATCTTGCAAAGTCTGTACATCTCTCATGCTCAATTGTTTATGATTCTGATTCTATTTTGGTCTTAATGGCGCAATTTGTCCCCACGTGATCAACAACCCCCCTTCCGTAAACCGCATTTTGTATTTTGATTTTATAATTATTTATATATGCTCGTAAAAGATGTGAATAATGATTATAATCATTGAGTACCTGCCAAAATGTCTATATTGCAGCTTATATGAGGCTATATTGCGCAATTTGACTGAATTTAATAATAACATGCTATTATAGAGAGCCAAGCATCAGAAAAAGCTTTGCAATTGTATTTGTTCGATCAAGTGTTCTGGCGTCTAGATTAAATAAAACCCCGTAATGTTTTGTGAAGCATCTTCTGCAAACTTTGTTTAAAAGCATTCGTGGGTTAAAACTATTGGAAGGTCCTTTATGTAAACAGAAAATAAGAAGTAGACCAGATTCTTACAAGAAATGCATTTATAACTAGTTGTCATAGAAACTAACCAGTTTGTTGTGTATGACAAGCATATGTAGAATGTTATTTCCGTTGAGGTCAGTGGCTAAAGGAGATGCCCCCCTGTGTAGTAGCCACGTGAACTCGGCCTCCAGACCCAGACACACAGCAAAGGACAGAGGGAACTCTCCCCAGTAACAAGGACCAGCGTAATTTGTACCTAAACGTCATTAAAAAAACTGAGCTCTGCTGCTCATTTGTCAATCAAGGACATGTCTTTGCATAGATTAGATGCTAAGTTTTGATCAAGTTGTAAAATCATCCGTCGACGCCTTTCCGATAGATGAAGACTTAATTTAAAGACATGTGTTTTCTAACTTTCACAAAACTGATTCAAACAAAAATTAAGAAATTTGAACAATTTTGAAACTGTTTTTCTCATATGGAGAAAAATGAAAAAAAAAATCAAGCGTTTAATTGGAGATATATCTCACCTGTTAGGCGCTTCTTCTAACCCCAAACCCCAAAAATATAGCCCTCATTGTGGTACATGGTAATAGGTAGCAGCTCTGTAGTTTCTAGCCCCCCCACCAAACCCCTGGAGTTTTAATGGGGCAGAGCCAAGTATTTTATTGTTATTTACAGTATGAGTTGAGAACAGGTATCTCTCCCATTTTGGGGTTGAGGTTGACTTCCTGTTTCTGGTCCATGGGAATGAAGAAACTGCCATTGCATCTCGCACTCAGATCCACCACCCTTTCTCTCGACACAGGATCTTCTGCAATTACGAAACAAGTCTAGTTTTAAGTGCGATCCGTGTGATGATCAAACGACAACTTTAGAATAAAAATGGCAATCAAGAAAATGGACGAAAACTGATTTTGGGAATTGATATTTCTATTACATCTACAGCTGATAATCTTTTAATTGACATATACGTTCTTATAAAGGACTCGTTTCTAGTGGACTTGTCTCTAGTGAACACGGAAATATTGGTACAAAAAATAAGGGAGAACTTATTCTGAGAATTATTAACTTTACTGTTACTTCGATTATCTTTTTGGTAAACTCGTAATTTGAAACCTGAGTTTCTACGAACGAATTAGCTCTATCTAATGAGCCCTAGTACCATCTGACATATTCGCAACCCCAGAACCCTTAAAATATTACTCAACATTAGATTATCTGAGTCAAAGTTTGATTTATTTAAAAATAAGTTAAATTCTTTAAATATAAAACAAAGAATTAAGTCCCAGACCGAGGTAACCTCTGATCAGACAAGTTCCAGAATATTGTCCAGACTAAAGAGTTTTTTCCAGACCATGTTATTCGAGCGCACCAGGAACATGTGTGCGCTCGAAGATCGTCTGATCAGGGGTCACTTCGGTCTGGCCACCTCGAACTGGGTAAACCAAAACTTGTGATATCGACATTAACTCGTGAATGGAATAACTAACTGAGGTCCAGCATCATTTTAAGGAGCACTAAATCCTCATTCAACAGTGCCATGTGGAGAGGGGTCTGTCCATAGTAGTCGTTGCTCAAGTAGATGTCCACAACCAACATTGGGAATATCCTGAGAAGTCTTACTGCCAGTTCCCTGGCTATTTTGGATCCACAGAGCAGACAGACGTGCAGAAGGGTCTCCCCCATGGACCCCCGACGCCAGATGTCCCAACAGCAAAAACGCTCTCCAGAACAATCTGAAACAGTTGATCTCATGTGACATCTGAAGGCTCTCAGTTATACTTTTAAACACCCAGTTTGATAACTGTTACTTCTTCCGTCGAAATTACATAGTCTACGAGAAACTCATGGGAGCATGATATTCTGATCAGAAACGGCTTTGACCAGATAGGCTGATCCGGGACCATTTTGAGAACAAGATAGTCTGATCAACAAGATCAAGCATGAATATTACGCTTATTGGTGCGCATATGTGACAAGATAATATTGTTGCCTTTATTTTAAAAAAAGCGTCAAGAATTGATGCTGTAAAAACGTAACTCAATGGAGTAAAAAGAAGTGGGTTTTGTTGTTTTGTTTTCACTCAGAGTATAATAGTGTAAGCATGGCGATAAAAGTTTAATTACAGTTTAGTTTCTCTCCTCATCACTCCTACACCATCCTCCCATAGTTTAAAGGGGGAAAATGTTTACACAAAATCAGATTAGTAATATAACACATTTCTGAGAAAATAAAAAATTCAAATTGGTTTTGATTCGTAAATGCGCTCAAATATATTGAGTCGAAATAGTGCCAAAAAACCCTCCCTGATTTACTATATAGAAGCCTCAACATGAAAACAACATGGGGTTGCGTTAAAAAATGAGTAGTTAAAAATCTTTATTTCCCCCCATTGGGAAACAGAAAGACAAACCTAAATCAATTAACAATTCAATTGACCAATTATCACATATCATAGTTATCTCAGCTTTTCGATAACTTCAAAAAAATTTTGATTTCAGCTGAAGAAAAATGCTTTGCACAAAGATCTCATAAAGCTTCTAAGAATATGGCAAAAATTGGCAAAATTTGTTATTCATCGTCTTCTAAAAACATACAGAGATACACATATATACAGAATTTTGAAAGTTCCTGTATACTACCACTCAGAGGATATTTTTTGTGAATGATTGGTGCAACTCTTCACTGCAAAACCGTTGGTCTTTTTTTCTGACAACGCCAACAACTTTGTGGTACCGAGGAGGAGCTGTTGTTAGATATATCTTCTCAACTTGCACAAATGGACCATAGCCTTGAATTTGATACAAATAAGAGTACGTAGACTTCAATCTAGGTGTCGCACCAAATCATAAACGGGTTTGGAAAAATTTAGTATGCAGTTTTAACCGACCGCTGCACACAATCCTTGGCAACCATCGGCTCCTAGATGAATTACTCCTCACAAGTTCCCGTTTAGTTTAACAGTCATCAAACAGCGGTTCAATTACCAATGTCAGTTCCTATGCTAACGATCTAGATGTGTTAACACTGAATTAATTTTTTGTAGAGCCGCAGTGCTGACCTACCTTTAGTCATAACGTGAATCACTAAAAAACTTTGATCACCAAAAAACAGTACTAAAAAAGCAAGCGTTTGCTATTTGAAATTGGAAGCGAAGCTTAAGGGACCTCTTCACCAACCTTGAGCCGTCATTCAAACTGCAAAACTCCATCAGATGAAATTATGAAATCTGGTGACATATTTAGTAAAATTTGTAAGAGAAGGCATAGCGGGCCACCATCCGCTCATTCGGGATTCGAGTGTACGTTATGATAACAACGGCGCCTCACGGTCCACTGATGTCCAAACCGCATTCGGCTCTCCCACTGCTCCCATGATAAATTTTATTCCAATGAATTGTCATTTTTGGTACTTGAGGATGTTTATAATTAATTTAGAGGAATGCATAACTTGTTCGATGACACAATTTGCTGCAATTAGGATCAAGCTAAACTTAAAGCCTGAAACAAGAGGTTAAAGCTTTGAGACCCTCCGAGACCAATTCTTTTTGGCTATATATTTGTTGCGACCATGAAAAGAGCATCACATACGTTTGGCTGACAACCTTGCTAGTTGTTTGATGCAGTAAAAGAATCAGAAAAAGGTTGATGAAGAAAATTTTGATGAAGACAAAAAATGGTGCAGACAAAGAATCTTGCATCTGTTTTATTCTTTATCAGCATAGTTAAAGCCAAAACAGGATAAAACTGTATGGCATTTTAAATGATTTCAAGTATGCACAGAGTCCATGTTTCATTGAGAAATAATGCAAGAGTTGTTGTTATTTGCGGTGAAACGATTTTGTCCACAGAATGAATCGAGAAATTTGTAGTAACTGCGGTCGTTTTTCCGTTAAACTTTTGTTTTTCTTTAAAGTCTGTGCAATTTTTACAAAAAAGCACGCCTTCACAAAATATGGAGCCCCCTTTTCTTTAGTGAGAGTGTTTTTTTGCGTATACTGTTATACCATAAATCACCTTTTTTGCCCCTACCAACAGAAGCGTGGAAAAAAATTTAAGATTAAAATCAACAACTCATACGATAATTCAAAATGTGTACTGTAGTTTTATCGGTGATTTTATTTCATATTTGCGGTTTATAGTAGTGAAAATATAAATTTCTTGGTCACTGTGTTCGCCGCATTTAACTCTTAAAGGTGCACTTTTTCGTTAATTGCAATATAACGCTGCATTTAGAATTTACTAATTTCTTCATTCACTTCAGTTCTTAAGTTTTTAAGCTGCTGTTTGCATTGACAACTCGATCTGGGAAGAAAAACGAAATCTGTACTTTATCTCAAAACATTTCTCCGCAAATTGGCAAATTGAAAGCTAGTACGTCAATAAAAACCAAGGAAAGCAGAGCTCGAACAGACAGAACTTGCCATATCTTGAGAGATACCCGTTTTTTTTCAAGAATCTTACAAGAGTTTTCGAAGTAACCAACTCTTACGGAATCTCTTACCAATATTTTCTTCATATAGCAGATTGCACTTGCTGTTCTCTTGCTGGTTCCTGTGCTGTTGGTATTCTAGAAGGTTCTCACAGTCCTGGTCCAGCTGGGAGAACTTCTGACTGGGCTGGTCTCTCTCCATCAGTTGAGATATCTTCTTGTGCTGGAAGTTGGCTATTATGATGGCACTCCTTCCCCCTATTTCAGTTATGCGCTGAGACACAAGATGGCTGAAATGTCATAATTGCTTAGCTGTTATTTCACAAAAAATATCACCTTATTGTTCTCTTGTAACCAAGTAAACAATAGTCAATGCATTATTTCGTCAAAAACACACCCCATTTTAACATTTACCAACGTAGAGACAGAAAGTCTGGCTAAAGCTATGTTTCATAGTCCTAATTATAACTCGAGCGTGTTTAAAACGTAGGAAAAACCATCAAACACTATAATCTCCTATAACTAAAATATTCAAAGACGTTCATTCATTCTGAAAAAGATTCAAAATTGTCTTTCCCTAAAAATAATGTTTGTGACTATAAAGGTGTAAAACAACACTCTTTTGGATGTTCAATTCAAAAACGTATGAAGCAACGTATAAACTCATAAAACAACGTATTATAGTCAGTCTATAGCTCATCGATGATAGCAACGTATTAAGATTGTAACGTACATAGCAACAAGTGGTTTTTTAGACGGCAATTTTTGATGCTCATTTGGCCGGTATTTTGTCTAATAACGCATTAGTTCAATGCCAGTCACCATTTTGTGCCAATGAATCCAAAAACCCGAAAATTATTGAGCCGAATCACGTCTTATTTGATAGGTCTTATGATTAGATTTACTTGAAATTATGTTAATTGCACTTTTTCCGAGCTTTGTACGTAAATTGGAACGTATTTTATTCAATTCGATTGCTTATTTAAATACTGGATTCTGATTGGCTAATAATCTCTCGCTTTAAATCTATTTAGTTACTAACATCCTCCGGCCCAGAAGAAGATGCTGGGAGAATGGGTACTAATTTCACAAGCGGGCGAACGAGCGATCCGGAGGACGTGCGCAATACGGCGGAGCGTGCGACGCTGTCGGAACCGTAACGAAGTTCAGTGATCCGAGCAGTGGGGTAGTAACCCCTTGGGTTGGTCTCTTCAACTACCCAAACCAAATCACCGGTCTTAAGGTTATGCTCGGCAGGCGTCTGCCACTTGGAACGTCGGTTCAGCGCCGGTACGTATTCTTTGATCCAACGAGACCAAATAGCGTTAGCATATGACTGCGCGCGGGCGTAACGTTTACGGTGATCAAACTCATCTACACCAATGATGGACGGGAGACTACGTGCTTGGTTACCGAGGAGAAAGTGATTGGGTGTTAATGCGCCTAGGTCGGATGGGTCGGCGCTTACGGGCGTTAACGGACGTGAATTAAGTGCATGTTCGACCAGACAAAAAGTGGTACTTAAAACCTCATCTGTGAGGCGACGTGTTCCAAGGATTGTGTAAAGTACGCGCTTGAAACTACGTACTAGCCTCTCCCAGATGCCACCTTGGTGTGGCGCACTGGGCGGGTTGAACCTCCACTTGATGCCTTTGTGGGCAAGTTCCACAGCGATGTTGGTGTTCCACTTTTCGATGTTCTCGCGTAGTTCTTTTTCCGCGCCAACAAAGTTAGTGCCATTGTCTGACCAGATAATGGCTGGTGTACCCCGACGGGAGACGAACCGCTCCACTCCCATTACACACGAACTGGCGTCCATGGACGGAACGATTTCAACATGAACGGCACGAGTAGTTAAGCATGTGAAGAGGAAACCCCACCTCTTCTCGGTAGTCCTACGTACAGTAACGTAAAACGGGCCGAAGTAGTCGACCCCGGTGTTCGTGAAGGGAGGAGACTGGTATGCGAGTCTTTCTACTGGGAGGTCAGCCATGATGGGTTGAATAGTGGCAGCGCGGAACATCCTGCACGTAAGGCAGTTTGATTTAATGGAACGTAGTGAGGAACGCAATTTAAGGATGGTATAACGTTCTTGTACTTTTGCCCGCAGGTAATCAATACCCTGATGATGATGTTTAACGTGCGTGTGCCTGAGAAACAATTTTACAAATGCATGGCGTGCGTCCAGAACGATAGGATGTTTTACATCAAAGTCAACTTCGACCAACCGCTTGATGCGGCCTGCTGATCGGATTAGACGATTTGGCCCAATAAAGGGAGAAAACGGGGCAATACGGCTACTCCGTTTAACGGGTTTGTTTTCGAGAAGATCTTTTCTCTCTGCATTGAATGACTCCCCTTGCACAAGATACTGGAGATGACGCTCGGCTTCGTCAAGCTCCGTGGGGTCTATGATGCTACCATCGACATTACGGTAACATTCGTGAGAAGGTAACAAGCGGAGTACGTACGCTGTTATCCGTAACAACTTCTGATAAGAACTGTACTTATCGAAGGGAATTAGTTGCGGGGGCGGTTCCTTAGTTGACTTGGTTACGGATGCGGCCAATGATGTATTTGTTTCATCAGTTTCCTTTGTTACTATACCGAGTTTGATGTTATTAACTACTTCAGTGCTTGGTTCGAACGGGAATTGCTTGGTTTTTAAGAAATCTGGACCTCTCACCCAGCTACTTGATTGCAAAACCTCAGCGGACATACCACGAGTGCCAGCATCTGCCGGATTATCGCTTGAGGCAACGTGGTTCCATTCGTCAACGCTAGTGTGTTCTAAGATTTCGCAAACACGGTTTGCAATAAATATTGGGTGCTTGGTTGCAGAGTTAAGCCATTGCAAGACAGTAGTGCTGTCGGTCCACATGAAAACCCTGTTGACGTTTACTGTGAGAGCTCGACAGATATCTTGTTTCAATCGAGCGGCCAGAAGCGCTGCCTGTAATTCCAGCTTTGGAACAGTCATGACCTTCATAGGTGCTACGCGAGCTTTACCCAGGACAAACGCAAGCTCCGTTTGGGGCCCACTCGAAGTAGTTACTTGAGCTCGGAGAAATGCAACGGCACTGAAAACTTCTTGTGAACTATCGCCAAACATGTGTAGTTCCAGGTGTTCAAAGTTTCCGGAAAAGTAGCTCCTTGGTATAGTGATTGCGGCAAGCTTGGGTAGTTCTACACTCCATTCGAGGAACCTTTCAACAGTGTCTTTTGGTAATTCTTCATCCCAGTGCTGCCCGCTGACACGCCAGATGTCCTTTAGTAACAATCGGGCACCAACAGTAAATGGTGCTACTAGGCCGATGGGATCAAACACCTTAGACACTAGGCTCAATACCAAGCGTTGTGTTAAAGACTTAGTTACTGTACTGGAGGTACCCCGACTCACAACTAGAGTATCATTGTTGTGATCCCATTTCAACCCAAGCACGTGCGAAGATTCCTCCTTAGATGAGGCAATTACTTTTGGTTCGGTGGACTGAGGTGACCCATCAATTCGATCAGCCAGATCTGGTACATTGCTTACAAACTTAGTAAGCTTGAACCCACCGAGATGGAGAAGATGCACCAACTCCTTCGATCTTTTGAGAGCCCTCTCAGGTGACTCCACCGAATCCAAGTAATCGTCCATGTAGAAGTTTTCTAGGACGGCTTTGGTTGCTTCCGGGTACTGATTGGCATTGTCTCGGGCCGTGCGTTGCAGTGCATAGTTAGCGCATGTGGGCGAGTCTTTAGCCCCGAATATATGGCGCGTGTATTGATACACTACAACATTTGTTGTGGGGTCCTCCCGCCACAAAAAACGCAGTGATGACTGGTCCCAATCAGGGACACCCACTTGGAGGAACATACCCTCGATATCTGCGGACACGGCAAACTGGTGCTGACGGAATCTAAGTAGTACGTGGATTAGGTTTTGGAGGAGGTCGGGCCCAGTGAGCAAAGATTTATTCAAAGAAGTACCGTGGAACTTTGCTGCACCATTTAATACCCTACGCACTTTCCCCGGTTTGTTCGGATTGATTACGGGATGATGTGGTAGGTACCACTCTCTATCCGACCGCTGCTCTACTTTGTGAGCATCAGGGACTGTGATCAAGTAACCTTTTTCCAAGTCTTCACGGATGGTATTAGCATAAGTTTCTTTCAATGATGTATCTCTCGATAGCCGCTTTTCGAGAGACTTGAGCTGTACTAGTGACGAAAAGTAGTTATTCGGGAGCTGGATGTTGTCATCAGCCCATAACATACCGACATCGTATCTTTGGCCGTTATGGAAAGTTGTTGCTTCAAGTATTTCCTGCGCGCGAGCATCCGCTGCGGATCGTGGGTCAACTTGCTTCAACGCGCCGTACGATTCCATATCGTACCAAGATTTAACCTGACAAGCTAATTCAAAATCCTGTTCAATATTGGCATTGAAACACACCGAGACTAAACTTGAACTTGACGGGAGTGGGCCACTTAAAACCCAACCTATGGGCAAGCGGACAGCGAAAGGTGAGCACTTTTCGTCGGCTGAAAAATACTCTAACGGGCGGATGGCATGGTAGACATCCTGTCCAAGTATCATCTCAATTTCTCCATAGCTATATCTTACTGGATCCAGAACTGCCAAATGTGGGTAAATTTCTTGCATGGACTTGACGTCAATGATGTCGGAACCTACATTTAATGTTTCCCTCACGTAGGGACGCACAGTGAATGCTTCAAAGTCTTGATCTTTATGAGGCGTCACGGTCAATTGAACCACCTTTGTGTCTATGAGTTCTTCCATGTTTATACCCTTGACTGTCAGTTTTAATGCGGTACCCTGCAAACCGAGTCTAGCTGCGAGACTATCGGACACCCAAGAGTTACTGCAAGCGGTATCGCATAAAACCAACGCCGTAGTACTAGTGCCAGAAGAATTAGTAAGTTTCAGCTCCGTGACCTGAAGGAGGCCTTTGACATCCGTCACGGAAGACAAAGTGGTTGTTTTGCTTGGTTGTTGTTGACCATTAGATGGCCTACTTGTACCTGCGTTCGACTTCGAAGTATCGATGTTGTTGTTTGTTGAGGGTTTAGCTGGAAAAACCCTTTCAGCTCCATGAAGTAAGGTGTTATGGGAGCTGTTGCAACCATCTTTCCTACACTTACGGGGACTTGGGCATTGCCTAAACATGTGTTTATCACGCAAACAAGAGAAACAGAGCTTTGCCTCAGCCACGACCTTGGCTCTCTGCGTGGGGGTCTTTTCTTTAAAGACACGGCATTCCCACAACCAGTGGCTGCCTTTGCATACAATGCAACTAGAGAATGATGTTGACGGAGATCTCTGTTGCGGCTTAAGGTTACTCTTCTGTTGCGTATTTGCAGCAAATGCCTTTGAAGCAACTTTTGATCTGGTTACTGAGTTGTTGGTATCCTCAGTCCTTGCTTTAAGTGCGGTATTCTTCATTAAATCGTGCGCTTCGGCCTTCTCTTTTAACCAATCGTTGAAATCAAGAAGAGTAGGTTTCACCCAATGCTTTTTGACCGTGAAGAGGGACCATGACTCCTTCATATTGGGTGGTAGCTTCTGTACGGCAGTGTTGAGAAGCGCAGCACTCTTTAAATCCGAATCATATGACAGTGATTTAAATACCCCGACAAGACTTGAAATGCACCCCGAGTAGTTAATGATGTTATCGCTATTGTGCATCTTCAATGGTGGAAAGCTGTTGAGTTTGTCCAAATGTGCACTTACGACCGCCTGTGGTTGGCCAAATTTACGTTCTAAGGTCCTCAGTGCGTCTTTGTACATTGCGCCGCAGTAGGCGAACTCAGCTATAGCTGTTTTAGCTTTACCTGTTACGAGGGTCTTAAGGTATGTCAGTTTTACATCATCAGTTAAGGACTGAGAGTCAATTGCGCTTTTAAATTGACCATACCATTCGTGCCACTGTAGGGGATCCCCATTGTATTGGGACAACTTCCATTCGGGTAGCGGGTCATTCCTCTTGCTAGTTAAGGCGTCAGTGAATGCCTTAATCAAGCTTGCATTTTCAGATACTGACGTTGGAGGCGTGGGATGCGGTGGGCCACCCCAGCACAATGGTATTGGAGCAGTATGCCCGTATGTTGGATGTATAATCGGCGTGACGAAAGGTGGCGCGATGTTAGTAGTTGTACTAAAGGGGTTAACAGGGATGCTACAATTAGCTGCGTGGTTGCTATTAGGATTTTGTTGTGCATTCATTTGCAAGATGGGATGGATTATGGTGGGGTCAGCTGTGGTTGGGGGTAGGTTCGGTTGAATGTTTTTGAAGACGGTTGCATTATTTGTCGCCTGATTTACGTTTGTGGGGTTATTCTGAGGAAATCTCCACAAGTTTAAATCGGGGTTACGATTAAGGGGAAGTTTGGGTGCGGTTGGGCATGGTAACAGGCGGGCTTGAGGTGAATGGACAATGTTTTGTTGTGGAATGTTGGGGACGGGTAAATATGTTGCTGTGCTTGCTGGAGGGGGCGACGGAATCACGGGAGGCTGAGGAATAAATAATTGTTGAGGCGGGAATACGGGAGGCGGGTTCGCGAGTGGGTTTACAGGTAGAGGGACCTTATGCGGGGAATGGGCAATAGGGACTGGTGTTTGGTGTGGAATGTTACTTTGAGTTGGATTCTGTTGTTGCTGAACAACAGGCATCGACATATGTAATTGACAAGGCACACTGGAGCTTTTCGGACCCAAGAATTGATTTACCTGTGGGTTTGTTGAAAAATCAGGTACAAAGATGGAGTTCGTTGGTTCCATAACGGGTGTTGGTGGCCGGGGAGGTTGCATAGGTGGTTTGGGTGGTGGGAGTGCGACATTTTGTACGTCGACTGGTACTTGGTTCGCTTGGTTCACCTTATCACTGCTTGAGGGACTATGTGCCCTTTGATCACTGGGTGGTTGCTGCAGTTGAGCCTGGAGGTATTCCCGATACAACGCTTCTTGCTGAGCAACAGAAATTGCAACTCCTGGCCGTGTGTACTGAGAAAGCATTTCAAGGTGATTCAAGTTACTGGCAACATTATTTGTGTTTTCTGGAGGATTACTATGGGCAGTATCTTGAACAGGGGGGTCAGCGGTTGCTGAACCAGGACGAGAAAAATTTAACTCACTTGTAGCAGTCAATGAATTACCTGCTGGAACAGAATTTACCCAATCCTGAACAAGTCTCTGACTTCTATCTGATCCCCTATCTTTAAGCAAATTCAGTTCACTTGAGTGGTGACTAAACAATGATTGGTTATCCATTAATTCAGCCTCATCTAATTTAGCTGCGGCAACACGCTGGCGGTGATCTTCCTCCAATTCTTGAAGTGCCATATGCTCCATTTGTATCTCAAGCTCCTTTTTTCTCATTGCAATTTCGTGTTTTTGTTTAGCGAGGCGCATGGCAGCTTGTTCTTGTTTCTCGGCCTCTTCGCGTTTTAGTTTTGCCATTAGAAAGTCATGCTTGCGCTGGCTAGACATTGACGATGCTGTTCGACGTGAACTTCTCTTCGACTGCCCTTGAGGGTTAACGCCCTCATATACGGTGTCTCGGTGAGTAACTGAGTCAATATAGCTTCTAGCCGCAAGCAAGAAATTATCATTGTTCTTAGTTACATCATCCAACCATTGCTCAAGGACAAGGTAAATTGATTCTGGGTTCTCGGCTTTACTGGCCAAGTCAAATAGTTCTTCATTTTTCTCCACCAGTTTACTGAAGACATCCTTCAACTTAGAAACCAAGCGTTCAACTTTAACCCTCCTGTCTTGACGATCTATGGCATCTGTGATGTCCTTGTGGATGTTATATAACTCAGATTCTAAATTAGATCTTGCGTTAAAGAGCTTTTTCAATTTATCCTGTTGTTCGGCCATGATATTGAAATGGCTAGTTTATCAAGGTAGAGTAACCTTCAACCAACCACGTGGAATGCGGGTTATACCGAACCCAAATGACGACGATATGATAATCAAGACGTCGAAGAGCAGAAAAGAAGTTACCGAGTAATGAATTACTCGGCGAAAATGAGTAAGAAATTATAGGGTGCGTCTAACGTGCTTGAAAGCAACGTGAGACTAAACAGGAACACAGGCAACCGGGGAAAGAGGACTGGGTGGACGAAGCACGACGAAACGGGAAACGAAGCGGACGGGGCGGGAAGGACGGACGAACGGCGCGCAACGCAACAGGGAACGGAGCGGAACTGGCGAAAACGCGTGTAGTAAATGGGCGACGCGACGGACGGGACGGAACCGCTGAACGAGCGACGCACGAAGAAACGGGAAACGAGACAGACAGAACGGAGGCGTTGAGCGAGTAGCACGCAACGAAACGGAAAGGCGGGTCGGAACGGGCGGGAGACGATTACGCAGCGAGCGGGGAGGTCGGGAACCACTATGCTAGCAGACCGCAGCAACAAACTCAACCAAACAAACTAGCCGTAACTCCAGAACAAACTTAAGTCACAACCTAGGAAGGAGGAGAGATGCTACTGTAAGAGGCAAACTAGCACAAGTCATTATGGGGCTTAATATATACAAATAACGAACTAATTTACGGCAAAGCTGTAGTATACTAAATGGATGAAAAGAGCAAGAAATTTACTAGCCGTAACTCTAGAATAAACCTAAGTCACACCCTAGCAGTATTCAAACCTAAACAACCGATCAGCATACCAACAATATTAAACAAACTACAGCAAAAGTTAAGTAATATGCAGCGCTTTTGTAGTCTATGAAAGCTGGAAAAGTGAAGAAACTATCTAGCCGTAACTCCAGAATAAACTTAAGTCACATCCTAGAAGGCAATACCCTAAACCAACCAACATTCATACAGTTACACGCAAACATACAGCAGCAAAAATCAATATACTACAACAGGGAGGCTAGTAAATTAGTAAAGTTGAAAAGTCGAAGAACAATCCAGCCGTAACTCGAGAATAAACTTAAGTCACACCCTAGAAAGCTGTTAGACCTGAACAACAAACCAGCATACTAGCATACTCAACATACTACAGCGAACAACATACTTCATCACATATGACATACTATATCGAAATCCGGAAAAGTAAACGGAGGAAAAGAAAACAAAGTCTTGGGAGAGCGACGTTATCGAAAAAAAAAACGGAAAACGGAGAATTGTAAAGTTAAAGAACGAAAAGAACGCGGACGAAAAACGGTATATAAACGAGCGACGAGAAAAATAATGGGAATTCAATAATTTTTTGTAGGCCGGAGGTTGTGAAAATTTTCACAACTTTTTCTGTGTAATAAGTTTCACTAAATTAACGAACCTTCTTGCTGGAATTTTTTTTTTTTTGACAAATTTGTCAAAATTTGATGCATTTGTCCAATTTTTTTTCAAATTTTGGTCAATTTTTTGCAAATTCTTGATTACGGAACGGTAATCCAGTAAAATGGACGGTTTTAAGCTTGAAAATACGGTTTATCAAAATTCGGTATTGATTTTCTAAAGTTTTCAGATTTGCATCAAAATTGACCAAAATTTTTTCAAAATTGAACAATTTAGCATAATGTTTTCTCGATTTTCTCTATATCAGAGGTAATTTTTGATATACAAACCGAGTATATCAATTTTTTCGAATTTTTGGTAATTCGACCAAAAATTTTCAAAATCGCTGTTTTTTCGTCTCAAAAATTATTTGTGGGGGGTTAATGGTGACCTTTTACGGATGATTTCATTGATTATACAACCCCTTAAAAACATTTTTGAAAGATATCAGGGGATGGGTTCCTTGCCGTCTAAACTCCCATAAGTAAATTAAGGCACGAATTGATTCCAAAATTTAATTTTCTGTCTTACAGTTGTTACTCCTATAGGGTTACCCAGAATTCTTGCTGATATTGAGTTCTGATCTGCTCCAATTTCAACACTTCCTCTAGAGGATTCCAGTTGAAGCATAGTTGTTTTTTTTTCGTAGCAACAACTCCACAACATCGCAGTTCCAAGGATTTCTGCTAAACTCACGATTCATCTTCCCCAATCTGATCGTTCTCTTGTTTTCCCCAGCTTATAATCGAGCCAGTCTCTGTCGTGGAGGATAACGCAGGCAGTGTGAATTTAATGCGGCTCGCAAAATCTGACATTGTTCTGTGTCTCTCCTCTCACATCGTGACATGCGGCAGTTACTAATTGAGGAGTAAGATCTGGGATGAAGGACGTCTACTATGCCGGGAAACAACGAATCATTAATCAGAACGAAACATTATTCCAGTTTATCACAACGATTACGCTAATAATATGTGTGGGGCGCCACTTATAAAGGTGTAAAACAACACTCTTTTGGATGTTCAATTCAAAAACGTATGAAGCAACGTATAAACTCATAAAACAACGTATTATAGTCAGTCTATAGCTCATCGATGATAGCAACGTATTAAGATTGTAACGTACATAGCAACAAGTGGTTTTTTAGACGGCAATTTTTGATGCTCATTTGGCCGGTATTTTGTCTAATAACGCATTAGTTCAATGCCAGTCACCATTTTGTGCCAATGAATCCAAAAACCCGAAAATTATTGAGCCGAATCACGTCTTATTTGATAGGTCTTATGATTAGATTTACTTGAAATTATGTTAATTGCACTTTTTCCGAGCTTTGTACGTAAATTGGAACGTATTTTATTCAATTCGATTGCTTATTTAAATACTGGATTCTGATTGGCTAATAATCTCTCGCTTTAAATCTATTTAGTTACTAACAGTGACCGTTTTTCATCGGTCTCCCAATTGAGGTGCACAGCAACAAAAAAGACGTTTATGAACAATTTATAATCAGCTGATTATAAATTGTAAATTGTTCATAATTGTTTTTTTCTACATTTAAATATTTTGAAACTGCCTCGAATAACTATACGGCAATACACTCAATCTTGAGCACCAAAATGGCAATTTATATATGTACTGACTTTTGGGTACATGTAGCAGACTTGATTTCTCAACAGATAAATAGTATTTGCGAAAATACAGTAAACTTAATGGAAAGTAACCCATCCCATATACAACTTATTCTAATCAAGCATTCCTACTTTTTAGGGATCCACTTTCCCCTGCCATTGTTGTATAGGTAAGGGGTCACGTGATCTCTGATTGCGGCATCTACAATGCTCATGTTGAACTTGACCAATGACTCCTCCATCTTCTCTGCCAGAAGACCTCGTCCTGAAACCATTATTGAAATTGGTCAACTGCAAATAGTTATCTACAGTCGACTTCGAATGGTTATACTGCGAGATCTTGCAAGATTAACATTTAAATAGCAAATATACAAATTATTGCCGGAGAAAGTTTGAGCTTGATAATCATGGGACGCGAAGAGCATTATTTTTTTTCTAATGGCAGGTATTTACCTTCTTTGACAAATGAACACGCCTCTGTTTGCTTCCAAATTGAGAAAACATAAGTGTAACCGGCAAACCCACTTAGGCTCTGATCCAGATCACAGCCTTTCAAAAGAAAAGAATAGCGCCCAGATCCAAGAATTCCAAAAAGTTTAGTTAGGTGTTTCGCCTTCTTCTTAACAGTATAATTCTGGTAATATGCTCTTGGCTGTTAACAAGTGTCGATGGTAATACGCTTAAACTAAAATATGATAACTAAAAGAAAAGAATAGCGCTATTCAAAAGAAAAGAATAGCGCCCAGATCCAAGAATTCCAAAAAGTTTAGTTAGGTGTTTCGTCTTCTTCTTAACAGTATAATTCTGGTAATATGCTCTTGGCTGTTAACAAGTGTCGATAGTAATACGCTTAAACTAAAATATGATAACTAAAAATAACTAGTCAGTAGGCATCAAGTGACAAACTACATTAAAATAAAGTAAATAAAAGTAAACTAACTGAATGAAACTCAAGCACCCGCAAGCTTGTAACAAGAAATGAGCAATTAGGTTAACCTCAAATCTGCTGCCTAAACATAGCATTTGCCGCTACCACTTAAGCCCATCTAAAACAGCTGGAAATATCCCTCAGCCAATAACCGACTGATGAACTAATGTCAAGCAACAACAATAACTCCGAGCTTTTTGTTCGATCAATCAGGCAACCTTTGCCAAAAACTATAACGAACTAACACAAGTTACAGAGCTTGTAAGTCTACATGTACAAAGTTCAGCGTCGGCGCTCCGCTCATACAAAATTGACTGAGAATGATTTATATCAGCTAAGAGGTTTTTGCTCAGACGCTACAATCGATAACAGCAACTATTCTGAGCTTGGCACTTTATCGCACAGGCAAACTATCCAAATTTTTGTAACTCTAATAAATATTACAAGAGCATCTCGCTTTTCAGTGCCGGTAAACTATGCCAAAAAATCAGTTAATAACTTGCTCACCGTTAGAATTTTCTGAGCTGCGTTTATAGTGTAAGGTAATTTTATACAGAGCCAAGCAAAAAAATTTTTTGCTAAAGCAAAACAACCGTCGTTAGGGCACAAGGATTTTAGCTCTCTCTTTTCCTTATTCTTCTTGGTTTGTTGGTTAAGTTCCAAGAAGACAAATGCCATAATACCGTGGCGTGTTGAATACCAATACTCATTTAGTAAATGTCAAGTTAGCCAAATCTCTTTCTCCAAAATAATGTTTAACCGAACTAAATTCAATTCTTGGGGTTTTGTTTACATAGGACCGTTTCAGCTGCGGATCATATCCGGCGATAACCAGGCATTGGCCCAGAGTCTACATACACATTAGGATAGGCGGTGTTCATGAATGCTCAAAATGACCGATTTCGGAAACAACACTAAAACTATACCCCCCATAAGTATTAATAGATATCCAACCGGTAAAGCGGGTACTACAAATACCAGTACATAAAGAGATAAAAATTCGCTTAGGGTGATTGTGGTTACACATTAGTATCGCGATTTTGGCTTCGCAAACTTGGGGGCGTATACAATTTTTCGGTCCCGACCTGTAAAAATTATAAGATTTGCGCAAAATATGGTGATATTGCGAAACTCCATTTTCTTCCCTTTAGAATGGATGTTAGCGAGTATCAACAGCTACTATGTTATGAGAAGCTATTGGCAAATTGTAGTAAACTAATATTCAGTGATGACAATCTTAATGATTCTAGACTTTATGTCAACAATTCATATGAAAACAGTTTCACCAACTTGGAATTAGTGCATGCTGAATCGATCAATCTTTAGTAGAGCATCCTGGATTTCAGCGAGATAGATCGGGTTAAAACAGTTTTAACTAAAGTTTTTCGCTCTCTGTTTCTTTTTGCATGCATCAGGGAGCCTAGTAGGCCTGACTGCTTGTCTTCCTGTCTATGTTATCATTTTCTACTAATGGTTGTCACATGCTCCTAGCTAATATGATGTATCAAATTAGATCTCTTAATTTTCAGTCAGCCTCAAAAAATATTGAGCGAACAAAATATTGAGTGAACAAATTGTGGGTACCCCCAGACTGAAATTTGGTAACTGACTAGGAAAAGAGATCAATGTTTTGTACTGCCCAGACAGATAGAACCCAACTAAACTGTGGAATCTATCGGATCAAGCATATCAATAGTTCTGGCCAGGTGGAAAGCGCGACAAAAATTTATTCCAGAAAATCAAATTGGGTGGCACCGGGCCCGTGTTTGAAAACCAGGTCAGTCTGGCTTTTATCTGTTTTGGGCCAGACACTTCATCCTGCATAGCTTTTTGCATGTTCCTGGATACGTTATCAGTTTTTTGTGTTCGGGGTTCGGCCAACGTCATTGCAGACAGTAAATTAATGCAAAATTTGAACATATTGACAATAAACTTTTAAAGATAGTAGGTGCTCGCTAGCTGGCCACCAAAGTGATGTCAATTCATTTATTGTCAATTGTTTAACTCACCTCCGAGATCGAAGAGGGAATAAATCTGTGACCTTGACTGCTGTCCATCATCTGCACTGTGTTCCACGCCCTCCTCGTTGCTAAGTGACGAAAAATGTCGATTAAGATCGTCCACCAACTCTTGGTCCAATGGCTCCACCATCTTCTTTAAAGGTCAAAAGGTCATCAGAGGTCAAGAGTTCTTGGAATAAGGCGAGCTTCAATGTTATTTTCTCAAAATGTTAATAGCTCCAAAGTGTTTTACTAGAAAAGATCTTAATTCTAAAGTAATAAAAACTGCAATTATAAAGACATTGTTATCAAGTTTCTGACAGTGACATTTTCATGAGGTAATGGCCATTTATAAAAAATAAGTGTGTTATTATGCTCAAATGTTTAACAATCAAATATCTTTTTTCTCTGGTTAACTTCGAAAAGTTGAACGAGTTAAAGCGATTCCAAAATCCATTAGTGCAGTTGGTACAAAACATGAACATTTTAGCATACACCTACAAATTAATTGCTGAAAAGAAACTGAAGATTGATTTGTTTTTCGCTTTCGGAGTCTTTTGTATTATAAAGACGTCAAGAGACCATTCAACGTCAAGCGTCAATTCTTACACGTGTTTCATGCCGCTTAAACTACTGGAGGCTTTTTGAAGTATGTTCATACCATTTTATTTACATTTTTATGTTTTTTTTTCAAAAACTTTGTTATATATAAATTTATATACTTTTTAGAACATCTGAGTTATATAAGCCGTCGAGCATGCATGTTTTACAATTCTCACTGCAGATCTTGAACAAAAATGGCCAGCATACTTTTTGCCGAGGTGTACATTTTGAGTAAAACTGTTATAACCAGTTTAGTTATGATTTTATTACACCATCTCTAGATACAGTTGATAGTGATTGATATAGCAGCACAGGTAGTATTGTGTATATTTTGTGCACGTGCCTACAAATAGCCTCTAATTTATTGAATCTTCCATCCAGAAAACAAGCATACATAAATACACTACATACAAGAGCGTATTCATATTGTGTAATAAAGCATTATTTGAACCATCATTCCCATCCTATCAATAACAACAAACAAACAAATAACACTCATTTATCTTCTAAGCGAACAAAGCTACTCCCACGTTTTATTTATTTTTCCTTGGATATATTTCTTGGGAATACGCCAGCCTACTTTGAAGTTCCCAGGTTAGATAGAAGTACTTCTTCTTCGAGGAAACTTAAAAAACGATAAAAATTTCCATGGACTAATTTGAAGTAGCACCGCGCAATACGTGAATGTTTGTGTTCTTTTTTTCATCGTAACATAGTTTGCTACACCGACATTCAATTGTTTATCGAGTGTTTGTTTACAAAGCATGAAATGTTTTGTTTATTTTCACTGTTTTCCATGGAAAAAAGCAGGTGTTTGTGAGACAAATTAATGAGAAGTAGAACGTGTAATCAATCAATGTTAATAATATATGCTATCTATTATCTATTGGTCGTCACTTGAAGATTAATTGTTAGAATTTTCTTGGTTCCCAGTTACCAAGCTTGTAACCTTCCTGTTAAAAATTTAAGTAATTAATAAATTCTCTTAAGCCCTAGAATAATCAGGTAACAATTTTGGTTCTTTTCCGTTTGTGACCCCCCCCCCCCCCCCAACTTAATGGTTATAGATAATTTTTACAAACCCCAGGAACAATTTATATTTTACTATATCATTATTTGCTGGGGTCCTTCCCGTTATAGCCCAACCCTGTAAAATTATAGCCCCCTATTATGATATAATTATCATGATTGGGGGGGGGGGGTGGGGGGGGGGGGCTATAGGCTATCTGACCACGAAGAAGGGGGCTATAATGGGAAAGACCCATTTGCTGTAGGGGCGCAAAAAAACTGTAGACTGCATAAAGTAATAACGTACTGGGTTGGGGTGGGGGCGTTTAGAATATACTTTTTTCTACCACTGGAGCCATTAGAATTAGTTTTCTGGTCTGCAGTCTGTTGCTGCAACGACATTGTTTCAATGTTTCAGTTTCACTGCAGTCATAGTTACCTTTTTACGGCCAACTAGTGCTAACCAATCTAGTTATCACTAGTTATTAACTGGTATTGGTATCTAATCAGCTGCTAGAGAGGATAGAGTGTAAAGAGAGGAAGCAGACATGACTAGTACCCTTGATCTCCTGTCCACAAATCCCAAACATGTCCTCACAGTCAACGACAGATCCCACTTCGCTGATCTCAAAGAAGGCACTATGGTCCCAGGGTAAGTCTCAAACACGAACTCGTCAGTTAACGAACTCGGGTCCTTCCTATTATATATTCCCGCTCAGAGGGTATAGAGCAATTTTTATCGTTCATGCCCTTGTTGTATTAATAAACTCGCTTAATATTGTACATCTCAAAAACCGATCCAGCAAAAAAATGGGATAAAATTGTGATCCGGAAAATAAATCACCAGAGGTTATGGTAAAATACAATTCTGGCAAACCGCTTCTGATCCGGACATCTGTTCAAATAAGCTTATGTAAAGAAATCAGAAATTAGAAATTTTTATGAGATTAAAGAAAGAAAACCGAACTTTAGTTTGTTCTAAGTTGGAAAAAAAATAAAAATGATTTTAAAATTATTTCTAGCATATTATTTGACTTTCTACAACTCAACCGATGTGGTTTTGCCGTAAACAAAATCCAACAATCATTTTTTGGCTACAAAACGGTTTCAGGACAATATACCCAATACCAAAATATCCAAATTATCCAATGTGCCAAAACGCCAAATGCCAAAATACCAATAGCAAAATACCCAATGCCAAACTACACTATTCGTAATTTAGTACAATCCCACATTGAAGTTACAAGTCTAAAGTTAAATACAATTTAACTAATTAGACGCATATTTTTGGGACGCAAAATTATCACAAAAATTATGGGACGCAAAATTATCACAAAAATTAAATTGTCCGATATATATTGAGGCGTCATTCTAGTCGATAATTTTGACCAAATTTAGCCGCAAACATAAGGAAAAATAATTGGGTTAAGTCCCAGCAGAACCAATTAACTTTAATCTTTGATGAACATGAGTTCCAAAAGAAGTTAAAAACAAAGACTACTACGCATTGGGAATGCTTTAAATGGAACTTCTATCAATGTAAATTTACGGCCATAAAATGCCAATTGACAGCAGTCTGTCACCAATCAAGTTTGATGCTGCAACGCAGCTGTCTTTACCAAACAGAGCGGCCATCAATTAGACGCTGAACCACTAAAAACATCTGAAAAAGTGCGAGAGCCACGAATTATAAATAGGCATTTGAAGGTGCCCGCAAAGTTTATAAATTTCTGCTTTTATGGCACCGGAAAAACTAACAAAGAGAGTGGTTCATTTTAACAATCGTTGCACCTGGTTAGACACATTAAAAGTCATTTGCAAGTAATTAGTTTTTGTTTGAAATGGGTTGAAATCGATAAACAACCAAATAAATCCTTCTTGGTTATATTTTATCACACCTGTATAGAAGATGATTTGATTATATTCCGGCTAACACGTTTAGAGTTGCGTTTAGTCTCTTTTTAATTTTGTAGAAAATGGGCTATGACAAGCTGATTATTGTTCCGACCCCTCTTGAGAGGGGGAGAAACTATATACTCAAATGGGTTTTTTCTTTTTTTGTTCAATCAATTTTGGCCGATCGATATATTCATCGTAGAGAGTTGAGACTGGTATCATTAGAAAGCTTGTCCAGCGTAGAATATGGAATTAAAAAGATTTTTTTTTGATTTTTGGTCTTTGTCAGGGAGATATCGAAGTTTAAACTTCCGAGAAATTAGAGTGAATTCCGTTGATTTCATTCATCTTTTTTCGGAATTTTTGACTAAAATTTCGCCAATTTTGATAAAATTTAAGAAAATTTTTCACGAAAATGTTGTTGATTTTACGTTTAAAGACAAAATATATTGTCGGCTATTTTCATTGAATTTTTTTATCACAAATTTCGGCTAAATATTTCACAGAATTTAGACTTTTTCATCAAAAACAGCACGAAATAAGTTTCTTTAGTCCACTCTGATTAAATTTGCAGGAAGTGCACACCCAAACACCACTAACACAATCTTTGTAGACTAAAAAAGGGGCTAAATACACCTCAATTTTCGTTGAGAGTGCTCTGTATATAAAACTTTGCCGTTTTTTGCTAACTTTATTCGTTGATTATCAAAAACGCAGCATTTATTTTTGATTTTTTAATTAACAAAGTATCTATATCAAAGACATTCCAAAAATTAAATATTCTTAATGAACAACCAGCATTAGCAGGACTAGTTCTGTACCAATCTTGGACCGTTACATTCCAAAAATAATTCGGATTGTCGTCTGTCGGTTTTTTATAAAAAAAATTTTGATCTTTTTTATATGAATTAAATATCAGATCATTTCAAATCAAAACTCACTAGCGATAGGTCCTATTGGCTTCCTAATTAGCTCAAATTTAATTTATCCAGTTGATTGCTTAAAAACTTATGGTCGTTTTGACTTTTAAAATATTTGATTTTTAAATAAAAAATCGCCTATTGAACTTTGCCTCCATTTTTCTCTTAATTTGTTCCACTTGTAGCTTAGTGTCAGCAATCAAAAAGTGTAACTTTTTTCTGTCGAATTCAAATTCAGTCTTTATTGCGGTTTGACGCCTTAAGTTATGGTGTTCTGGCTTTGATACTATTAGATTTCACATTTTTTTTAATTTTTAGGCATTTGCCCATTTTTCATGTTTTCTAGTTTTATCAATTTATAACGTTATTGTCAATTTATATATCACATTTTCGCTTTCACAATAACGCACAATTGATAATATTTAAATCCTTAACGATATAGATTGTGGTTCTATAGCGCTTCGAAAGTACTTTCTCGAAGAATTTAATTGAAATTTTAATTTTGTCTTTAACTGTCGGTTTTACTTTGTGTTTTTAGTCGTATTTAATTTCCTGTACAATGACCTGGTTTGACTGGCTTTTTTTGAAAGAGTAGATGAGCCGATGTTCTGATATTGGAAGATAGATCATGGATTTCATGACTTTGAAAACAATTGTTTTCCAAAATGAAAAAAAAAACGTTTCAACTTCGCAATTTTGTTCCTTTTATTGTCTGTTTGTTACCTGGTCTGGTTAATTGAAGGTTAAAAATGACATTATGTTTGTCAAGGAAAGGTGTCAAAATCTATTGTTTTTAGAGAATTCGTTCCGATTTTACTGGCTTCGACACTGGTTTTTTCAGAAAAAAAAGTCAATTAATTTTTGATTTTTGTCATATTTGACGTTTTTTTGTAGACGTAAGACTTGTTCTGGATAATTGCAGGTCTCGAGGGCTTCCTTTGGAAGAATAAACGAACGTATTCAATTTGTTCATTTTGAAGTTAATGGCTTTCATATCTTTGGAAATAAATTTTTTTTCGATAAAAACAAGTATTACATAATTTTGCTTTTTTCTTTTTGCCTAATTGATACCTAGTTTAACTAAAAAGAGGTCAGATAATACATTTCAAAGAAAGGTGTCAAAAGGGATTGGTATCACAAAATCTAATGTTTTACGAGAATTCGTTATGACTTTACTGGCTTCCACGCGGGTTTTTCACAAAAAGAAGTAAATGAATTTTTGATTTGTCATATTTGACGTTCTTTTTGTAGACGTAAGACATATTCTGGATAATTGTAGGTGTAAAGGGCTTTCTTTGGAAGAATGGACGAACCTATTCAAATTTTTTATTTTGTAATTAATGACTTTTACGTCTTTGGAAATAATTAAGTATTACATTATTTTGCATTTTTTTCTTTTTTGTCTAATTGTTGCTTATTTTCAGTAATGAGCGGCCACACAATACATTATCGGTGCTCGACGATGGTGTAATCAAACATATTTTTGGGCCAAAGTATGGCTTTACGGCTTCCAAAGCATTTTCTGGCAAGTTTTAATTGACTTTTAGTTTGTTGTCTATTTGTTGTTCTTTTTGTAACTGCATTAAAAATTGAATACCAAGAGTTCTTCATTCTCTTCTATAGAAGCATTGGTAATTGTAAACCTTTGGGTGGTTTTAGTTGATTCCTAATGGTTTTATTACTTTGAAATTAACTGTTTTTTTTTTTTTTTAAAAAAAGTTCAGCGAATTTTCTAACTTTAAAGTTTCTGTTCTCTTTTTGTCTAATTGTTACCAAGCTTTATTATGAACTGGTGAATAACCTTTTTTTTTTCTGGTGAATTACAAATTATTTTGTTTATTTTCAGTTTCATCTGACGCTATTTTGACTTTGTTTTTAAGTTTTTTTTTAAAACGGACAAAAATTTTTTGACGTAATTAATGTTTGTTGTTGTTGTTTGATTTTGCCGTTCGTCTTCGCTCACTTTCTTAATATCGACATATCTCATCAATCTAATGCATCATTTTTTGCTCCACTGAGTTATTTGCTTTGGAGGCTATGTGTTTTTCCATCTGTGTTTTTCCATCTGTTCCTCATTTCCATCTGTGTTTTTCCATCTGTTCCTCATTTGCTAGACAATTATGCAAAAATTGTGGATGAACGGGGTCGAAACCTTATGTGCGATCGCACAATACCGAGCCGCCTTGTTATTTTTATTTAAAAAAATTGAAACACAGTCTGACCAAAACAATACGTTTTGTCTTGGTTTAACCCAACTGAACATTGACAATTAACGCAGACTCCCAAAAAAACTTATTCAAATCTTTCATTCAGATTTTACATAAAATTTATTTGAAAAAACCAAAAGTTGAAGAAATGCTGTGCACAAATTGAACATATCTCCACCGACAACTTCAAAAAACAAAAACAAAAGATCTTCCAACAATTCTTTTTGATGCATTTTTTTGATGAGTCAAGTACCATTAAGGTTGTCCAAAAGTTTCAAAGACAGGTTGTAGTTATTCGATACTTAAATTTTACAAACGGGAAGATTGAGGACGAGATAGTTTGAATTCAAAAAAACAGATGAATCAATTGCCAAAAACTTAATGGGAAAGTAAGCATATGAACAGAAAACTGAATTGAATTTTTGTGTTCAATAATTTCGCTTTTTATAATCTACGATTTAAAGTCTATATAGAACTTTTTGGCTGGCCAACGGTTGTACCCTAAGTTTGTTTCTTTATTAAAGAAACATTAATAGCTTCAATAATTAAGACATTTTGCGTGAACTCTTCGATTGGTTTTTGTTCTGAATCGCGTTTGTTTGTTGACAGATACCGTGGCTACATTCCCAAATACAAATTCCACGAAGGATACACCTATGGAAAAGGAACGCACGAAATGTACAAGGTTAGCTAGAGAAGCGTTTTTTTTTAATTCAAAGATTAAAATTGTATCTATTTAAAAGGAACAGTGCAGTGGAAATAAATTTTAGCAAGTGTCAAAATCACATCAGCTTAGTCAGATGAACTTAATGAATTCATCACGTCCGTAAAAAAATTATTCAGTCTAAATAGAGATTGGATCAGCCATTACAATCAATATATATTTAAAAATTTATAGCAATTCCCATTTACGAATTATCATTTATCATTTACAGATAATCATATTCTGGGGTGAATAGAAGGAGAATAATTCCATGTTTTGTTCAGATCCGACTAAATGACTTAGCAGACAAGGGTTTGAAACACACTGGGTCTATTCTGCCTCCTGTTGGGGCCACGACCGGAGGCATCACCCGACTGCAGAGGAGTGTGACACTACCCCCAGCTGATGGAGTGAACAAACTGACAGAAGAAATGAAGCCAGGGTACACAGGTGAACATTTAAGACTCAATACCGTGCGCTGTCAATGAGAGAATATGGGTGTTAATAGATCTCAAAGATCTCATTGTCAAGGATTTTGTAGTCGAGATCTTAAAAGATCTTTAAGTCTAATTCCTTGACAAAAACTAGCAGAATGTCTTCTTCTCTTCAGGTTACGTTCCTAGACGTCCCTTCATCTTCGGAGGCACTTACAGAGCAGAGTGCGAGGACTGTGTGGAGGAGTTCCTCACCACTAAGAAGGAGAAGATATCAGACTTAGAGAGACTGGAGGCAGTGGTGAAGTCATACCCCAAGTTGCACCCCATCACCAAGCCAGAACTAGTCGTGAAGAAGTTGAACCACTTAAAGGACTACAAGGAAGGCGCACCCGCCATTGCAGGTACTCATGTTGTTCCACTCGGCCAGCTGAAGAGGTAGCGTTTTTCTGGTTGGTTTTTATAATTAAAAAACTGTTACTCGATATTCCGGCTACGAAACGACGCAGTCGCATAAAACGTTCATGCCAAAAAAGTAAAAACTAGCTTCTGAATATTTGGAAAGACATCAGCAATTGATGATGGTTTCGAGGTTCAAAACGAAATTGAGAAGGAGAAATCTGATTTCTTACAAAAGCTTGAACGAAGCGATAAGTTTGTGTTAATTGGACATCATTGGAATTGGTTACACGAGCTCTGTTTAAACGTAGGTCTGTTTTTTGTGGATGAAAATCCACGCTGAAATTGCTTTGTATATTTAAAGATAGTAATTTTTAATTTCAGAGGATAAGAGGACAGGAACAGAAGCGCCCATTCCGGGGTACACTGGTTATGTGCCACGGACACAGGTCACAGACACTGGATTGGGAGGGAGGTATCACGTGACGAGTGAGAAGGGGTTCAAGGACTTCTTCAAAAACTCCATGAGTCATGCCGCCACACTCGGAGTGCCCATTGACAGGTGAGTAGGACTCACAAGAAGAGCTAGTGAGACTTACAGCTCAGGCTTGATTTACATCTTAATTTTCTAAGTTGCTTGCTGCAAAGTATCTATTTACAACAGGTAACATGTAACTTTGCAAGCTCTAACATTTTGAGATCTTTCCTTTTTTGGAGGAAACGTAAAATAAAACAGCGTAATTTTAGGTTAAATACTTTTGTGTTATAATTATCAAATCACAATTCACCAAACGTTATCGGTTAAAAATGAAATATGATGATCAAACTGAGGCTGTTCTTAAATGCTTTTAGATATAAATGTAATATTTAAAAAAACAATATGTCTGTGGGAGGGTACTTTTTGACAAATATGTCAAATTGATTGAAAAGAAAGGAACCATTGAAAACGTGTTTACAATTACGATAAGAATTCAAAGCTCCAATAAGTGAGGACAACCTACTCCACTTCTCAGCGCTTTTTGTATCAGAGAATTTTTTACTCCATTTTTCTCTATTTTTCTTTTTTTTTCGTACTGTTGTTTTGTTCTTAGGTTCTGCTTATTATTCAGAGGATTGGCCAAACTATTTAACTTTTCAGATAATCCTTAATACCATGAATCTATTTGAGGTTATGATTAGATAATTTTTGAGATAAAAATGTTTAGCTGGCAAGACAATAACTTTTAGGAGAAGATCACGAAAACTATCGAGCTTCATGGGTAAATAGCAATTTCGTTCCCATGCTAACTTGATTTAATAGCTGTATATTTCTAGCAGCTAAAGTCTCAAGAAAAATCTGCTGAACTACAGATGTGAACGCGCAATTGTTTTGAAAGCAACATTTCCATCTTTCAAAAATAATTTCTGTTGTTTCTCACAACATTTAATCAACGGTTAGTTGATTTTCGACAATAATTTTGCATCAGTTTGAATACCATGGTAACGGCAGCTTGAATCGAGTTTTATAAGTTCGCCTTCCAAAAAAACCTTGATTTTCTTCAGGCATCTGACTGATATTTGAAACTGAGCAATTCCATTTACGCTGCAATTAGAGGCAGCGTATTTTTGATCAGATAGTTATCTGTTCCTTCCTGAACTCTTCCGAAATTTCTAAAATATTTTTTGCTTTCTCAAACCAGCAGATCAAACTCTTAACTAGTTTCGTATGATCTGCAAGCTGAACAAAAAGAAAATGGCCTATACTATATCCGGAGAAGTCATTAACAAGATAAAATGAAAGATAAGTCAAAATAAAATTTAAACAAATGTTCTTTCCAAACAACAATCGAATGTAATTTAAACTGCTTATATTCCAGTTAAAGCAGAAAACTGATCTACCACTAAAAATTAGTTGATCGGAAGGTTAGAAATTGTTTTAGTTTCAATGAAAACCTTCATACTTTTAGTGTAATTAAGGAAAAACCTCCAAATTGACAAAGTTGACCAAATTGATCTGTTTCTTCCTAAAAACTGTTTTAAATAAATTTATTTGAATTCCAACTTTTATGAGCTCTCGAATGAAACTTTATTAATTTGATTTTAAAGAATGAATGCTCGGAAATTTTGGGTTGATAACATTGTGTTTTTTAAATTTTATTGCAGATTTTTTCAATAGAAAACGTTTTTAAACAAAATTGTTAATTTCTAATTATTTGTAAAACCGAGCATTTTTGAAATTTTTAAAATTATTTTTAACCGAAACTTTTTGATTCTTTATGTTGTTTACGAAACAATGTTACAAAATTATGTACGTTCGCTTTAATTTTATCGCCTCTAATATTGAAGTTCAAGAAACAAATGCAACAATTTGTGCTTAAATGTGTAGAAAATTTGGTATAAATTACACTAAACACGTATTTGGGGAATGAATTCTGGTTAAATTTACGTTAAATTGTTTGAAAATGCTATATTTTGGGCAGAAACTCAGTAAAAACTAGACATATGTTACTCTAAATATGATTTGGGGGGATGAATTTTGGTTAAAATTCGGCTATTTAGTGTGAAAATACTAAAATTCGACTGTGAAATTGGTGAAAATCGGCTAAAGGGTAGAATAATTAGGTGTTGGGGTGGCGAAATTTGGATAATTTTTGGTTATTTGGGATGTAGATGCTAAAATTTAACCATAAATTTGGTAAAAATTGGGTCAAAAATAGACTAAACAGGTTTTGGGGGGATGAATTCTGTATAAATTTCGATTATATAGAGTGAAAATACTAAAAATCAACCATAAGTTTGGTGAAAATTGGGTTAAAAACAATTAAATGTGTTTTGGGTGGATAAAATCTGGTTGAATTTCGTTTATTTAAAGTGTAAATACTAAAATTTAACCATAAATTTAATGAAAATTGGGTGAAAATTAGGCTAAGTAGGTTTTGGGGGGATGATTTTTGGTTATATTTTGACTATAAAGTGTTAAAATACTTCAATTATCATATAAAAAAACCAAAAATCGGACATAGATTACCCCCACCCGGGTCGGAACAATTTTACAAGAGCAAAAAATCAGTTGCCTGTTACTATTTTAATGTAAATTTACTGTATTTCGGCCGTAAATTTGATATAAATTACTCTATTTGTTTGTCTATTAGTGTGCTTTCACTTCTGTGGTAGTGGTTATTTTTCTAGTTTAATACGATCGGATTGAAAAACAAAAATTCAGGCGTGATTCTTTCCTCTGGGCGCACCAGTTATCAAATTTGGCTGGGCTGCTACATATCTCACAATACGGGATCTCTTTATGTACGCCAATCAAACTTGACAAAAGATATAACAAATCGAAGGCAAAGATATATGCCTAAGACCTGTCTGTGCTATAAGTCACAATTTAAAATAGTTGGGGGGCTGAAAGTGTTAAATTTATAAAAGAGTAAATATAAAATTACAGCTTACTAATTACCAGTTGCGTTGTGGTGGAATCGAGATGAGCAGCAAGGCGATCGTTCAGTTGAGTAGTTCTTCAGTTTTGACAAGAAAAGAAATTTATGAAATTGAATCTAGGAATATTTGTTTAAGTTTTTAAACAATGTTGTTCGAATATTTTTTTGGTCAAAGTTTTAAGTGGTTTTTCGAAAAAAAATGAAAGCAGTTGTTTGCTACTGACTTCTGGAAGTTGGTTCTGTCTCTCTAATTTTGTTTCGTCCTACTTCGCTGAGAGAAACAATAAATCCCCCTCAGCTCCGTTTGAGCCGATAGGGAGCGAATCACAAACTCACGTTCATAGTGAGGTGCTTCTTAATTTTCCTATTGGCCGAGAAGGCAAGAGAAATAACTCTTTTTTATCTTACGGAAAATTATTGAAACTCCAAAAAATAATAAAAACCTAAAAAGATGAGAGCATCAATTATTGATCACGTAGGCGCCTGTTTTCTGCGTTTCCCCTCTTCTAAAACCGCAACAATTATGGTTTTCTTGGGGGCTTTTTATGAGACTCTATTGTCTTTTCCCCTGAAGCAATCTGCTTCATCTTTATTGAACTTGGGGAAAAGGATCTGCATTGCAACTGTCAAAAGCAGAAGTAATTTAAATCAAACGAAAGTGTGGTTATACAGGCCGCCTAGGTTCAACAAAGTACGTTTTCTATCCTGGATATAAGCGAGGAGATCCAGGCCTAAAGTTGTGTTATTTAAATAAGTCGAACTGAGTTATTTAAATACTTGTGTACTGGTAGTCTTAACAAGCGTTAGTTTGTTTAGCGCGCGGCGAAAGAATGGTTAATTAGCGCCTTAATACGTTCGCTCTAATGCGGGATTAATTATCCGTTCATTTGTAACGGCTCTCGTAATACTACAGTGCTCTTTACAACAAATGTGTGATTTCTCACTACCAATAGAGATGCATATTTAGATATCAGCACGCCGCTCGTTTTGCCATTTTTAATAGCGAATTAACAAAAACAGAAAAGAAAAAGGCTGCAGTAATTCTTATATGAATAATCTGATCTTTAACAATGAGAATTGTTTTCGAATTTTCAATTCATTTATTATTTTTGGTTATTAAAAAGGCAACAAGCAAATTTTATCATATGCTGCCGAAAATTAAAAAGAAAACGAAACTGTATTTAGGGTTCTTGGTTGTATGAAGACGGATTTTCTGTTCGATTTTCACCTTCCCTAACTTAGGACAAAGAAAGTGGAACCTTTACTAACAAAATGTTAAATAACCTTCAAACGCACATACAGGTTGTTGACGATCAAATTTAAAGAACACGAAACAATAATTGGAGAAAAATATCAAGGGATTTCTTGCTATAGTTTCAAAAGCAAAGAGTGCATCAATGATTCTAACCACAATCGATTTTTAAATTCATACCGAATATCGTAGCAGGAGCACGACAATGTGTGACCAGACGATTTAACTTTAGCATTTAAGACTAACCAAAAAGTTTTCAATAATTTTTGGCAGTGCTTTGCAGTTGAACGGCTGGAGCATTGTGCAAACGCATGTTACAGATTCTCCTTGTTAAAATTCCAGCTTGATATATATAATTATTTTTCAACAAACGTTGTCTTTTATGATGTAGGAAGACTTTGTTGCCAAGTGGGGAGGAGGCCATTTTCAGGATGGGTTCCTGTGATGACATGGATAGGCGTCTCTACCACCAGACGGGCATGCTCCCGAAATATACTGGATACCTACCACGTAAGACACACATAACAACACAAACACTTACCATGTCTGTACAAAAACTACCCTCTCATTAAGAAAGGAAATTTTTTTCTGAGATTTCTCATTGATACTCGGAAACCGAAAAATAATTTTATTTCTATTTGAAATTTTCTTAAATCAATTAATCAACGAATTATCTTTTATTTAACTTTTCCCAATGTCCTATGTTTCAAGGCCTTAAATTTCTTTTCATGTAAGCATTTCTGAAAAATGCGCAGTAATAAGAAATATAACCCAAAGTACAATGATTGACTTGGTAATTAACTCATTGAAATTTTAATAGTAAACTGAAAATGCAAGAATGTTTTGTCTTGAATTAGGTGTAAATGTTGTAATGATTATACAAAACTTTTCCTTCTTCTCTCCTTTCGTGAATCGTGAATTCTGTTTTTTTTCAGATGAGCCTTACGCCTTTGGAAAGACTTACGGCAATATGAGCAGAAGTCTATCTGTGTGTGGACACGAGTTCCCAACCTATGGAATACACAAGGCCAACGAGAGACGACTACTTGCCTCGAAAAGCGCTCGGCAGTGATATTACGTAACACCACCGCCTCACACACCAATAGCAGCTCATGGCTGTTACGTAACATAATGATGTCATTTGTTCATATCTGCGCGATTCTTCCCCTGAAGTCCATCATACTTTAGTCACTCGCTGAACTTTTTGGCGATAGAATGAAGTAATAAAAAAATTAGTATTTTGTTTATAAACTAAGACTCTATAAATGATGTTTATTCTAAACTACGATTACATCCGAAACTAAGCTGATATCATTTTAATTCAGATTTCAGATAAAAATTATTTATTTTTAATAGCCGCGCCCTCAATTCCAGGCGGCTATTATAGCGCTCCTAAATTTTTTACAGTTCAAAGAATTTGAATTGTATTGGGCGCTGTGTTTTTACGACTCGAAGAAGAGTATTGGAGAAGTCCTTTTTTACGACTCGAAGAGGAGTATCGGAGAAGTCTTTTTTACGACTCGAAGAGGAGTATTGGAGAAGTCCTTTTTTAATCAATTTTATTGGAGTGAATTTTGAAGCGGGAAATGAAACACGTGAAAAAATTTTGGAGTGATTTTGTTGCTGAACAAAACGAAGAGAGGAGTGAAAAGAGAGTGGTTTTTTGTTCATATCGCTGTTTTCTAGAGAGCGAGATATTGAGGTGTGAAAAAAATTCAAAAAGCGTGCGAAATTTTTTGTTCACGTGCGGCATTTTCTCATTTTTTTGTTTGGTTAAGAGGTTTCGTTATGATTTGGTTTTAATTTTAGGCTGGGTTTGCTGGTGGTTTGAAGGTTTCTGAAAATTTATGTGAATTTTATGCTAATTGGGATGGTTTTCATGTATTTTGCTGATTTTTGGGCTAATTTTTACGATTTTTTTAGTATTGTTTTGTTTTACTGCCTCAAATGAGTATTGAAGATACCCTTATTACTTGCGCATTTTTTTTAACATGTGGTTTCAGTTTTGTGGATATGAAGCTTTTTTTTGTTGAGCAATGACGAAAAATGTTGAAAAATGGAATTAATTTTCCTAATTTTTTTGCAGTTTTTCGGTTTTTTTTGTTCTTTTGACAAGTTTCTTAACCTATTATGACTTGCCTATTGTTTTGCGAATATCTGGGTACCATATTGGGCTGAAAAAAATTTTTGTTTAGATCTATGTGCTTTTATAATATTAAAAAAAAATATTAAATTTTTTCCAGTTTTTTTAGTCAAAGTTGATTGAAAGAGCTTATTTTTTCAAGATTTGGCTTCAAGTATTTTTTAAAAATAATTCACAGACCAATAGCATCCCATGGCTGTTACGTAACATAATGATGTTCCATCATACTTTAGTCACTCGCTGAACTTTTTGGCGATAGAATGAAGTAATAAAAAAAGTAATTTTTTTATAAACCAAGACTCTATAAATGATGTTTATTGTAAACTACGATTACATCCGAAACTAAGCTGATATCATTTTAATTCAGATTTCAGATAAAAAATTATTTATTTTTAATAGCCGCGCCCTCAATTCCAGGCGGCTATTATAGCGCTCCTAAATTTTTTACGATTCAAAGAATTTGAATAGTATTGGGGCGTTGTGTTTTTACGACTCGAAGAACAGTATTGGAGAAGTCCTTTTTTACGACTCGAAGAGGAGTATTGGAGAAGTCCTTTTGTTAATCATTTTTATTGGAGTGAATTTTGAAACGGGAAATGAAACACGTGAAAAACTTTTGAAGTGATTTTGTTGCTGAACAAACCGAAGAGCGGAGCGAAAAAAGAATGGTTTTTTGTTCATATCGCTGTTTTCTAGAGAGCCAGATATTGAGGTGTGAAAACGATTATAAATGCGTGCGAAAATTTTTGTTCAAGTGCGGCATTTTCTCATTTTTTTGGTAAGGAGGTTTCGTTATGATTTGGTTTTAATTTTAGGCTGGGTTTGCTGGTGGTTTGAAGGTTTCTGAAAATTTATGTGAATTTTATGCTAATTGGGATGGTTTTCATGTATTTTGCTGATTTTTGGGCTAATTTTTACGATTTTTTTAGTATTGTTTTGTTTTACTGCCTCAAATGAGTATTGAGGAAACCCCTATTACTTGTGCATTTTTTAGTTAACATGTGGTTTCAGTTTAGTGGATATGAAGCATTTTTTTGTTGAGCAATGACGAAAAATGTTGAAAAATGGAACTAATTTTCATAACTTTTTGCAGTTTTTCGGTTTTTTCTGTTCTTTTGACAATTTTCTTAACCTATTATGACTTGCCTTTTGTTTTGCGAGCATCTGGGTACCATATTGGGCTGAAAAAAATTTTTGTTTAGATCTATGTGCTTTTATAATATTAAAAAATATATTAAATTTTTTCCAGTTTTTAGGCAAAGTTGTTTGTAAGAGCTTATTTTTTCATGATTTGATTTCAAGTTTTTTTTAAAAATCTCATAAATGGTTTTAGTAGTTGATGTGTGGTATTGATGAAGTAATTAAGGCAGAGATAGTTTTTTGGGGTATCATTTTATGACAGAATTTGATCAGATTTTTTATCATATTTCAATAGATTTGATTTTTTTTTACTTTTTGTTTTATGGTTTTATTTCAAGATAATCGTAAATAATTGGAGGCGTTTGTTTGACGAGTAGGAGGTTTTGTATGATGAGTAGGATGGCATATAAGTGGATTTCGATTCGTTTCCGGAATTCTTCCGGCTATGTTTTTTTTAAGATGTGTTCACACATTTTTCAATGACTTTGATATTTCAAAACGGGATAAACAGGTAAAGCCCAGCGGGCATTAAGTTCCATTAAAGGCCCAAAGTGAGCTTCATTAGTCCTTCATGTGCTTAGTCTGATGCAACTGCTGGCATGGCCTTAATTAAAGGTTAAAAAGCCATTTTGACGATTTTTTGGACTAAAAATGTTGCAATTTTTCATGTTTTTTTGTAAATTTTTTTGTTTTAGTCCTATGTTGAAGTTTTTGAAAAATGATGAAGGCCTTTTGCAAGACAAAATAACTTGTTATGACCGTTTTATGAGCTAAATGTTTTGGTACTACGAAAACAAACATGCAAAATTATACTAATTTTTGCAATTTTTTTCAAGTTTTGTCATTTTTTGAGTTTTTCCAGCTTCAGGGGCCATGAAATATCCTTTGTGGTTTGAAAATGGAGCAATGCATGGTTTTTAGTAATAATGGATTGGTTTTCAACATTTTAATGACTCGAATTTTTGCTTTTTTTAAATAACATTGGCAATTTTTTTTTAGGTTTCCTTAAATTTTAGTCAATTGTTGATATTTATCCGTTCTCAAGTGCCAGAAAAGCTATTCCGTGGTCTGGTAAAAATTAACATTAACAACTTTAATTTGCAATTTTGTTCAAAAAAGTTGTCTTATATTCAGTTTTTCTTGCCTCAGTAGCCAGCTAACCTCATCCAGGGTTTGATAATAAGTTATTAGATAGCTGATATTTTTTCTAAAAGTTATTGCCTATCGATCTTTGAGCCAATGCATTTTTTATTGCTTGAAATTGGGTTAACGGACAGCCTCTAGAGACACAGAAATGATTCTGAAGATATTAATCTCTTAATTTTCAGCAATATTTTTTTAAGTTTTTTAATTGATTTCATTTTTTTTTTATTTTTCGGTCAATTTTGAGTCAATCAATCTTCATGGGCCAATGAATTTTTTCAGATCGTGCAGATATAATACTGGACCGATTTCAAAAACAAAAAGTGGTCTTGAACATATTTTTGAAACATGTATTTTCAAAGGGATGAAATTTTTCTGAGGGAAAAAAGCTTCAAGATTATTAGTAGTCAGTATTTTTTGTTTAGTTTGTTTGATTGTTGTAGTTTCTCATTTTTTGATGTTTTGGCTGGCTTTGTTCAATTGATCTGCTGGCCAGATAGAGTTCTTTTAAGTTTTTCATTCAATTCTTTGAATTGTAATTCAGGACTTGTCCTGCTATGTTTTTTTTACTTCGTGTAACAGATCGTCGTTTCGTCTTACCCTGACTACTTAGAATTGACTTTTTCAATGACTTACCTCACTCAAAAAAGTGACTTTTGAACTCACTTATGGAACTATAAATTTTATGAACATTTACTTGTTAAAGATCAATAGTGTGCATCTAAGTATTGCCAAACTTATATGCTCTAATTCTTGATTATTAGAGTCTCGAGTTTTTGATTTCGAATATTAATTTTGGGATGTTCTCCGTTTTGGGATGTTCTCCACAGAGCACGTGTCATTACGTAGTAAGCCATTATGTAAAAAATATTGCACGTGCATCTGGGGGTGAAAATTTTATGCCCCCACTAATCTGAGGGGGCACAAACGGAAAAGATCCTAATTTTCAGAAGCCCTATTAGGGCTTCCTCCTTATAGAGCTTATGTGTCTCATAAAAATGACAGTCCGAAGCCAACTCAAAATGTCTAGTGTTCTATTAAAGGACTGGTGGTCGAGATGTCTGTTTTATTGCTATAGTTGTTTCAATTCATGTAACACCACAAGCGTCTATCGCGGCTATTTTCCGGCATTCTGCCGGCTATGTTCAAGAGATTCGATAAAACTTTGAATAATTGCATTTGACTATTTACTTAATTGCATGAAAGAGAGCTTCCTATTTTTCCCGTGGAAAAGTTTGCAAAATTTTTCACCATCATATTTACTTTCTTTCTGGAAAAGTGTTTTTACATTAGGGCCCAAATTTGAAATAAATACTTCAGCCGGCCAAACTGATTTCTCTTAACTTCTGTTGATGATCTGAAATTCAAAATGAACGGGCACCAAAGTTTTTAGGAAAAACCAGGCTTGTAATTGAGATTAACAATTATTTTCGATCAAGACGACCGTTTTGGAACAGCAATTACATAATTACCAATTTTTTTTAAAAAAAAAACAAAACAGTTTAAATTACTCTGATAGGAAATACTAGAAGATTTTGAGGGAAAAGATTTACATTCTGCGGGAAAGATAGCAAGTATTCGAACGTCAAATTGTCCATAAGGCAACAAAGTCGGCTGTTCCTCCTTGGATAAAACGGGTTTGCGACCTCGCTCAACACAGTTAAATTTGGAGGTCCGTTCAACTTTAAAACATTTTGAAAGTATTCAACAAAAGCCTTTCTTGCATATTCGACAAAAATTTGTCAACTTCCTCTCATGATATTCAGCAATTTAGCTCTAAATCGCGTTCTTAAGGAACTTTGTTAACGTGCCCCGTCTGCATTGAAGAGAACTTTTTGCAAAGAACTTTCATAATATAAATGAGAATTTATGCAGAAGTAAACTACAACAGATCTTTGTCTAAATTGATTGATTTAAGTGTTTCTTGCAATCAGGTGTAAGATTTAGTTATAACTTCTAGCGAGCCCTAATTAATGAAATGTAAAGAAACTCATTTACCAACTTATCGTTGGTCTAACGAAACTTCAAAATTAGTTTTTCTCTGGACCAATCCCAGCTACGACCAAACCTTAGCGTAAGCAGTGTAACGCAGTCGATGTCAGTTTTTTTAAAAAATAAACACGACATTAATGCAAAGAGGTAATTGCCTCTTTGCATTGATGCCGTGCTTTTTATTTTGAAAAACAGACATCGACTGTACCCTGCTACTTTGCCTTAACAACGGCTTACCTTGACTCCGTTAAGGTAAATTTACCTTAACTTTATTTAGTGTGAAGAGGAAAAGGAGCTATAGCATCATTTACAGCTCTTCACGGTTTTCAAACTACATATGCTTGCAAGCGATGAAAACATGGAGAATGCTGACTGTTAGACTGTGTTTTGATTTGTTTTCTTCTTACCCGATAATAGTGAGGGATTGCAGTAGTTTTTTTTAATATGTGATTTTATTTGCACTGTTGCTATCGGTTGAAAGTGGGGAGAACATCCGCCTGTTTTTATTGTAAATCTATATGCTTTGTAACTTACCGATTATTTATAAGTTTCATAATTTTAAATTTTGATTCCAAAAAATTAAATCGCGGTTATCACTACGGCAGTCAATCGCATCTTTTAGTAAACAATTTGGTCCCGCCTCATTATTTCCAACATGAAGAAAATAGACAACAACCAAGCATAATTCTAGAAGTATTATGAGTCTGCTCTACAGCTGAACATCAAGACAATTATGGCAAATCATATTTTTATAACAAACTCATTTACAACAGATGACAAACACGATCTATAACAAACATAAATATACAATCGACTCTTGGGAATTTCTATAGTGAAAATAAATAAACTGCGTCAAATTGGTACTTTTTTTTATCATGAGTCATTCCTCTACAGGACTGAGAAACTTGACAGGTCAATGGATAACACACGGTTCTAAGAGTGTGTTGTATAGTTAAAATTTTGAAACCACTTCTTATTACTCCCTTATTACCAGTCATTCTAGCTAACCACTGAGAAAGCGGAATATTTCAAGCATAAATTCAGGTCTTTAAATTGATTTGATAAGATTCAATTCGCGCAGTTTAATTTCGAAGTTTCTGTGCATTTCTAGTTTTACGCATTTAGTTTTGCGTATTTCGAAGTTTTAGCGCATTTCTAGAATTCGTCATCTTGGGCGACGAAGAAAGTGAAACATCAAAGCTTTCATAAAGACTTAACAAAACACAAACAAGGAAATGACCTAACATGGAAACGTTCTCTAAGTTGGATGCGTATTCAAATTACCAATCGCAAATCTCAATTCGGATCTTTAGAATTCTTCAACTCGTAACCGCAAGTTGTATTTGCAAACCTGCATTTTTACATCTTCGAGCAAGGCGTTGGAGGCACAGACACAAACAAGTGCCCGATTGCCAAATTTCTCGTACTCTTCTAGCGTTTTGCCGACATTCATGCGACCTCTCTTGACCTTCAGAAAGTTGTCAGAGGTCAAGTTATCGCATTCCGTTCTAAACCATCTGCCCATTTTATTTTCAGTGACATTTATAGTCTGCTCAAGTGGCTGCTTGCCTGTGTAATGTATAATATGGCGACACTTTCGGTAATTTTTGAGTTTCGAAATCAGTTTTAAGTACAACTTGATCATGCAAGCCTCTCTTGCAGAGTACATCAAGGTCACTCGGGTAAGCTTGGAGTCCTGGTTTTGCTTGTTATCCAGACCTGATCTTGCCTCGTGATCGTCTAAAACAGAACAGTCTTTCAGGTCCCCTTTTTTTACCTTTAAGAAACCCAAAGTGAGCCTCCAAAATGGTACGAGGTTCTCAAGCACAATAGCTCCAGAATCTGTGGTAAATCAATTCGAGACAAAGTTGCCCCGTAGTTAATATAAAACATTAACTCTATATGTGGTTCAAAAGTTAGGTAAAACGCCTGTAAATAGATCATCCTTCCAGCGAAATGTTGCAAACAGGAGCGCGGGTAAAAGCAAATAAATCTGGAAGTTTCTCAAATTTGAATTTAACCCATAGTCAATTATACATTGGTGAATTCAACCTCTTCGGACTGTTCCTGTATTGCATATTTCTTGCTGTATAAGAAGAGAATTAGAGGTTTGTGGTTTGGGGCATAACAATAAACTAAAATTAAAAATCAAAGCAGGGATCTCTTCTCCATTTGTGCCCCCGTGCGTTACGCACCGCGTCACTAAATTATATATCCCGTGGCATTAAATCAACATGAACAAAATATTGTATACGCTTTTTGGGGGGGGGGGGCTGTGTCATTATAATGAATCCATTAAGTTGCGGGAGGCAAACGGAAAAGATCCGAAGTGAGAAGGAGAGACAAGAACGAGACCGAGCAAAACCGCCTCAAACAAAGATGTAAAAAGATTAGGACTAAAATTTGAATACCGGCCAAATGAAAAAAAAAGATTGAAGATAATGTTTTGATAAGAAAAGGAACGTGATGTAAAATCAGACGAAAAATTTCAATGCGGATGTAAAATGTGAATCCCCTTTGACGGCAAGTAAAATACAAATAGAAAATCTTTTACTAGAAAAATAGAATTTTGGGTTTAGCTTAGGTGTCGGAAATGGGAAAAGATTTAGAGTTCGGCGAACGCAAAGGAAGCCGAAGTAAAAGTAAGCCGGCAGAAAAGAAGCCAAAAGTTATGTAATCTATCAGAAATAATACATTGTTAGCCGTTACAATCAATACTGCGCGTGGTATTATAGTGCATAATGTATTCCAATGTACCAAACAAAAAAAAATACGTCAATTTTTAGACATCTTGTGGGTACGGGCCTCAGCGGACCGCTGTCCATGGACATTCCTCTCATCCGCTGTGGGATGTAAGGTTATCCAGGCGAAGCCGCAACGCGCGCGAAGCGCACCCACCGGCCCGCCAGGTGAAACTTAAAATACCAGTATCCCAAAATTGTTCGGCTTCCTTGACCTCATTTTCAAAATTCGGCTTGCTTGCCTATCGGCTTGCTTGACCACCAGCGTAGAGTTTAGCTTAAAACTTAACCACAGCAATCAGCCCCGATTGCTCTTGAAGATTCAACATTGAAAACTTGAAGAAACTTGCAGATTCTGCCCCAAATTATCCTATAAAACGCAAAATTTATTAGTGAAACAACGTTAAAGTACAGAAATGTATTAAGGACTACTCTCCAAAAAATTTTATTGGCAAAAAAAACTAACATGGGATGGAGGAAAAGAATTATGATACTAAAAAGCTGCCTATAGCAAAATTTGTGCACCTATGTGTCACTTATGCTCAGAAGGCTCAATTTGCGCTAAAGCAATATTAAAGACGTAAAACTATGTATTTTTAAACGAATTTTCATTTCGTATTCTCCGCTTACACAGAAACATATTAAAGCTGCCTCAATTTTGTACTGTGTGCCACGTTGCAATTCTAGAAGTTTGATTCCCATGGACCAATTTTAAAATCAGCTCAGCTTAAAAACAAGATCTAGTAGACAACATGTATACTAACGATAAGCAGCATGCACCAAAAATTGTCAGGCTCGAAGCGTTTCCAGCGAAAGAATTTTGCAAACTCCACTAAAAATGCACAGATTCATTAGATACTCATATAGTATGCTCAAATTCTTCCGTAAATTTGAAAATTACACAAAAAAGTCTACATTTGAAAACTTTTTGTTTAACATAGCAAAACTCTGTGCATAAATCATAGACTGTCGTCAATTTTATAGTGCAAATATCAAAGGTAGTCATCAAATTCTTCATGAAAAGGAGAGGAGGTCTGGAAATGGTCAGCAGAAAAGTCCACATCTGAATCTAATTTAAAATATTCTCCATTAGTATGGTGATTTTCGAAGCATATTTTACAAAGACTTAAATTTCAATGGAAAAATTTGTTCAGAATAGAATTGGAAATTTGACTTTGATTTTGCTGAGAACTTGCCCAATAACTGAACACAAAGTTTTGTTCGGTTTGATGTCTGTCAAGTTAAATACAAATTTTCATGTTTACGTTGTTCTATGTGCAATAATGTACGTCAGATCAGGAGGGCAACCAAACAAACATTTAACAGTTTTATAAATAGACTCCTATCTCATTACCAAACTGCCTTCAATATATTTTTCCCAACGCTCCTCAAATTGCGTTTCAGCTGTTATGTACAATTAGGGGATCATTGGTTTTTTAAACAAAAAGGAAAAAACGGCGTGCAAAAATCAATTCAATCAAATTTCCTCAAAAGTAAAAGATTAAAACGAAAGCTTGACAGCGGACAAAACAGCAATGTACCTAGAAGATGCAAAAGAAAGTTGACAATTTCAAACGAATTTTTTTCAGCTGCTAATGTCACAATTGGTAAAATTTGTAATTTATGAGTAATTTTTTTGTCGTGTTCTCCGCTTCAACAGAAATATAGAAATATAGGTAAGCTGCCTTAATATTTTAATGTTTGCCAAGTTGCATTTCTAAAAGCTCAAAACTCAGGGACCAATTTCAAAAGCAGTTCCACCTAAAAACAAGATCTAATAGACATCAGACATACAAAGTGTAAGCAGCATGCGCTGAAAAAATTCCAGCTCGGAGCTTTTGCGGCACAAGAATTCTGCAAACTCTTCTAAAAACTTCACAGAGTCATTAAATTTTCAAAAAGTATGATAAAGGTCCTTGCTTTATTTCGAAAAATTACAAGAGAAACTGTACATTTAAAAACTTATTGATTAACATTGCAAAACTTTGTTCATCAAAATAAGATTGTAATCAATTTCTCAGTGCATTCATTTAAGGTTGTCATTAATTTGTTCACGAGAAGGAGAGGTATCTTCAAATGTTCAGAAACTAGTCCACATCTGAATCAAATTGAATTAAGGTTCAATTAGAATGGTCTTTTTTTAAGCATAAACTATCAAGACTGACGTTTCATTGGAAAAATTTGGTCAAAATAGAATTGGAAATTAGACTCACATTTCTTTGGGAAGTTGTCCAAAAACTGAAATCAAACTGGTGTTTTTTGATGTTTGTGGAGATAATTAAAAGTTTTTGTGTTTACGTTGCTTCTATTTGCCATAATGTACGTCAGAGAGTGTACGCTCTTCAAATAGTGTTTCAGCTGTGTTGTACGGTTAGGGGGATTATTGGGTTTTTAAATAAAAAAGAAAAATTGGGCGTAGAAAATTAACTAAACCAAACCTCCTAGAAAAAGAATATTAAACTATTAATTTGACTGCAGACAAATTATTATAATGTACACCGAAGACGCTTCTTAAGGTTAACAATCTCGAATGAGATGAAGGTTTCTCCGCTGTTAACTTCATATTTCGTAAAAACTTTGCAGTTTAAACGTGTTGTCAGTGTCCCATTCTCCGCGTACACAGAAACAAAGTTAAGAGCTAAGCTATATTACTTTTTTTACTGTTTGCCACATTGCATTTCCAGAGGTTCAGTTCCCATTACCAATATTAAAAATTTTGGTGGGGCGTTTTGCGCCGCCCAAGTCATATATGCAACCAACATGTACGAATATTGCACACGCTCTTTTGGGGGGCGGCTGTGTCATTAAAAAGAACAAATCAAGCTGCAGGAGGAAATGGAGAAGACCCAAAGTGAGCAGCAAAGACATGAGCGAATCCAAACAAAACCGCCTCAAACAAAGATGTAAAAGGATTTTGACCAAAATTTGAATGCCGACGAAATGACAAAAAAAAAGAGTGAAGATAATATTCTGTTAAGAAAGTAAACGTGATGTAAAATCAGACAAATAGTTTCAATGCGGGTGTAAAATGTGAATCCTCTGACGGCAAATAAACCACAGATAGAAAATCGTCTACTAGAATAAAATAATTTTGGGTCTTGCTCAAATGTTGGAAAGGGGAAAAGATGTAGAGTTCAGCTTAAAATTTAACCATAGCAATCAGCCCCGATTGCTCTTGAATATTCAACAGTGAAAACTTGAAGAAAATTGCCGATTCTACAACAAAAGTATCCTATAAAAAAGAAAATTTGTTAGTGAAATGTCCTTAAAGTATAGAATTGAATTAGGGACTATTTTCCTAAAAACTGTTATTGGCAAAGATTAACATGGGATGGAGGAAAAGAACTATAATACTAAAAAACTACTTATAGCAAAATTTGTGCTCTTATGCGTTACTTATGCTCGGAGGACTCAATTTGCCCTAAAGCGATATTAAAAGCATAAAAATTATGTAATTTCAAACGAGTTATCATAGTTGTACTCTCCGCTTAAACAGAAACATATTTAAGCTGCCTTAACTTTTTTCTGTTTGCCACGTTGCATTTCTAGAAGTTTGATTCTCATGGACCGTTTTTTAAAGCATTTCAGCTTAAAAACAAGATCTAGTAGACAACAAGCATACAAACGATAAGCAGCATGCACCAAAAAGTGTCAGGTTCAAAGCTTTTCCAGCAAAAGAAATTTGCAAACTTCTCGAAAAAATTCACGGATGCCTCAAAGTTTCACAAAGTATCATAAACTTTCTTGCTTAATCTTGAAAACAGCCAGAGAAACTGTATAACTGTATTTTACAAAACTTTTTAATTAGCATTGCAAAACCTGATCATCAATCATAGGTTGTTGACAAATTCTCATGCATATATCTTAGCTTGTCATCAATTTCTTAACCAGAAGGACAGACAGGTATGTGTTCAAATGTTCAGCAAAAAGTCCACGTCTGAATCAATTTCAAAATCTTTTCTATCATATTTTTCATTTTTGAAGCATTAAATATGAAGACGACATTTCTTTGAACAATTTGATCAAAATAGAATAGTAAATATTATAAATAAGATCCTATCTCATTATCAAACTCCCTGCAAAGTATTGTTCCAAACGCTCCTCAAATCGTGTATCAGCCGGGATGTTTAAATAGCTGTTCATCGTTTTTTAAATAAAAAGGAAAGAAGAAGGAAAGAAAGATTAGCTGAATCAAACTTCTCAAAAAATATTAAAACGTTAAATTGGCTGCGAAAAAAATAATATAGTGTACCCAGAAGATGCAAATGAAGATTGAAAATTTCAAATGGAGGAAGGATTGTTTCTCAGCTGCTAACTTCAAAATTGGTAAAACTTTGTAGTTTAAAGGTGCTTTCCTGGTCGTATTCTCCGCTTTCACAGAAACATAGTTAAACTCTTTTTTGCCACGTTGCATTTCTAGAAGTTCAATTCTCAAGGACCACTTTTAATAACAGTTCAGCCTAAAAACACAATCTAGTAGACAGCAGGCATAAAAAAATAAGCAGCATGTGCCAAAAAGTGTCCAGCTCAAAACCTTTCCTTCGCAAGAATTCGACAAACTCCTCTACAAAATACACGGACTCATTAGACGTTCAAAAAGTATAAAGAAGGTTCTTGCTTAACATGTAAAATTGTAAGAGAAACTGTTTATTAAAAAAACTTATTGTTTAACATTGCAAAACCTGCCCTTCAATCATAGATTGTTGTCAATTTCTCATGTATATATCAGAAGTTGTCATCAATTTCTTCACAAGAAGGTGAGGTACATCTTTAAATGTTCAGCAAATAGTACACATGTGAATCAAATTGGAAATAGTTCCAATTAGAATGGTCATTTTGAAGCATAGAATACGAAAACTGACTTTCTTTGGAAAAAATTTGGTCAGAATAGAATCTGCAATTGAACTCAGATGTTCTTGGGAGCTTTTCCAAAAACTGAAATCAGAATGTGGTTCTATTTGATGTTTGTGGAAATAATTAAAAATTTTTCTAGTTAAGTTACTTTTGCCATAATGTACATCAGATAGTGTACGCTCCTCAAATAGTGTTTCAGCTGGGCTGTACGTTTAGTGGGATAGTTCAGTTTTGGAATAAAAAAGAAAACTAGGGCGTGAGAAATAACTGAATCAAACTTCCTACAAAAAGATTCAATTGTCAATTTGACTGCGGACAAAGTATTATAAGGTACATAGAAGACGCATATTAGGGTGGACAATCTCAATTGAAATGAGAAAGAGGTTTCTCCGCTGTTATCTTCACAATTCGTAAAACTTTGTAGTTCAAACGTTTTCTCAATGTCGTATTCTCCGCTTGCATAGAAACATAATTCAGCTGCCTATTTTTTTACTGTTTGCCACGATGCATTTGTAGAGGTTCAGTTCCCATGACCGATCAGCTCACCTTTAAAAAGAAATCTAGTAGACAGCATGAATAAACGATAAGCAGCATCCACCAAAAAAGTGTCACGTTCAATGCTTTTCCAGCTGAAGAACTTTGCAAGCTCCTCAAAAATTGACACGTTTTCATTAGATGTTCAAATTTTATGTCAAATGTTCTAACATAATTTTGAAACTTACAAAAGAAACTCCACTTTCGTAAATTTATTGTTTAACATAACAACCATCTGTGCATAAATTTTCTTTGGCTTCAGTTTTTCAGTGCGTAAATCAAAAGTTATCAGCAATTTCTTCACGAAAAGAGGGAGTTCTTGAAATGGTCAGCAAATATTCCACATCTGAACGCATTTAAAAATAATTGTTTTTAAAATTATCAATTTTGAAGCATAGATTAGGAAGGCTGACCTTTCTTCGGAAAAATATGGTCAAAATAGAATTGGAAATTTGACTCAGATATCCCTAAGATCTTGTCTCAGAACTGAACTCGAAATGTTGTTCTACTTGATGTTTGTGGAGTTAATTAAAGAATATTCATGTTTACGTCGGTTCTATGTGCCATAATGTGTGTCAGATAAGGAGGGCAACGAAACAAACAGGAGAAAATTTTTTAAATAGACTCCTATCTCATTGCCAACCTCGCTTCAGTTTCTTGTTCCAAACGCTCTTCAAATTGGGTCCCAAACTGAGTGCACGATTAAAGGGGTCATCTTTTTTTCAAAAACAGTGGAAGGGGTGTAAAAATTAACAATCAAACTTCTTTACAAAGCTTTAATTTGACTGCGGACAAAATAATATAATATACCTAGAAGATGCATAATGAGGGGGGAAGTTTTAAGGGGTTTGGGTTTGTCATACATCATAAATTAATTCAGTGCAGTAAATTTATCATACGATGTACTTAATTTATTTAGTGTACTAATTCCTGAGGGGCATGTGTATAAGTCATTGTTATTTCACATGCTAGTCTGTTGTTCCCATCTCCCATAGCGGGAAATTATTGTTCACGTTTGTTATGACTTCTGGAATACCAGTTGCCTTAATCTTCATTCTCTTAGTTTTGCACTTCGCGTACAGTTGCTCAATTTAACTTATTCTTCATTAACTGTCTTTACAAATCGAGTAAAGTAAACGAATAATCCTTACGCGATTCGCTAAGCGGATTCATTTAGAAATTGTGTAAAGCGCTCTCGCCGCGCAAGTAGGACATAGAACATAAACGAAACTCGCCACTCAAGAACAAGTACGCAATCTCACTTGCGTACGACATGGCGCAGTCAGCAGCTCAGAAGCGAACCCCACTTGGCATTGAGCCATTTTGGGATAAACCTAGTGTAGACCCGCCGCTGAAATGGGAAAAGTGGCAGATGCAGGCCAAGTTAGCTCTTCTTGCGAAGGAAAATATTACAATAGACACTTTGTTGGAACCAAAACCCGAAACATTGCAACTACCATTTGAACCGATCTATGAGGTTACGATAACAGGATCATCGGCACAATCGGAGAGGGAAAGACTGGCGAGGAACGCTCAAACAAAAATGAACTGGGAAAATCGGTGTCAGAGACAACTGGAGATAGGAAAAATGTGCGGAGACAAACCATGCGCACAGGCCGATCGAAAGACTGTGTCAATGCTATACCTCAGTTTGGGCACTGGAGGACGTCGAATTGTTTGTAGCCAAAACCCACACCTCAAGATGGACAGTCTCTCAACAGCAGAATCATGGAAACAGCATTTATTCGTCAGCGCAATATAACATTTGATAGATATGTACTTCTCACCACAAAACAGACAAGAGGAGAGTCCATCGAACATTTCTTCGGAAAATTGAAAGAACTTTCTGAAAATTGTGAGCTCGGAAGTCAAGAAGACACCCTCATCAGAGATTTACTTATTGCAAATATGTTAGATCCAGAAATTCAACGGGAATTGTTGCGAGAAACTTTAGAACCAGCCCAAGCATTACGTTTGGCCATAAATATGGAATTAGGTCAAAGAAACCAACTACAAATTACAAACTCGCAATCTGCTCCGCAAGTTAATGCAATAATTCCTCAACGATCTTTTTGACCACCGAATCAACGGCCGACTACATCTAGCTTTCCTCGATCACCAAACCAACTCTGCAGGAACTGTGGCTTAACTTGGTCAGCTAATCATAAAGTCAAGTATATTGCGAGAGGCAAGACTTGCAATAATTGTGTCCCCCAAAACCATTTTTCGCGAGTGTGCAGGAAACCGAAGTCATCATCAAATAAATCTACCCGCTCTAATGTTAACTCCGTTGAAGAAACTACAACTGACCAAACAGTAAACGCTATACAAAATATGAATTATAACCCGCAATGCAAATCGGACTACGATAGCTCAGATGACAATATGGTCGCTAGCATCGCAAGTAACGCAATACAGATCGAACCAAAGAACACCATCTTACAAATTGGTAATACCCACGTTGAACTTCTCATTTATTCAGGCAGTGTATGAAGTATTTTGCCCAAGTCTCTCGCTTCGGAAATTGTGGAAAATTTTCCCCTTGCTCGTTGACTGATGACAGCGCCTCCCCAGGAACTCAAAAAATTTTCAAACGAACCCATAAACGTGACGGGTATGATACAGGCACCAATTGCGAGCAATGGATGGCGACTTGAAGAAGCTGAATTTGTAGTAGTCCGTGATGGGCTAAAACCACTAGTGGGTAGAGATCTATTTGACGCTCTCGGAATCTCAGTAACTCAAATCCCAAAACATGAAGGTAGTATGGTCAACACTATCACATCTCAATGTCCATTTAAAACACGTATCGCACAACAATTTCCTCAACTTATTACACGTATTGGTCGCTCAAAAATACATATTGTCAAATCTAAATTCCATCGAAATTTTCAGCCAAAACATCAAAAGGGTAGAAGAGTAACCATTAATTTACAAGAACGAGTAAATAATGAAATTAAAAAACTTCTTGTAGAGGGACATATAGAAAAACTGAATAACTGTTCTGACCAATATTTTATTTCACCTATTGTAATCACAGTCAAACGAGATCAAACCATAAAGTTAGCACTAGATTCTAAAACTCTTAACAAAGCAATACAAAAAGAACAAATATCAGATGCCAAATATTGAAACACTTATGGATTCGATATCACAAATAATAACAAACTACAATACAGAACCAGCGGAACAAATATATTTCTCTACTATAGATCTTAAATATGCATACAGCCAACTAAACTTACACCCTGAAACTGCTAATCATTGTAATTTTAATATTATAAGTGGTGACATGACAGGCACATATCGATTCAAGACGGGATTTTACGGTCTTACAGACATGCCTGCCGAATTTCAGAAGGCAATGGATTACACCCTGATTGGACTTAAAAATACATTTTGTTTCTTAGACGACATCTTAATTGTTAGCAAAGGTTCAGAAGATGATCACTTCCAACTTGTATTAGATTGTCTTAAAAAATTGGATGCAGATAACCTTCGAATTAACCTTCCGAAATGCCACTTCGCGAAATAACAAATTTCCTGGTTAGGATATAATATAACTCAATCTGGGATATCGCCACTCGAATCAAAAACATCCTCTATTATGTCATTACAACCACCTAATACACTTAAAAAATTACGCTCATTTCTCGGCTCAGTCCACTATATTAGTAAATTTATTCCCAATTTAGCTCAACTTTGCCATCCTTTAAGACCTCTACTTCGTAAGTCCACTAAATACATTTGGACTGACACTCATACACTACAAATTAATGCCATTAAAACTCGCATAGCAAATCATACAGAAAACATTCACTATAACCCCCAACTTGAAACACGAATCAAATGTGATGCTTCTCGGTCCGGATTGGGAGCAGCACTAGAACAACTAACAGTTGATGGTTGGAAGCCGATCTCTTTTGCATCAAGATTTTTAAACAGTAGTGAAGAACGTTATAGTATTAACGAATTAGAACTTCTTGGGGTAGTATGGTCCATAGAATATTTTAAAAATTATTTGTATGGTAAAGAATTCACTGTTATCACTGATCACCGCGCATTACTTTCCATTTTAAAAGAACATCGATCAAATAAAAGTTACAACAGTAGGTTATCACGATGGTTTGATCGTCTTTTGCCTTATCAATTCTCAATAGAGCATCTACCTGGCGCGAAAATGGGACTAGTTGATTACATATCTCGAAATCCATATCAACCAGCAAAGTGTTTCCAAATATGACGAGGAATTTTTAGTTGCGACGTTATCGAGCATACATTCTGATGCTCAATTACTTCAACGAAAACACAATCTCTCAGCTAATTCACTTCAAAAATTATATATTGATATTGATGGTGAAAATAAAAATTCCACCACCAATACAGAACAAGTTTTAACCATAAATTACGTAACACCAAATCCTCAAACTGAAATTCATGATTTACTCGCCCCGCGAAACCATAGTTCAAAATTCTGTTCAAAACAAACTTCCAATTTAGACATAAATTCCGCCCAGCGTGTACGTTTAACAAATGAAAGTTCGAATCTCGCGGCGCGAAAATACAACTCTAATGTAACCTCCCTTAAATTCAATCATCCGTATAGTACACACGCCCCGCACGTACATTTAACTAAAAATACTAAATCATTCGCTGATCAAAAACATAACTAATTTCTCCATTCCACTAATAGTATTAATTGTACTAGTGCACATGATCAGCGAGTACATTCAATTCAAAATGATTGCGTATTCGCGCATACATATCCTACTTCAAAAGTTTACACTTCTAATTCAAATAATACCACCTCCGATCTCGCATCGCGAGTACGCTTTTCCTTTAACAATTTAACACCCGCCCGGCATAATACTTTATTATTTACTCATAAGACTAGAATGCATTCCTCAGATGACTCTTTTGCAAAGCAAGTTACTAATTACCCAATTCACTCTAAATTTGCGTCACATAGTCTACCATTTACAACTAATCCTGTACAAATTGAGTCTCAAATGCTAGTAAACACAAGAAAAGCGTCACTCGCTTAACAAAATACTTCCAAATTTACTCCATTAAGTCATTCTCACTTGTCAATCAAAAATCAGCCTCAAATTCCTACCTTTTTTAGTAAGCCACACTCAAATACTTTAAATAACTCACGTGCTCAATTAACAAACAACAAACAAGTGCTTTTTGCCCAAACTCAACCTGAAATTCAGTTGTGTTCCTCTTTGTCAATTAACTTAATTGAAAAAATTCAACTCTCATCAACAATGAGTCAACAAGTTTCATCTCTCAAGGGAAAATCAATCTCCTCCCGAACAACCAGAGCTTCGCCTCGCGTGTCATTCACAGACAATGCAACCACAAGTACGCCACGCAGATCCTCCTCGCATTCAAATTTAAGCACCCCACTAACGGATAGTCTCCAAGTAAGGTCTTTTGAGAAAGTGGTGGGAAAAGTATTTAGCAAAGGTCTAATTGCATCACTCACAAGCAAGGACGCAGTTCTGAAAGAGGTTCGGGACTGTATAATTCGGGGAGATGAAGAAAGACTAAAGGCCCTCAACCCGTATCTTCATAGCTATTGGCGGGACCTTCATGTGACTGGCGGGTGTGCTTGTATGGACGAGAAGGTGGCCATTCCGAATGCACTCAAAGATGCCCTCATTGACGATTTACATGCGAGTCACCCAGGAAGCTGGGGGATGGTATGTATGGCTCAGCACTGCTGCTGGCCATAAATGAATCGTGATTTGCTTGTCTAAGCAATAGAGTGCAAATCTTGCACTGTTATCGGTAAAAATTTAAAATCTGTCATTCCCGCAAAACAATTTAAATCAACTACACCATGTATAGTTCCAAACCAAGAAATACAAATAGATTTTGCAGGGCCCATTAATAACGAAAAAGAACATGAAATATACATTTTAACATGCATTGATAGATTTTCAAAATACCCTTCTGCACAATTGGTTGATAATGCAAATTCCCCCAATGTCATAAAATTCTTAGATAATTATATACAAATTCATGGAGTTCTTTGTTCCTTAAGAATAGACCAAGCTCGTTGTCTTATAGGTAACCAAAAAAAAAATTTTTGTACAAAAAATAATATCAGACTAATACCAGCTCCGGCAAACTATCATCGTGCAATAGGTTTAGTTGAACGACTTATTGGTACTATTAAACAACGCTTGGCATGTATGAAAGACGCAAATAAAGAAGTAAATTCGTTCACCATTAAAGCAGCATTAAAATCAATTATATACCAGCTTCGCATATGTAAACATAGAACAACTAAGGTTTCGCCATTCGAATCTCACTTTGGGCGTAAAGCCAATACACCACTTAGTAATATAAGTACTCAACCAAAATCATCTGACTTAAGTTATGAAAAAATTCTGAATCATTATTTAGATGAAGAAACTGTAACCCCTAATGAATTGCTGCCGGAGGAACACTGGGGAAACAGCCGGAGTGACGACGAAATTGAACGCAACATGTGTAAGGCGACAAAGGATGCCACCACTCGCGAACGGCTAGCAACTGATAATGAATCCCGTTTCCTTCGCACCACGCAAGCGCATCGTCCACCTCCATTGAAAGAACACGCCGTACAGTTAAACATTGCCCGAAAGAAACATCTTCATAAAAGATCCAAGAAGAATCTGGACGGTTTGTATGAGGTGTTGGCCTCAGGATCGGTAGTACAAAAGACCGATCAATACACTTCGGTCATTCGCGAGCCGGGAAAGATGGAAGTGACAGTGCGCAATAGTGATATTGCAAAATTTGGTACTCGGGAAGAACAAAAAACCAAATTAACCGAATACATAAACCGTCGAGGACCCCGCACGCACGAGAAAACAACTGAGGCTAAGATACTTAGCCACATCAAAGAGTGTACCCGCATACAAAAAGGAGACCGAAAAATGAAGCATCGAAAACGAGAAACTGGTAGCGGTGTATCCTCAAACAAATCCAACATTGCTCGCGCAATGCGAGTACGCTTGCCTAAAGTTCCGGACAATTTCGCTCCCCAAGTAATACCCGAAATTCCAGAGGCTGCTCCCGAACAGCAAATTATAAATGGAGAAGTATTAATTGCACCCCCTCCTACAAATGCTCAACAAGAAGCACTCTTATCATCTCCTTCAGTTCCAACAACAACATTACCCCATACTCTGACAAGAACAACAAAACGGACTAGAAAAAGTCCTAAATATTATGGATATGATAAAGAAGATTCATCTGGTGACTCCACTAATTCGTGTCCTCCGAACTTTGCTCCACCTCGTAGGAAGCGACGCGTCGGCGACATCGAATCGATACAACCTTCGGTTGTACAAACAATTGTTGATACAGCTACGCGGGTTGAACCTATCGCAAACGACTTTCCCTCGCCTATCATAGGACAGGTGTCACCGACGGACCCCCGTATACAGCACTTCAAATGAGCTAATCATTGATGAAGAAGACATGTGAAAACTCTGATTAATTAAAACTTGATACATTATTAATTATGACTAGCTATGATAACCAGTAAATATATTGTTGATACTATTTAACCAGTGAATAAGTATTATTATTATTCATATTGTTATTAAAATTTTACTTTATGTAATTTTAATTTTCTTTGAAGCGGGAGAAATGTCATACATCATAAAACAATTCAGTGCAGTAAATTTATCATACGATGTACTTCATTTATTTAGTGTACTTATTCCTGAGGGGCATGTGTATAAGTCATTGTTACTTCACATGCTAGTCTGTTGTTCCCATCTCCCATATCGGGAAATTATTGTTCACGTTTGTTATGACTTCTGGAATACCAGTTGCCTTAATCTTCATTCTCTTAGTTTTGCACTTCGCGTACAGTTGCTCAATTTAACTTATTCTTCATTAACTGTCTTTACAAATCGAGTAAAGTAAACGAATAATCCTTACGCGATTCGCTAAGCGGATTCATTTAGAAATTGTGTAAAGCGCACTCGCCGCGCAAGTAGGACATAGAACATAAACGCAACTCGCAACTCAAGAACAAGTACGCAATCTCACTTGCGTACGATAGGGTTTACCCTCACCGGTTACCATCAAATTTTTTTCTTGCAATGTAGTTGTTTTTATAAGTAATGTTCTTAAGATGAACTCGAAGTCATCACTTGGCAAAAACTGATGGAATAAACAAATCTGAGTAACCTAACACCGGTATAAAAATCATTACTGACTGGTATAGAGAGCATATTGAAAAACTATAATAGAAATTTAACGAGGAATTGGCATAAAACATCTTTAAAAATAAGTCCAGGAACGTCTTGAAAGTCAGATTAATTCGAATGACGGGTGGAACGGTGGAACACAGTTATTTTAGATGAAAAAGGAGTATTTAGAAATCTGATAGTTTTTCTATTTATCTTATCCAAAAAATTAAGCAAAATTAACATGAGGATGTGCAGAAACTTAATGAAATTAAATAAAAACAGAAATTCAACAATTTTTTATGGAAAATAACTCGCGTTCAAAGGAAGCACTTATGTACGAGAACTACCTAATTTCACGTTTAAATTTTTTTTTTCAGAACTTTGATCGAAAACATAGGAAATTAAAGCTTTTTTCCCAACAATTTTCAAAATTACTTGCCAATTTTTAATCTTCCTTAAAAAACCAAGATATTGAGCAAACTTAATTAATACAAATTAGTTTTAACGTTGATTTGTTGTCATTGCTCAGATTTTATTTTTTTCAAGCTTTACGTTTTGTGGATATAATTTTCAAAAAATTCCAATGAACATTAGACAAATTATAGGAAATGGAGCTAGAAAAATCGACAACGCCTTAAAAAACGTCCACACGGCCAAAAAGTCACAAAAATGTAAGTAGCGGCGACCAGAAATTACTTTTCTCCACAAAGCATCAGCAAGTTTCAAAACTGGATGCTGTGAAAATGGTCAGCTGTGGTGTAAAGATGTAGTAAATTTATTTGGCTCTTTTTCTTAAATGTTTCGCATTTTAAATTCCTTAAGAAATCAATTCCTTTAAAAACTTGTTTCTAAAAGTTTCTACCAGAAATGCCTACTAAAAATTAATCCTTTTAATTCAATCCTTGCAAAATTTATAGACAAATTCATTTCATGTTCTCACTGATTAGGTTAACTGTCACATCTTAGGTTAGCTAGGATTGATGCTATTTAGTTGAAACGATTGCGGCAACTTACGTACACTTTGAGATTCAAAAAATGTGATTGTAATGGAGTAATTATCGCCGCTTCCACTGTATCTGGTCGTTTCTCCCGTTTTTTCTCCAAGAAATTTATGCATTATAGTTAGACAAGCACTGGCTGCGTGCGTAAATTTTCCTCAACGCAATGGGAGAACAGATTCGCTCTTAGGCAGAAAAGGTTTTCATCTGGAAGCTTATTCTGCGTCAGAGCTTTTTTTCAAAGCATACGGAAGAATTTTGGATTTCTGTTCAAACTATAAAAAGCTTACTAATCAATCCAAGAGCACTCAAAAAGTACCCAAATCCAGATCCTCCTGCAATTAAAACCAGCTGATCATAACTGTCAATGTTGTTCACTATAGCGTAGAAGGAACTCCTGTACGGTCCATAAGAGCGAATGTCAAAGTCGACAAAATCCTCCACGTCATCATCATCATCAACATCTTCGTTATCGTCTTCCAAGAGGGTATCCAACACTCGGGGTTCAAAGTTGCTGTTTAGTGCCAGTTCACCTTCTGCAGCATACGTATCGCTAAATTTCTCAATTATTCGCTCGTTTGATTTCACTTCAGATTTATTTGATACACTCAAATGGAACTCGTTTTTGGTGGTCATCAGTTTTTCTGCTTTCCTGAAATGCGGTCAGTTTTTTTAAAACTGACCACTTGGTGGTCAGTTTTAAAAAAATACTCAAAGCTACATGGATGCAGTATATCCAACTTATTATCAAGCAAGTTCCATGGAGTGCTGGCTAATCGACCTATTACAAGGGTAATTTGTTGCCGAGAAAATTAATGTATTGAAACATTTTTTTTCATACAGATTGAAACCAAATCCAGCGTAAGTTTTTGCCAATTGGCAATCAATGCGAACAATTAATCAGGTCTTCCACTTTTAAGAACAACGCGGCTCGGTAATGTGCGATCGCACATAAGGTTCCGACCCCGCTCATCCACAATTTTGACATAATTGTCTACCAAATGAGGAGAAGGTAGAAAAACCCAAAACAAAATTTGGCGTATGAACGAAAAGATAGCCTCTAAAACAAATAACTCAGTGGAGTAAACAATGATGCATTAGATTGATGAGTTACGCCGATATTAGGAAAGCGAGCGAAGACGAACGGCAAAATCAAAGAACAACAACAAACATGAATTACATCAAAAAATTTATGTCAGTTTTAAAAACCAAAACTTAATAACAAAATCAAAACAACGTCAGATAAAACTGAAAATGAACAAAATAACTTGGAATTCACCAGAAAAAAAATGGTTTTTCACCAGTTCATAATAAAGCTTGGTAACAATTAGACAAAAGAGAACAGGAACTTGAAAGTTAAATAATTCGCTGAAAACAGTTAATTTCAAAGTAATGAAAACCGTTATGAATCAACTAAAATATCCCAAAGGTTTACAATTACCAATGCTTCTATAGAAGCGAATTAAGAACGCTTGGTATTCAATTTTTTGTGCAACTACAAAAAGAACAACAAATAGACAACAAACTAAAAATCAATTAAAACTTGCCAGAAAACGCTTTGGAAGCCAAAAGCCATACTTTGGCCCCCAAAATATGTTTGACTGCACCTTCTGCGAACATTGATACTGTATTATCTGGCCCCTCATTAATGAAAATAAGCAACAATTAAACAAAAAAGAAAAAATGCAAAATTATGTAAAACTTGTTTTCTTTGGAAAAAAGTTTAATTCCAAATACATGAAAGCCATTAATTGCAAAATGAAAAAGTTGAATAGGTTCATCCATTCACCCAAAGGAACTCCTTGAGACCTGCAAATATCCAGAATATGTCTTACGTCTACAAAAAGAACGTCAAATAGGACAAAAATCAAAATTTCATCTACTTTTTTTTGTGAAAAATCCGTGTGGAAGCCAGGAAAGTCATAACGAATTCTCTTAAAACACTAGATTTTGTAATACCAATCCCTTTTGACACCTTCCTTTGAAATTTATTATTTGACCTCTTATTAAAGAAACTTTGTAACAATTAGACCAAAAAGAAAAGGCAAGATTATGTAAAATTTGTTTTTATCGAAAAATTATTTCCAAAGACATGAAATCCATTAATTACAAAATGAAAAATTTAAATAGGTTGTTTTATTCTTCCAAAAGAAAGCCCTCGAGACCAGCAATTAACAAGAAAATGTCTTACATCTATAAAAAGAACGTCAAATATGTCAAAAATCAAAGATCAATTTACTTTTTTGTGAACAACCAGTGTCGAAGCCAGTAAATTCATAACGAATTCTTTAAAAACATTAGAATTTGTGACACCGATCCCTTTTGACACCTTCATTTCACAAAACAATGTCATCTCAAACCTTTAATTAACGAGACCAGGTAACAAACAGACAATAAAAGGACCAAAATTGCGAAGTTTAAATTTTTTTTTATTTTGGAAAACAATTGTTTTCAAAGTCATGAAAGCCATTATCTATCTTCTAATATCAGAACGTCGGCTCATCTACTCTTCCAGGAAAAGCAAATCAAATCGGGTCATTGTACAGGAAAATAAATACGACTAAAAAGACAAAGTAAAACCGACACCTGAAGACAAAATTAAAAAATTCAATTAATTTCTTCGAGGAAGTATTGTCGAAGCGGTAAAGAACCACAATCTATATCTTTAAGGACTTAAATATTATCAATAGTACGTTATTTTAAACACGAAAAATGTGACATATGAACTGACAATAGCGTGATAATTTGACAAAATTAGAAAACATGAAAAATGGGCAAAAACCTAAAAATTAAAAAAAGTTTGTGAAATCTAGTAGTATCAAAGCCAGAATACCACAATTTAAGAAGTAAAACCGCAGGAGAGACTAAATTTGAATTCAGCAGAAAGAAGGAGCACTCTTTGACTGCTGACACTAAGCTACAAGTTGACCAAAGTAAGAGAAAAACGGAGGCAAAGTTCAATAAGCCATTTTTTTTTAAAAATTCAAATATTTTAAAAAACAAAACGACCTTAAACGACCACAAGCAATCAACTAGATTAATTAATTTCAAGCTAAATAGGAAGCCAAAAGGACCTATCACTAGTGAACTTCGATTTGAAATGTTATGTTATCTAATTAATATAAAAAATTAAATCGAATTTTTTTTTTTAATAAAAAACCGACTTATGACAATCCGAATTATTTTTGGATTGTAACGATCCAAAATTGGTACAGAACTAGTCCTGCTAGTGTTGATTTTCCGTTAAGAATATTTAATTTTTGGAATGTCATTGATATAGATATTTTGTTTGTTGAAAAATCAAAAGTAAATGCTGCATTTTTGATAATCAACGAATAAATGCTGCGTTTTTGATAATCAACGAATAATATTAATAGCAAAAAACGGCAAATACTTAATTACAGAGCACTCTCAACGGAAGTTGAAGTAGAATTAGCCCCCTTTTCAGTATACGAAGATTCTTTTAGTGGTGTTTGGGTGTGCACTTCCAGCAAATTTTATCAGAGTGGACTAAAGAAACTTATTTCGTGCTGTTTTTGATGAAAAAGTCTTAAAATTTGTGAAATTTTTAGCCGGAATTTGACAAAAAAAAATTCAATGAAAATGGCCGACAATGTATTTTGTCTTTAAACGTAAAATCAACAACATTTTCATGAAAAAATTCATTAAATTTAATCAAAATTGGCGAAATTTTAGTCAAAAATTCCGAAAAATGTGAATGAAATCAACGGAATTCACCCTATTTTCTCGAAAGCTTAAACCTCGATATCTCCCTCTCAAAAACAAAATTTAAAAAAAAATCTTTTTAATTCCATATTCTACGCTGGACAAGCTTTCTAAAGATACCAGTCTCAACTCTCTACGATGAATATATCGATCGGCCAAAATTGACTGAACAAAAAAAACCCAGTTGAGTATATAGTTCCTCCCCCCTTCAAGAGGGGTCGGAACAATAAAAACGAACATCAAAATACAAACTATTCCTATATTCTTAATTCCTAAATGATACTATGTGATTTGATTCATATGGAGTGACATTTAAGTGTTGACCTTTGATTTTATTGTCATGAAATAGAAATATACATGCTTGAATGAAACACAAGTTTCAGTCAGCAAAAAAGCGATGAAGAAAAATTTAAATTCCATCATTTCTCTGAAAACGTGAAAAATACCATCTTTACCTGTTCATCAACCACATGCTCCAAGATTGTTTATTTTTCGGGTTTGCCGTGATGACAAATCCGATGTTCCACACGTGCCTAGTGGCCGGATCCCAATTCTGAAAAGAAGTATAGGGATGCGCCCTCTGGACAATAGGTGTACAAGGGGCTCTAATTCGATATCGGTGTAGTAGCCAGTAATTATCCCCACAACCCTGACCCTCATAGGGTAAATTCGGTAAATAACCGTAGATAACAAAACTCCCCTCCGATATTTTGTCAATTTTCTTGACTGTGAATTTTTGAACGCGGTAGAAAAATGTGGCCAAAATACGATCAATAATGTAAAGAAATATGAATGGTAAGTTAAAACGCCAGCAAAGTGGGTGTGAGTTCTTCCGAACCATATCAATCATAAACGCGAATCCTGCAAACGCATGAATTCCCATTGCCAAAGAATAGCTTTTATAAAGCATCCAGTCCGCACGACTCAAAGGCATCAAAATACAGAAACAAATAATAGCCAGAACGAGGCGGAATAGTTCGTCAACTGAGAACACGACTTGACCATCTTGTATGTAGTCTTTAAAGGTCCTAACGAACGGATCCCACCATTCACGGAAGTCGGTTCCGTCAAGTAGTAAATTCAACGGAGTCCCGTCTAGAATGGTCGGCAGAATCAGTAATGCGCAATGCAGTACCACCACAACTCCGTTCAGCCAGATTCCCGCAAACTTGTGAATCGCCCAATTCGAATGCCGGACGTCCATGTCAATCCATCTCGGAGCCGCTTCCTCAAGCATGTTTGGAAAAACCCACATTACAGTGACGAAAGCAATGTTTAAAGATACAATTAGAGTGCGAGCTGTAACTATCCAAAACCATTCTGTAATCCAGCCTCCGATTCTGTCCGGAGAATATTCTGGGTACTTGTTTCTGGACCCTCGATGCAACATTATATCACCCTCCGTAAGACTTATCCAGAGTCTATCACCCACAGCCAGAGTAAAAGACATTATGGAAACAGTCCAAAACAGTCCATAATATGAGATTCTTCGTGGAATTATTCTGGACCATCGAAAGTAACGAAATTTAAATCTGTCAGACTCTGTATGAATCTGGCTACAACCCATGATTATGAATGATACACTTATTTGACATTGATTGAAAGTGCCTTTCGTTCCACACTTCAACTCGACTATTTCGAGACAAAGAAAATCAAATAACCGTGCCGATAAGTAATTTTATCATGCTGTTGAACTTACATCAAGATGGTGCTTGAGAGACAACACACAGTTTGCATGATTTCAACGAAAACGAAGAACTCTGAAGTTATGTTTAGTTTGCGTAAAGAAATAATGAGCGCAGTCGATTTTATAGTCTGTCCCATAAAGTTGAAATAAGCGAACGTTCGAAAACGTCAAAAACAGGCAATTGAGCATCAAATTGGCCATTTGAATGTCAACGTTTTTTCGATTAAGCTTATATTCATCAACTTTTTTCTACATGTTTTAAATTTGAACTTTGACCTTTGAACTCTAACCTGTGGCTTTTGAGACGTTCGCTTATTTCAACTTTATGGGACGCGCTATAGTTTTGATTGAAAAAAGTCGTTTCAGTCGCGCTATTAATTGATTTCAACTGAGAGCTTTGCGTAATTTTACGTGTGATAAAAACTTTACGTTGGAGACTGAAAAAGCAGGGATAATCTATTCAGATGAGAGCACAACTATAATGGAATGCGTCAAAATCCAAAAAAATAATATTTTTTACGGTTTGCTATTAGAACAAATGAGTTTTTCAAATTCACCTGAACATCTTTACCTGACAGAATCGTGCTGTTCTGAAAACTTTGCTTTCATTGGGGCTCATCCTCTAAAAAAACACTAAAAAAGTTCGTAAATCTGAAAATTAAAAAAAAATAGACTTTGACCTTGAGAGCTTGTCCAGATTCCTTCAAATTTATTTCAACTGAAATTTGCTGATGCATAGTTTCACAGTCTGGTGAATTACTGTTCCCACCCCTCTTGAGGGGGGAGGAACTATATACTCAATTGGAGTATTTTTGTTCAGTCAATTTTCGCCGATCGATATATTCATCGTAGAGAGTTGAGACTGGTATCATTAGAAAGCTTTTCCACCGTAGAACATGGAATTAAAAAGATTTTTTTGATTTTCGGTTTTTACAGGGAGTTATCGAGGTTTAAACTTTTAGGAAAAAAATTGAGTCAATTCCGTTGATTTTATCAACATTCTCCGGAATCTTTGACTAAAATTTCGCCTATTTTGCTGAAATTTGTTGAAATTTTTAAGAATAGTTTTGTTGATTTTATTTTTGAAGACAAAAAAGTTTTTTTGATTATTTTCAATTAATTTTTTTTCCACAAAAGTTTGGGCTAAATATTTCAAAATACATCCTTTTTCATCAAAAGTAGCACGAAATAACCTTCTTTAGTCCAATTTGATTAAATTTGTCTGAAGCACACCCCCAAGCAACACTAATACAATCTTTGTAGACTCATCTTTGTATTCCTACTTCATCCTCTGTTGAGAGTGCTCTGTAGTTGAAAGTTTGCCGTTTTTCTTTAATTTACTCGTTGATTATCAAAAACGCAGAATTTATTATTGAGTTTTTAAACAACAAATTATCTATATCTATAACATTCGAAAAATTAAGTTTTTCAAGAGGGCGAAAAACGTTAGTAGGGCTAGTTTTGGACCAATCTTGGATGGTTACAATCCAAAAAGAATTCGTATTGAAATCAGCCGGTCTTTAAAAAAATGATCTTTTTATATTAATTAAAGAACATAACATATCAAATCAAAGCTTAGTAGCGATAGGTCTAATTGACTCCCCAAGCAGTTCCAAGCTATAGCATTTAGTTTTTTACTTGAAAGCTTATGGTCGTTTTGACTTTTAAAAGTAATTGATTTTTAAATAAATATTGGCTCAATGAATTTTTCCTCTATTTTTCTTAATTTGGTCAACTTGTAGCTTAGTGTCATCAACACTGCTTCTTCTTTCTACTGATTTAAAATTTAATCTCTATGGCACTTTTAAGCCATAAGTTTTGTTTTTCTGGCTCTGATAGCATTAGATTTCAGATTTTTTTTATTTTTAGATATTTTCCAGTTTTTCACGTTTTCCAGTTTTGTCGCCTTATCCTATTATTGACACTTCTCATATCACATTATTGGCGTTCAAAAATAAGACACAAGTGAACATATTAAAATTCTGAAAGAATTAGATTATCTTTTTACCGGCTTCGACACTCCTTTCTCGAAGAATATAATCAGCTTTTTTAAAATTTGTCTTTGATTGACGTTCTTGCTTTATCTTTTTAGTCGTATGAAATTTCCAGAATAACGAAAGATCTCATTGACTTTTCATGGAAGAATATATGAAAGGATTTTTTGATATTAATAGATAGCTGATAGCTTTCATGACATTGAAAACATTTGTTTTCCAAATTAAAAAAAAACTTTTTTAATTCGCAATTGTCTTTTTTGTGTTTTTGCTACCTAGTCTCGTTAATTGCAGATCGAATATGAAATTATGGGGTCAAAAAAGTTGTCAAAAGTTATTGGTGTCTGAAAATCTAATATAATTAAAGAATTCGTTGTGACCTTTGTGGCTTCGACTTCGGTTTTTCACAATAAATTGATTTGTCATCTCTGACGTTTTTTGTTGACGCAAGACATATTCTGGATACATGCAGTTCTCAAGGCTTCAATTAGACGAATAAACCAACCTGTTCAAATATTTCAAGTTGTCAAAAGTTATTGGTGTCTGAAAATCTAATATAATTAAAGAATTCGTTGTGACCTTTGTGGCTTCGACTTCGGTTTTTCACAATAAATTGATTTGTCATCTCTGACGTTTTTTGTTGACGCAAGACATATTCTGGATACATGCAGTTCTCAAGGCTTCAATTAGACGAATAAACCAACCTGTTCAAATATTTCATTTTGTAATTAACGGCTTTCAGGACTTTGGAAAAAATTTTGTTTCCAAAAAAAATCAAAAGTATTACTTAATTTTGCCCTTTTTTTCTTTTTTTTGTCTACTTGTTACCTAGTCTCAGTAATGAAAAGATGAAAGGCCACATACTACATTATTGACGTTTGAAGAGTGCGCAATCGAACGTATTTTGAGAGCCAAAAAATGGCTTTACGTCTTCGAACAGCGTTTTCTGGCAAGTTTTAATTGAATTTTTCTCTGTTGTCTTTTTGTTGGTCTTTTTAGCCGCACAAAAAAATTGAACCCGCACAGGTCTTAATGCCCTTCAAAAGAAGCACTGGTAATCGTAATTATTTGGGATATTTTACTTGATTTCTAATGGTTTTCATTTTTTTGAAGTTAATTGTTTTAAAGAAACAAGCGAATTTTTTAACTTTACTGTTTTTGTTCTTTTTTGTCCAGTTGTTCAGGTTTTTTCTTTAAAACGGACATAAAGTTTTTGATGTAATTAATTTTTGTTATTGTTGTTTGATTTTGCTGTTCGCCTTAGATCGCTTTCTTATTATTGGCATATCATTGGCTCCTAAATATAGTGCATCATTTTTTACTCCCCTGAGTTATTTGCTTTGTGAGCTATTTTTTCGTTCATACACTATTTGTTAAAAAATATTTGGGTTTTTTTGCTTTTTTTGGTTTTCTGGGATACCCAAAAAAATGTTTGCGTTTTTCAATATGTTCCTCAATTGGTAGACAATTATGCCAAAATTGTGGATGAGCGGGGTCGGAACGTTATGTGCGATCGCACATTACCGAGCCTCCTTGTTTCATAAGAACCAAATTATCAAGAAGGTTTGCTTGGGCCTGCAAGCGGCAGTGCAAGCTCCCATCTTCGTAATTCACAGCATAGACAGCGTCATACCACTGCATTCGTTAGCCTATTGCAGAAGAATATGAATTTGTTTAATCTTTTTTAAGTTGAAGAAAAACAACTGACTTCATGACTGCACATGTTTCGAAAAAATAAAATGATGTTAATTCTCTCAAGTATCGAAATTCCATTACTGCAATATAACAACAGTCCCAGAAACGTTTCTACATTGTCTTAGATGGTTTTAACTGCACGTTTTCGTTTTATCCTATCGTTGCATTTAACATTCGACAGACACCATGAACGGGAACACATCTCACCACAATTGCATAAAAGAATGTCTGATTAATGAAACAAACAAGGATGCTCGTTAATGTGCAATCGCACATTTTGTTCCGACCCGAGCTCATCTACATTTTTGACACAATTGTCAACCTAATGATGAGATAATTAAAAATAGATGTTTCAGTTTAAAAAATCGTTACAAAGCCGAACTACTAATTGAATTGGATAATACCATGCCTCAATACAGCGCTCACAAGGTCTGCCATTAGAAAGACTGCGAGAAAAAAACAAACAGCAAAATAAGCCAAAACATAAATTTTTCAGCGAATGTGCTAGAAGAAGAGGAAACGAAACACAAATATTGACCACTCACAAAACTTTCATGAAAACCCATATTGTTCAACAAACAAAACATCAGTTACGACAAAATATCAATGGAAAAATAGTTTTTGAAATACAAGGAATTGGATGGAACCTCTCAAAGATGAGAATAAATTACAAGTTTACGAAAAGAACAAAAACTGAAAAGTATAAAAAAATCTTTGACAAAGAAAAAATCTTAAACTTTAATACTTTGGCTATAAATAGAGTGCATTGAGCACCCTCATTCATTCAATCCTCATTTAGAAGCTCTTGAGACCACTCACCATTTTGCGACTACATGAAGAATTTAAAACAAAAAGGCAAAAACAGCAAATTCAAAAATAAATTGAGCGAGAAAAGTGTCGAAGCCAATAAATAAAGAAATTTTTGATAAAATTTTCTCTAATCTTATATAATTTTTAAAGAGCAATGGAGTTCTTCTTTTTTAACAATAATACTTCAGAAAGTCAACAAGTGTGAACAAATATAATTAAACTACGAAATTTTTTAGGAAACACGTTATAACAACGCCGTTAAATTCAATAGTTTTCAAAGGACGACAAAAAGTACGCCTCAAAGTTATGCCTAAATGAGAAGGCAGGGATGATTGTCAACCATAAGTTATCAACAGCACATCACAATAAGTACTATGATTATGAAAACAACGACAAATACATGAAAAAACCAAAAAAATCAGTAGAAAGTTTCGAGAAGAAAGTATCGAAGCAGTTTAAACCATAAGCGTTTCTCTGAAAACTCTATTTTTGAACCATTGAACGCCTTCTATAAGCCAACTGGAACTATTAATATTAGGATAATGAGATAAGATTATTCTAAAGGAACCAAAATTACGAAAAAAAATATCCAAAATTTTTTTTTTAAATATTAAGATCTCGTGGCACCGAAGTCATAAAACCAATAGTTTGCAGATAAACCCACTTAACAGAATAATTGTGGTTACAGTGAAAAGGAAGAGGGTCCTGTTATTACTGAGACTGGCTCACAGCTCATGAAAATAAGTTTAGTGTCCAAAAAAACTCGCGACTAAATCATAACAGCGACTAAACTCAATAGCTCTCAACAGAAGTCAATAAATAAGAAGAATTATGCCTCCAAAAGGAGATGAAAATGTTAATCATCATAAAGTTATCAAAAAACATCTCAATACGTCTTATGATTATGAAAACAACAACAAAGAGAGGTAAAAACCAAAAATTTTATTAGAAAAGTTCAAGATGGTGTCGAAGCCATTTAAATCATAAACTTTTCTCTGAAAACTTTATATATGATCCAATGAAGACTTTTTCTATTTCTCTAAGCCACTGAGAACTATTAAAATTAGGATAATGTGATAAAGTTTCAAAGGGAAACAAAATTTCAAAAAATCCAAAAATTAAAAAAAATTATATGAAAGCTCGTGGCATCAAAGTCATAAAACAAAAAATTAGATTAACAAACGGCTAGCCAGATTCTTATTAGTTGCAGTAAAAAAAGGAGAATGACTTACAGTTCACGAAAACGAGTTTAAGACTGGCTAATGTCCGAAAAACCTCTAAAAATTTATTTTTAAAGTTTTAACAGCCATTAAATTCAAGATCTTTCAACGGAAGTCAAAAAATACAATACGTGATGCCTTGATGGGAAAAACAAGATGTTTTTCATCAATAAGTCATTAATAAGACATCACAATAAGTCCTATGATTATCAAAACAACGACAAATACACGCAAAAACAAAAAAATCAGTAGAAAAATGCGCGAAGAAAGAGTCGAAGCCATTTAAACCATAAGCGCTACTCTGAAATCTTTTTATAAAATTATGAAAACTGGTGGCATGGAAGTCATGAAACCAATAGTTAGAAGATTAGACCGCTCTTCAAATAATTTTGGTTGCAGTAAAAGAGGGGTCCTGTTTTTAATGAGAGTGATTTCATGTTCATCAAAATAAGTTTAATATCGGTTAACGTTCAAAAAGATTTCCAAAAAAGTATTTTTTAAAGTCTTGACAGCCATTAGCTGTCCTCTCAAAGCTCTATATAGGTTTACCTCATGCACATTGGAAAGCTGATTGCACTTTATTGAGAAATTTTATGCCATAGGACTCACAAAATTTAGTAAAAACTCAAAATGAAACTCAAAATTTCATTAAGTATTTCGAAAACTCATGAGTCGAAGAGAGAAAAGAACATGAGGGATTCCTTGAAAACAAATTTTTTGTTCATTGAGTGTCATTAGGCTGTAAACAAGGTTAGTCATTAATGGAACCTTGATATGATTTTAACTAGTATCTAAGTGACTAAAAAACTAAAATAAATAAAAAAGTTTCCTAAAAAAACAGCTCTCAAAATGAATTCGAGTTTTTTTATATTAAACTTCCTCACTAGACCAGAGCCAGCGCTTTTATCGATCTATTGGCAACACAAATTTTTTTCATTTTTTAGCGTGAAGTGTAATTTTGAAATAACATTTTTATAGAAATGCCTTAATTTGAACAAAAATTGATAAAAGTGAACAAAATCATGTAATTTTCACTTGTTCACACAACACTTTAAGACTCGACAACTTCTCGAAAAATACAAAATTCAAAAAAAATGAAATTTGAAATCTACGCTGGACGAGCTTTTTAATGATACCTCTCATATTTCTCTACGATGAAATTGTCAAAATTTCGGCCAAAATTGTCTGGACAAAAAAACATTTGAGTATATTGTCTGAACAAAAAAAATATTTGAGTATATAGTTCCTCGCCTCACAAAGGGGTCGGAACAAATAGAAACAGCACTTCATCAAGCGGAGTGCATTATCATTTTAACAAACTGAAACAATTAAAGACCCAAAGACTAATAATGAAACCAATAATCAGTCATCACAATAAAAAACCAAAGAGAACAGGAAAAAATGAGAGTTTCAATTGATTACTTAACAGAGGTTCACTCCAAACAAATATAACAAAATTAGCTCCGAAGTTTTTTGAAACTCAAGAAAAATTAGATTGAACAAGAACTTATTTCATATTCCCCAAAATACTTGATGATTTTCAAAAGCAAAATTTTTTTATCAAGAAAACAAAATTGGCAATACACCTATGAAAAGTTTTGACAAAAAATTTGAGTTTCAAATAAAATTATCAAGAACCAACCAAAAATTTATTAACCAATGAAAAAAATCAAAACAAAATTTAATGACATTAAATTGAATGTGGTCTTCTTTTTCCAAAATTATTTCCCAAATTATTTTGCTAGACCACTAAACAACAAAAATTTAGGAACGTTTCACCAAAAGTCGAGTTACTACTGACTAAGAGAAGAAACGTATATACAAATTCCAGACCTTTCCATATAAACAGTTTGAATTTAAACAAGAAAAAATCTCTAAAGCACGCATAGACCAAGATAGCTAAATCTTACGATACGCTTAAAGAGGCGAATAATTTTATTAAAATACTTTTGATAAAATTGTTTTTAAAATCACTTACAATAATTGCAAAATATCACAACAATCATTACAAATCATTTCAAAATCTATAACAGTTACAAAAGAACTACAACTGAGGCTAAATGAAAAACTGAAAATAACTTTTTTTTAATCAGTTAACCGCAACAAACGTAGAACTACATAGTTGTGTATTTTGTTGTTAATAAATTCGACTTCATTTCTTTTTCAAATCCCGACTTATTGAGATCAAAAGAGTCAACTGATTACATTAATTATGAATGCAAAAGTAGGATTCTTTCATTATTGATTAACAGTACGAAAAAATTATGGTTGACGGTAAACATACATCTTTTTTTCCGAATTCTTTGCCGCCAACGCTAATATTTCAAATAAGAGTTAACTCATCTATTAATAAAACTGACAATTACAATTAAACCTCAGACAAATATTAGTCAAGAGGACAAGAGGGAAAAACACTTTCAAACAAAACATTTTTCAATTGAACATAGCGCCGTAAGTTCTCCGGGGTCAAATTGGCATCATTCATTCCAATTCAAAACAGTGGGCAGATCTTTTTTAGCAATAAACCTGAAAACATCATTCAAACATTCAGAAGCAAAAACAAAAAGTAACAAAAAAGGAAATCCATCTTCCAAGAAACGTCAGAAAAATGCAAGATTGAGTTTCATGATAAGTGCCAACGAAGTGGAGACAATTATGGGTTCTGTGATAGTTCCATTGATTTATTTGGACATTTACGGACATTAATTGGCACAAGAGTCTAACAATCAATTGGTAAAGGCAACATTATTATAATATTAAAGCAGAAATGTATCTTAGTATGAAAATACGAGCATAATAGATTTAAAAAATCTTTGCAAAATTCAGTCTTTAATTGCTACTTAGGATGCAGCCATTTCAAAGTTTCAAATTTATAAACATTACTAAACTAAGGAAGACAGGCAACCTAGTATCAAAACATTATTTTCTTATCAAAAGGGCAAATTAAACTGCATTGGAAGACAAATTGGAAATCATGTTCTTTTTTAAATTATTGAAAATGTTGAAGCAATTTTTTTTTGAAAAAAAATCTACTCTGAACTAGTCTAACACCAAATGTACGTTTTTCTGCAATGCAACCATTGTTCAATTTAAGTTTTCTGCAGAAGCCTCTCACGCCAAGGTTAAATTCAATAAAGATATTGTTTCTGCTCATTCCAAAATACAGTATCAAAATAAACACTTTTCAATCATACAATAAAACGAGCGCCTCTTGGGCAAGTTTTTTAAAAGGTATTTCGATAAATTATCACATCAATTGTTGTTTATAAGACAAAGTCATTTTTTGAGTAATTTAAAGAATAAGGGGTGACAAATATGGAGTCACTTGAAGCTCAAGGCAGTCAAATTTACCCACTTAGTTTGATTATGAGAAATGAAACAAACGAATGTGGAAAAGAATTATTTAATGACTACAAGCCTTTTTCACCACAAAAAAACTTTATCACTTGTATGAAAAGCCAATGCCATATCAATTTGAACTCCATAATTTTTAATTTTCTGGCAAATTTTGAGATGAATATAAAAGAATACTGTTGACGTTATCGAAATTCTTGACTGTGAAGCCGAATTAGATATAAACGTTTCTATTATTTTTATTGTATATATTTTTTCGTTAATTAAAGTCTTTGAATGGGCCAAGATATTTGAAAATGACGAATGTTTCACAATTTTAGGTAGCATGGATGATGGCTCTAAGTTTCAGTAAGTGCCAGAAGGTTGAGAGAGGACAACCTAAAAAACTTGAGCATAAGATAAGCTCGGCCTAGATTGACAAGAATTTCTACTTGTTCAATGTATACTTGGCTAGAGAAAGGAAGCCTTGAGGAGCGAGCAAAAAAATGAGAATGGGTAATAAGAGATGCCAAAGTTCAAGAGCTCAAGATTAAATGGTGTAATGTTGGCACATAAGGCTTGCAATTGAGAGATGCTGGTTCAAATTCAGTACTGGTCCATTTTCATAGTAGATTTCCCTATCATTTACCTATCAGTGAGATAGTGCAAGGTGAGTAAGTTAATGTTTTATACACTATGGTACCAAAAAGCTACGCACATCGTTTTCTATTTTAAACAATGATTTGTGCTTGGTGCTAAAAAGGTGTGCTAAGGCGTGAAAAAAAGTTTGAAGTTTTTGAGTTTTTAAAAGTTGTTACGCAACAAGTTATCGGGTTTTCATGGACAAAAATACAAAAACAAATCAATTTGAAACCAAGATAGAGTGCGCAGCATGCACACTCAGGTTATCTGAAAAAAGTTTTGCGGCAAAAAAAATCGAGCGGCACACCCAAAATTGCCAAAAATACAAAAAAAGAGTTTAGGATGTTTTATGAGATCCCAAAACCCCTCTGGAGTGTATCAGTGTTACTCATAACATTTTCTCTTGCTACGATACATTTTCCAGCGGTACAGATACACGAATTCAAATTTTTCAAGAAATTCTGCAAAATAGTTAGTTTGAAAAAATCTAGCGCTTTCGTTCAAAATGGTTTATCAATGTGCTCAAGCAGCTGTTCTCTTCCTGTAAAAATATTATTTTTACTGATGAAACGAGGGTGCGCATCTCAAGCGATGGAATTGTTTGAGTTCTTTGAAGAAATTGAAAAAAAACAAAAAAATCAGAGTTCCGACAAACTATCGCTTATTTTGGGGAACAATACGATTAGACGGATGAAAAATGCTTGTTAAGTGTTCACACAAGGTAAACGGTACCTGTTATTTACAAGTTCTGAAAAATACGGAGAAAAATGCATTTTTAGGACATTATTTTCAACAAGATAATGCTCCTGTGCATAAATCGAAGATAATCGACAACAAATGGTCCAGATCTAAATGCAATAGAAACTTTATGGCCAATTTCGAGGCAGCGATGACGAGAACAGAGTTTTTAGGAAAATTTAGAAAAATTGTTAAATGTGGAACCAAATTGACCCAGATGTCCTTAGAAAACTGCATGAAAATTATACAAACCGTCTGATAGACGTTGAAATGCTATAGGTAGATATAAAGTCCTTAACAATCGATTCAGGTTTTCGAAACCTTTTCAATATTACTAATCTTGAACGATTTGCAAATTTACTTGGTTAAGTTACATGGTTATTCTTGATAATTGAATAAGTTTATGGAATTGCTCAGGAGCAGTTCAGCTCTCGAAAGTATTCAATTGATTAAGACACCAGACAAGTGTTGCAGCAATGGATCCGCATAATCAGGTCTCCAATTGGAGCCAACGAAACCACACAATCGGGTTTTCAATTTATGCGTGGCACTGTGGCTACCCTCTGATTGAATGTCATTACACCTTTTCAATAGTGCCACTTCCGTTTCTCTGAGTAAAGATTTCGATTGGCCCAAATCGGATCAACAAAATACCCAGCTGGCATAAAATTACCTGCTATAATTTCATAGAGGACAATAGAGAACAATAATTTAAGCCCTTCCAATATTACTATGTAAAACTAAAGATAGTGTGTCGGCACAAAGCATCGCCCCCAGGTTCAATTCAACTGCAAAATATTATCGCAACATGCAGCTCCTTCCATTGGATATATATCTACTAGACTGTTTACGAAATTTATTTTTTATCACTATATCTCAAAGTGGCACAGGAAATTACTTCAACACCAACTGCCCGGCGCGGCGACCAAAACAACGGATGTTGATGTAGAAGATAAGTAGCCAATTACCAACCACTACAAAGTTTTTATACAATTCAGTCCATTCTATTCCAATTGGCGATGAATAAACAATATAGATCTTAAATTGAAGCAAAGCAACATTGCAGCTTAGTAGAATATTGAAATTTTGTTCTATTTAGTCTGCAAATTTTGAATCAACATAACTTCTAGTACATTTTAAATGTCATTGCAGTTGTCTGTCGCAAATTCTAAAATAGAGCTCAAAGTTTGTTTGAGTAGATAAAGTCATCACAGCATTGAACGCCCTTCTTATAAAGTTTGCTATTTTGAATTTCGATCTTTCTGTGACTTAAACAAAACTCAAGTGGGATAAAATTAAGCGAGATTTGATTGTCTTCTCAAAATGTTGGCTCTGCTGATTATTGCAGCCAGTATTTGTGGGTGCTTTTGTACACCGCAAACTATCGGTGAAATATGGCCGAAGCCGCAGCAACAAACAAAAACAGACCAGGTGTTGTCAATTTCAACTTCATTTCAAATGATTTACGAGGGAAGTTATTGCGAAATAATAGAGAAATCTATCCAGCGACACTACCCCTATATCATGGGTCTAAACCAGTACTCAGCTTCGCGAAAAGACGATTCCAACACTGTTAAAAGTTTACAAATCGTCCTTGGATCGGGCTGTTCCGACGATTATCCCAGTTCCAAAATGGACGAATCCTATTACCTGTACGTAAACGCTGGAACCAGCACACTCAAAAGCCCCGAAGTCTGGGGTGCGTTGCGAGGCATCGAATCGTTCTCACAGCTTCTGTACACCGACTCAAATACCCTAACACGGGTCATGAACAAAACCTCCATCAGTGACTTCCCAAGATTCAGTTTCAGGGGTTTTCTAGTGGACACTTCGAGGCATTATTTGAGTTTGGATACAATCAAAATGCACATTGATGCAATGGAAATGAGCAAGTTTAATGTGTTCCACTGGCATATTGTGGATGATCAGAGCTTCCCTTTCCAAAGTCAAGTTTACCCGGATCTGTCGTTTAAAGGGTCTTACAATCCGTACACGCACATATACACGTATTCAGATGTGATTGAGGTTCTAGAGTACAGTCGATTGAGGGGAATTCGGGTGGTACCAGAGTTCGATACACCAGGACACACATTGTCGTGGGGTGCAGGTTAGTCTGATATTTCTGAAGTGAATCAAAAAACGACTATTTTAACTATTAATATTGTTTTCAGAAAAATAGCGAACTATTTTTGGATCACAAAAAACAAGCATTTGCATTTGTTCTAATTATTAAGTTATTGTTTCTGATCCGATAGAACACACAAAAGGCATTGCTTTGCAACTGAACTTTATGTACTTTTCGTAAGATGTAATCTTAACAAATCTGAGTCAAAGCATCCGATTGTTCTCACTTTATCATTGATCGCAAACTGTTCATTACAAAAACCTGAATGTGTTCAACATACACTGATTTCAATACAAAATTTCAGAAACTTATATATGTGAAAGTAATACACTGATAGAATTGATTTTTTTATGAACAAGTCCTGACACGCATTAATTACGCTTCTTTCGAAAGTGAAAGATTTTTGAAATTTTTTTGCAATTGCTAAAGTTTGGAAAAAAAGCAGCAGCAGCAAAAAACTAAAGCACCATATTGAACGACTGGAGTAATAATGGTATTGAAGTGCTCAATTGAAAAGCTCAGTTTGTAGATATACATGTCTATATCCTATTGCTTCAACAGTTTTATCATCAGCAAACAGAAAAATTCTCCGTGGATCACCTATACAAAAAAATAGCAGCTGCCATAAGATCGATCTTTAATTTGCATTTCTGTCACTCCGATGAAACTCAATTTACATGTACTATTTGTTATCTGTTTAAAGTACCATTTGAACCATTCCACGCATTTACTTCTTATCTCATATGGTTCTAATCTGAATAAAAGAGTATAGTAGATCAAAAACCTCTTCAGATCTAAAAGTGTTGCGTTATTCAATTTACTATCTAGTCTCATCTTTGCCGTCAGTTCAACCAATGCATCAATAGTCCTTTGCTTAGGTCTGAAACTAATTGTTTTTCATAAACCAGATGTTGATTTTCGACAAAACTATATAACGTGTAGTAAATTGCACGTTCAAACTTTTTTCTCCAGACAGTAATTAATGATATAATACAATATTTATTGTTCCGACCCACTTTAGTGGGGGAGGAACTATATACTCAAATGGATTTTTTTTCAGACAACTTTGGCCGATCGATATAATCATCGTAGAGAGTTGTCAATGGTATCATTAAAAAGCCCGTCCTGCGTAGAATATGGAATTTAAAAGATTTTTTCAATTTTCTTTTTTCATAGGGAATTATCGAGGTTTAAAGTTTAGTGAATATTAGACGTATTTTGGCCATTTTTATTCACTTTTTCGGTATTTTTGACCAAATTTTCCTCAATTTTGCTACCAATTGTTCAAATTGTGAACTGTTCAAATTGTGTAGTGTTAAATAATTTTATATCTAAAGATAGAGGAGGGTTGATGAATTGTTCGGTCCGAGTTTGTTGGCTAGAATTTATGCTCAATTTTTCACAATTCTTCATTTTTGCAATTTGCAATTCTACAATTTGCTCTCTCAGCCCACTTGCTTAAAATTTGCCGGAAGTAAATACCTTAATTTGCGTATTTTTCTTTTTAGGCTGACAATCAAGCCAGTTGTACACCCACTGGCTTTGAGAATCTTTTGGAGTTAAAATTTTCAAACTCATTAAATCTACAAAATGCATTTTTTTTGACAAACTGAAAGATTTTGTTAAAAAAATTTTCCATTTTGCAACAATTTTATTGAATAAGTATTTTTTTAGGCGGGCAGCAATATCTGGGCTCATCTTGATCTCGCCTTGGATCCCTACAATAAAAAATTGTTTAGATTTTAATGGGGCGCGAGTTTTTTTTTTTCAAAATATTTCCGCTATGTAAAAGATTTTTATGTATACATTCACTTTACTTACAACAATTTCAAATCAGGGCTCAATTACCGACAGATACTATTTACAAAAAGCGAGGCCTATATTATATTATGGTTTTAGAGTTAAGCGTGTGGTTTTGATTTCTATGGCTCTGACCATTATTTTCGTAAAAAAATTATGTACTTCTTGAATTTTGCTTCCTTGTGTTATCTTTTTTGTCCAATCTTTAAACCCAATAATTTATTGTACCCAGTCAAAGAACCAGCTGTTTTTGAGGAGGCATAATTGAACCTTGATACTTCTTTCAGTTGTTGTCTAATGTACATTATGACTTTGAAAACATTTGTTTCAAAAAAGATTCGGTTAATTTTTGAATTTTGCAACTACTTTATCTTATTTCTCTTAACTTCGGGCGCATTAAAAACAAGCAGAAACCGATTTTCTGTGGGTTACAAATTGATCTACGTAACGGTTTTATGTTCAACTAATGGTCTCTTTGATTTGATACTACGCTTTTTCAATTTTTTGAGCTTCACTGTAAATTTCATGTTCAGTTTGTTTCCTTGTCGTATCATTGCATTATGGACAGGTGCAATTGAAGAAGAGTACAGTTTGGAAAAACGCGTATCTGAGCATTTAATAATTTTTGTTTTATAGTTTATGATTTTTGCGCTGAGACACAGTTATCTCTCAAAATTTTGTATTTTCTTTTAATTTTGCCTATGTTTGTCTTTCTTTTTGTTGTTATACGCCATACACCTAGTAACGATAGATCTCAATTGTTTCCCCTGGGCGTATAAGTGAACCAGTTAAGGAATTCAGTTCACAGCTGTTTTTTTAATGACTTTCAAAATGAAACAAAAAAGATCTTTTTTTTTCAACTGTATCATTTTTGCTTTCACTTTTGTAACCATGCGACTCACCAGATACAAAAATCAATTACTTTTGACGATTCAAGCAATTTTTCATACGTTTCGCGCTTGGTTATACGTTGTGATTGATTGCTTCGACCATTAATTTCATTAAAAAATATCGAGATTTCTAAACCAGAAATTGAACAGCAAAGCTCGAAAATTTTTATGAAATTAATGGTCGAAGTAATCAGTCACGACGTATAACCAAGCGCAAAACTTATAAACGAAAACTTGGGTCGACAAAAGTAATTGAGTTTTTTAATTGGTGAGATTGAGTCACATGGTTACGAAAAAGAAAGCAAAAATGAAAGAGTTGAAAATAATTTTTCTTGTTTGAATTTGAAAGTCATTAAAACAAACAGCTATGAACTGAATTCTTTAACTGGTTCAATTAAATGAGGAGAAGATGACGATATACAGTTCTTGCAGTTAACATCTCATAATTATAGTGCCTTGAACAGTATGATCTCGTAAAATTACTTAAAGTTTTGGCTTCTTTATATATTTGTTGTTTTTCTTTGAGGTGTCGTGGCTTAGTCTCATTTTTAACAGGTCCAATTGGCTTCATGAGGTATTGGAATTTAATCCTTCGCGGTGTTTTAAATTTTTTCAGTTATGACATTTAATATTTGTTTTCCAAAATTTTATTGGGTTTTTGAGCTTCATTCTTAATTAAGTTTTTGGTCGATTTGTAGCTCAGTCTCTGCAAACACAGGTAACAACCCGTTTCCAGTGAACTATAATCCAATTTCTATAATGGTTTCAGCTTCGAACATTTGTTTCTTGGCTTCGTTACTGCTATTACTACGAGATTTCAGAAAATATTTGAGATTTTTTATATTTGTTTTTTTGAAGGATTTTTTCTTCTTAATTTATAACATTAATCGTAGGTCCCATTGGCTTTGAAATTTTGCGCAAATAAACTTAGGATATTGACATGTCGCAGTTGCTTCTTATGGAGATATAAAAGAACATTTTTTGCATTTCAGTGAAATTATTTCTTTTCTTAAAGAGACTTATTTTTAAACTTCGCATCTATTTTCACCTTTTTGTCGACCTATTAACCAGTCGCGTTGAGAACAGGTTCCAAGTGTTTTTTAAAGATGTATAGATTAAATTGTTCCGCTAAGATTTTTTCTGATGCGAGTTTGATTTTGTTATGATTTTATTTATTATGGAAATCGAGTTTTGGTCGTAAATAATGTTTGTTGTTTGATATTTATTATTGTCCCTTCTAGTAGTCATATTGTCAACAACGTTAATCGGCCCTCTAGGGTGGCATTATTGTATTCCATTGGTTGTTTATGGAACGATATGTATGTTTTTGAAAGTTTTCTATCATTTCTTCATTTGGTAGCCAATGAAGCGAAGAATGTGGATGAGCGGGGTCGGAACCTTATGTGCGTACGCACATTACCGCGCCTCCTTGTTTCGATCAACTTTTGAACCTTCTTTGTGAAAAGGGATTCGACAAAAGCTAGCAAAATTTCTTGCAGAGAGTTGTGCGCTGACTTTTTTGCCAATGATGGCAATGTGATTATGAAAAACATTGGCATTTTTCACCTGTTAGTGCTTCTTCATGACGAATATAATATGATGAGAGTACGTTTGATTGCGTTTTTGACTTCTCGTCCCATTTAATTCGTTTAGCAATTTAAAGGTTTGCCATGATAGTCAAATGGCAGCTTTAAACTTGTTCTGATAATTTTTATTCGATTTCTCAATTTGTCCCCTGTTGCCAAAATTGAATTTTAATTTGGAGATTAAGTGATCTTCATTATTTTTGTGCTATTTATGCATTCTATTCCTTTTTGTTCTTAGGTTTTTTTTAATCTATTGTTAAAACCAATTATGAACCTTTATTCAACAAGTCATACCTCACTCTTTGTTTTAATGCTCCAAATAATTCTTGATGGTTATAGTAGACCATCAAAAACATGCTCTTAGATTAGGGAATTTCTTCTTCCCGGCTAAATGTTATCCCCAGCATATTGTATTTCAGGGTACCCTTACCTTTTGAGCCAGTGCGTCGACTCCGATGGCAATGTATCCTTCACTGGACCCTTGGAGCCCAGATACCAGTCCACCTATGATTTCGTTCAGACGTTGTTCACTGAAGTCAACAGCCTTTTCCCAGATGAGACGTTCTTCCTGGGAGGGGACGAAGTTGCCTACAACTGCTGGGAAAGCAATTCGGTTTACAAAGATTTTATCGATGCAAACAATCTCGGTGACTACGCCGGTCTTGAGAGCTATTATGTACAAAAACTTCTGCAGCTAGTGGACAACTTACCCAAAAAGAGACAGTCGATTGTTTGGCAGGAGGTATTCGACAATGGTCTCAACATCTCCAAGACTGCAGTCGTCAATGTTTGGAAATCAGGAGGTTATAAAGACGAACTCTCGGCGATTACCGAGCAAGGTTATGACGTCATGCTTTCTGCTCCATGGTACCTTAATTACATAAGTTACGGCGAGGACTGGAAGAACTACTACGAGGTGGAACCATTGGACTTCAACGGTACCGAATCACAGAAAGCACATTTCGCGGGCTGCGAGGCATGTATGTGGGGCGAGTATGTTGACGATACAAACTTCATCTCTCGAACATGGCCTCGAGCATCTGCTGTTGCCGAACGGGCGTGGAGCAGCGAGGACACGACTGACATTGACGACGCGGAGGCGAGATTGGGGGAGTTGCGATGCAAGTTGGTCGAACGTGGGATTCCGGCTGAGCCTCTTAACCCAGGTTTCTGCCAACATGAATGGGATTCCTACGGGAGCAGCGGCTCCTACCGCAGGAAAAATTGGGACTGAATCTCAAAAATTAAGCGACAAATTGGTCATTAACTTTAATCTTGTCATGAAATAATCGGATAACTGTTTGTTTGTGAGTATCGTTAGGACTTACAGAAAATTGAGCTAAAGAAATTATTATCAACGACTAAAAGTAATTACTTTAATACTAAAAATGGTTCTAAGAGAATTTTTCTGCATCTGTTGCAGAAGTTGATTTGTTGGATTATTGATCATTGCAAAAAAATCTATCAAGTCAACGGATCTGTCCCCCAGGAACAAACTAATGCGTGATTTGGCACTAATAATGGTTTATGTAGCCCAATAAATCGTAAAAATAACCATTAGAAGCACAAATGCCATTATGAAGGTTTAAAAATATCAATTCCAGATATTCATAATCTACAATGGAAAGAAAACAGTTTCAAGTCAACTATCGTAAATGAATCGGATTAATTGAATTCATGCTGATGACACTTGCTTCATAGCTGCTTCCAAAGCATCATTTAGGGACAGGGCCGTAACAATTTCCACGCCTAAGTTCTCATAAACAGTATGTTCTAAATGTTTAACTATATGGAACCAATCTTCACTCGATGTCTGTTGGTCGCTGAAAATGCAGTTTGGCTCAACTGTCAAACTGTTTATGTCAGCCAATTCCTCGTCTGAGTTCGTCTGCCTCGCAACAACAGGCGGTGTTAGGTCCAATCCCTTTAAAAACTCACCAACGATGTCAATATTTATATCCTTGAGAAGCAGCAACGCAATTTGACCGCATGGCAGAAGAACCTTGTTGGTTCCAGGGTACTTCTGGACCGAAAGAGCCCGCGCTAATTTAACAGAAGGCACGCTAAGCAGAAGATCAATGTAGTCATCGCGTTCATAGCAAGCAGTATCTTGGGCAAAAGAAATGGCCGCAGGTATGTCCCCTCGAAATGCCATACACCTTATGGCATCATGGTACAACCCTAACCTCATATAGATAGTCTCCGCGACAACTGTTCCGTGTATTTGGTTATGCTTATCGCATGCAAGCAAATCCGCAACTTGTTTCGAGGTGCTAATCAGTCCATTTTGGAACCATTGGTATACGAGTTTTTGTTCGCCAGCTTTCACCATGGCCCGGACAAACTCAACGCTCATTTCGTCATTCAGAATTTTACTGGGAATCCCATCGTGCAGGGTGGTTGACATTAAAGCCATTGCGTAATGGTACATTATCGGGTCTCCTGGGTTGCTGTCTTGCGCCTCTTTAAACTTACGAAACGTTTCAATGCTTCTTAGAACTCCTTTAGGACTTTTAGAGGCGTGAAATGCAGCTTGTTCATAACGTTTCTCATCAAAAAGTATGTGAAAATGTTCTACGTGAGTGATAATTGATGCTGCTTCTGAATCTCCGAGCATTTGATCTCGAGAACGTTCGTCTAATTGGTCAGAGAATTGCAGAGAGTGTTTGAATGCTTCAACTAATGTGTCGTATACGTGAGCAGCAATCGTTTTGCCTTTGACCTCTGCTTCGTTATAGCTGCGAGCAGCGTCGTTTGCCACCGAGACCAGATAGAGCTCTTTTTGTAAATCTAAACCAATAATTTGACAAATTGATACAGGGACAATTAATTGTTCCGACCCAACATGGGGGACTATATGCTCAACTGGTTTTTTGTCCAGTAAATTATGGCCGATCGGTATATTGTTCATTGTAGAGTTGCGAGTGGTATCATTAGAAAGCCCTTGATACTACGAGTTTTCTTGAAAATTTTGTGATTCTGGTATAATTGTTTATAATTCATAATATTTATTTATAGTCTTATTATCACGATATTGAGAAATCTCATTGGAAACGAAAAGAATATAAATTGATAATAAACAACGATTTTCACTGAACAACTCTTTTACAGCCTTCGACACTCTTCACTCAAACTTTTTAAATTAAAGTTCTAGTTTTGCCTGTATTTGGTGTTCTTTTTGCAGCCAAAAATTTATCTAACAAATGACAGGGTTTATTAGCTTCCTATTGAGATGTAAATGCACTTCTTCTTCAAGGCCGTCAATAGACAGCTAATGATTGTAGTTTTAATAGTGCTCAAAAATACAGAATATTTTCGATGATCTTTTGATTTTCGATTTCTTTTGATGCCTTTTGTCAAATTTTAACTTAGCCTCAACAATAAGAAGTCCCAATCATTTTCGTGTGATGCAAACTTCATCGTTCCTATTGGTATTTGAGTCATAACCGATGTTAACTTGAAAGCTGATTTCTTTTACTTTTCAAATTATTTTGTACCAAAAAATTCAACGGTTCTTTGAATTCCAGCCCCTTTTCTCTCTGCTTTTTGTCGACTTTTTACCTAGTCCCAATACGAACACATCTCATCTGCTTTCTAGTTGAAGTCAAAAAAAGCAAGCCGAAAGTTATGTAATAGTTATGTAATCTATCAGAAATAATACATTAGTTAATTCGTTGAGTAGTTTGCGTTCGTGACAGTTTTTTTTATCCCACAAATCCCACTTTTCCTTGGGTAAGAGTTAAACAGTTGCACAAAATTTACATCCGATTGAAACATTTCTGTTCTCCGCTGATGGAGGGTGGTTCGAAAAAAGCGAGGAACAAAAATAAATTTGAAATACTTGCCAAAGTAAGTGTTTTCCAGAAGCGTTTTCTGCTCCGCTTTCTTCGAGTAATCATTCCAGCTAGCATCATGGACGTCTTTGCTGATAAACTTCTCGTCGCGATTCTGTTTCACAATCTCAAACTGTGACGTCAAAGCCTTTAGCGTCTCTCTCAATTTTTCCTCATCTAAACATTCTGAAATATCCATTTCGTCAAACAATGGTTTTGTTCCAGGACTTTCAACCTTAACATATTTTTGCTGTTTTGCCGGTTTTCTGCTCGTGAATATTTGCTTAGATGCGATGAAAGAATTTTCGCCATCTTTCGATACCGTGGACTCGAAGTCCAAACTTAACAATTCGTCTTTCAACATCTCGTTTTGCTCGCGTAATCGCATCAGATTTTCTTCAAGTTGATCGCCTCGCTTTCGTAAGTTTGTCAAAGTTGTCTGTTTCGCAGCCATGTTTTTCAACTTACTCGATAGAGCTATTGAACTGTAGTTGTTGTCTTCAAGAAACTTCAGATAGTCATCGTAGGAAATCTTGATGGTCTTGAGAATATCTTTGTATGATTTTGACTCTTCGATCAGCTCATCAAAGGCTAGTTGCATTACACGGTACCTTTGGGCAACTTTCATTTCGTAAACTAAGTCGGAAGCTTCAATTTCGTTGATTTCCTGTTCCGTTTTCCGAAGCAGATTTTCGGCTATTGATTTGTGAAATGCAAAATCCATTATGGTTTGACAAAATAATTGCTATTTTTGCCTAAAAATGTCGATTTTAACCTGATATATTTCCTTTTAACGTCGGTATTTGAGTTTCAAAAATAGTTATCAGCCCAAACGCTTGTTTAATAATTTGCTAAATCCGTTGATAACAGGAAAAAAGCAGTAATGTTTAAGCATACACTAGACAGCTAAATTAAATTTGTTAATGTATTAAGCTCTATGAATACACAGTGATCTGAACAGTATGCTTATACGTACATTCATAATACGCACGCACATTTAAAATAAGCATTAAAAATATGCATTATTGTTTCAATGCATCACCTGTTTAATACAGTACGTGATAGCGTATATTAAAATTAGCGTAGAAATAAGGAAGCACGCCGTTTTCACGAAATGATTCAGTTTGGTGGAAAAAGAGAGTTAACTAACTCAAATTACGAAAAATAGTAGTGGTGCTTGGACCTTTGGCAACTTGAAAACTACTAACAACACTCGACAACGATTGGAGGTCTGAATATAGCTTTAAATTGTGTTTGAGTTGTTTGAGGGGCCACAGGAACTTTGAAGAATTGGAGTTGATGACAACTGTTGGTACCAATTTAAAAATTTACCACACCCAAATGCTGGTCCCGTGTAACAGTATACGAAACAAGAAGGCTCGTTTGTTCTGTGCGTGGCACAAAATCTTCCCAAATTCACATTTTAAATCATATATATTAAATCAATATATCGAAAAAGATATTTCGGAAACGTTTGTTAAAAGTTAAAGTTAATTAGCTGAACTTTGAAACAGAAAGAACAGGGAAAAATATTAAAATTTTCAGAGGAACAAAAAAATTGGAGTGAGAAAACTTCCATCAAGAAATATTTTGTTACACTTAAATTAAGATAAATACTATCAAAAGAGTTTTCCTAAATTGTGTTGTAACTAAAAAAGAAACCTTTAAATTTTAACTCCTTTGCATTATACACGATTTTGATTGAGCTTCATCAGATTTCATCTATAACTCTTTGAAACTTTTCGATGAATTCTGATTCAAAGTTAAATGTTTTTTGGCACCTTCTATTTTCTCAACAAGAACGTTTTGTTCAACAAAAATAGATAAATGTAGTTGTCGAAGTAAAAAAAATCATTGAGGAAACAGTAGCTCCATGTCACATGCATTCAGCGAAACCCGTCCAATTTTAAGCTATTCCATGCCGTGCCGTATCACATTGTTTCAGATATGCAAAAGACTGGAACCTGAAACAATTTTAATAGTTGTCTGATTTCGATTTTTTGGCTTACATAACCAACGAGACCAAGTTGTCTTATTTTTTCTCAAGTTAAGTCTTCCAGCATTCCTAAACGTTTTTTTTGGTAAAACGAAAGAACTCAACAGTACGTAGAACTCAGAAAGAATAAAAATTCGTAAAAATAGCAGGACAAGTCTTAAAACAAAACTCAAGCGAAAAAATAACAAAAAAGAGCAATTTTGACTATCTAACAGATTTCATGACTACTGAAGTGTCCTGTTAACGATAAAGCAAAAGGGGTTACACAATTCCAACTGATAAAGAAATGTTAAATTTTCTATTTGAAGCCTGTGGTGTTAAGGTAATAAAAATCAATGTAATATAGATCAATGTAATGACGCAACAACACCACATGATAAACTATTTATAACAAAAAAATACTTTACAGGGCTGAAGAGCGGGCAAAAATTAGCAAACGTGATTTGGTTTCCCAAAATAGGTAGAAAACCTTTATTGCTTTAGAAAACCATTATTGCTTTGGAAAAACCTTCGGAAAATAAGATACCATAAAGACTAAAAAATGTTTTCAAGACTAATTTAGGACAGAGTAGTAGTACAAAAATGCGACTTAAAAAAAATACTGAGCGTTGTTCTTCACATCTTGAGAGATGTTTTTCTATGTAACAATACTGCATTAGAAGAAAGTTTTTATTAGCTTACATACCTGTTAAATTAAATAAAAAGCTCCCTGAGGCACCTTAAGAAGTACTAATGGTTTTTCGCGTTAGTTTTTGATTTTAACACTCCGAGAAAGAATATATCATAACTATATGAGCACCAATCTAAACTTGCCAAAAAACAAAAAAGATTAAGTAGGATAGAACCAAAGCTACGAACAAGAAGACAACATAGTTCGTTAGAGAGCATTTGAGTCTTCCGAATTATGTCTTGGACAGAAAGACGAAACGTTCATCAATAGTGAATTAAAAAGTTTTGACATTAGGTAAAATTCGTTTACTGAATAAACGACGTTAAAATGATCAAAAAACATAAACAGACGGATCAGTTGAAGTCCTAATTGATTTTAATTGCTTTGATCAAAATCTCAACAAAGCTGTTAACAAAAGGAAAGAAAACAGAACGAAAAAGGAAGGAAACTTGTCAGAACGAAAATTAAAAAGTGTTCTGTTTTGAAAAATGTGCCGTTTCTAAGCAGCTAATCTCCATGAGCATAAATAAAACTAAATGCATTAAAAACCGTCTTTTTCGTACAAATTGTCATATTAATGATAATTAGTCAAGCCAACAAAAAGGACTATTTATAGAAGTAGTATTAAAAACGACGAAACTTTTTTCAACATATTTTATTTATCAGAATCATCAAAAAAGATTCGCAGTTGAAGCTAAACGCTAATGGAACTAAATTTATGCTTTTTAATAACAATTGTCAAGAAGTCTAATATTGAAAAAGGGATAACACAAAGCAGCAGTCAAAGCATGGCAAGTCAGCAAAAACTCGCGAAAATCTAAATTTTATTATCTCAGATATACCCTGAAGGTTAATGCCTTTTGTATCCTGTTCTGCCTCAGTGTGATTACTCATTCTGCTAATTGATGTTCCCCCTCAACTTTGAGCTCCATTTGACCCTAAAATCATCAAAAGTTATGAAGAGTTCTTCAAAATTATCAAAGGACTCTACCCGAAAACAATCTAACTTATATGAAACTAGAACTCAAAAACAGCTGACTGATTAATTAGAGCTGCCTCCAACAACTCATATTCATTGCTGTTCTAAAGAAATGCAAAAATATGAAAAAAATGTTATTAGTAGCATAAAAGGAGATCACAGTTTAAAAAATGACAAAAAAAGTAGCTGATTTCTTTTTCATATCTCGGTGTAGTCCAAAAAATTAGAAAATGCAGTATGAGTCCTTGTTAATTGGTTTTCAGTCAATCATGCATGCGCACAAAATTTGCGCAATCAAACTTGAAATTTCTCATAGTTTTGGGTTCGATATGAATTGTACTTCTATGTATTTTTCAACTTTTCAATCTTTTTTTTAATAATTAACCATTAATAGACAGATCTTAAATGATTTTCTCCGTTTGCCCGGACGTAAACAAAAACTCAGAACAAACTGAAAGTTGGATGGAAGGTTAGGTTAATATGGGTGAGGGACGGGTTAAAAAATCACGAAAAAATATCTAAAAGATGGCTACAAATTTGTCGCAACATTTTTTTCGCAAATTTTTTTTTTCGTTTTTCTGTACCATTTGGAGACATTTTCAAAAGGGTTAAAAAACCTTGTTTTTCAAATATACTCTCGAAAAAACCCCTAGTTGTCGTAAAATTGAGTTTTGACCAAAACGTTAGTTAAATTTGATCAAAATTTAGGCCAAAAAGCCTGAAATTGTGGGTAGAAAGCGATGATTTTTTTCCAAAAAAGTAAAATTCCAAAATTTTGCAATGTGGAAAATGTGAAAGTACACGAAATTGTCTAGGACGCAACATCTTTATACAAAACAGCCAAAAATTTCAAATTTGGTTAGAAAAAATGTTCGATTGATGCCCAAAAGAGCCTGAGAATTTTAGGAGAACCATTTTTTGGTCATTTACTACGAAATCACAAATTATGCGTAGTTATTTATTTCATTTTTCGTCTGCCCCCACACATCCTTATATGTAGGAATAACAGGCCTAACTTGACATCTAAAAATCAGTTTTTGGTTTTATGATAAAGAAAACAAGGCGGGTCGTTAATGTGCGTTCGCACATGATGTTCCGACCCGAGCTCATCTACATTTTCGACTTAATTGTCAAGCAAATGAAGAAATAACAAAAATAGAAGTTTGAGTTTAAAACAATCGCTACACAACCTATCTACTAACTAAATTACATAATGCCATGCCTTATTACAGCGCCAATTAGATCTGACATTAAAGAGACTACGAGACAAAAAAAAACAACCAAAAAATTAGCAAAAACAAAAATTTCACAGCAAAAACTGAATATCTAAATTTAAAAGCATATATCAGCATCGTATGAACGTCAAAATACAGTCAGATAAAACCTTAACTACCCAAATTTGTCTTCTAACTATACAGCGGATGGAAAGTTTTCTTAATGAGACTATGTTAAAAGTCAATAAAAATGATCAATAAGGCGAAATTAAAAAACTAATCAACATTTTTTAAACCAACAAATTTTAAAAGTCCTAAAAAACATTGGCTTTTAACTAAATCATCCTTAAAAAATTACAAAAACGTTCTCACGAAACAAAAGGCTTTGTCTTTGGGTAGACTAAGCCTTAGAAACGAACTAAAGAAAAACTTTAAAAATTACAAATACAAACAGTTTGCGAAAACACAAACTATTGCTACCATTAAAATCATTAGCTATTATCTGAATATTATGCATTTTTAATTCAATTCCTATTTTGTACTAATTTAGCTACAGGAAACATACTGTTTGTTTGGACCACATTTGTAAACCATTGGGATCTGTTACTACGCGATTGTTTCGAAGAGAAGAAACGCAAAAAATGACAACTCAAAAAACGTTTATAGAAACGCATATCGTCCAACAAACAAAGCATCGGTGACAAATAATATCAGTAGATATGTTATTTTTTTGAATTATAAGAAATTGGATGTGACCTCTAGTTGATGAAAATAAGTTACAATTTGACGAAAAGAACAGCAAAAACTGAAAAATTTGAAAAACATTTGAAAAAGTATAGCAAAAACTTTAAGACTAAAGGCTATAAACTGACTAACTGATTCGGGTAGCATCGTTAACTCTGTCCTCAGTTACAAGATTAAGAGATTTGGCAGCAATTTACGGCTACCTAAAGAACAAAAATAACAATTTCAAGAAAAAATTGAGCGAGAAAAGTGTTGAAGGCATTAAAAAATAAAGCTTTCACTAAAAACTTTTTTATGTTCAATTAATTTTTTAACATCAATTAGATTCTTTTTTATCAAAACAATTTTAAAAAACAAAATATGAAAAAATACTTTAGAACCACGAAAATGTTGAGAAAACTCGTAGTATCAACGCCATTAATTTCATTAGCTTTCAACGGAATCCACTAAATACGCTAAAGTATGCCTCCATGGGACAAAAAGTTTGTCTGCTGTAAATATTTCGTCAAAAAGCTCTTACAACAAGTTTTTGACGATGAAAACAACAACAAAGACAGGCAACAACCAAAAATTCAAAAGAAAAGTGCCAGAAGAAAGTGTCGAAGCAATTTAAATCATAACTTCTTCTCTGAAAACTTTATCTAGGATTCGTTTAAAGTCTTCCATAAACCAATGAAAACTATCAGTTAAAGGATAATGTGATAAGATGTCAAAAGGATCCGAAAATAAGAAGTACCCGAAATTTAAAAAAATCTATGAAAACTAGTGGCATTGAAGTTTTAAAACTAATAGATAGAAAAAAAATCGCTAACCAGATTATTTTTGGCTGCACTAGAAAGAAAAAAGGATCCTGAAAGTACTAGGATTGACTGACAGTTCACAAAGAAAGATTGCGATTGGTTATTGTACAAAGCAATTTCAAAAAATTATTTTTGAAGTCTTAACAGCCATTAAATTCAAAAGCTTTCAACGGAGATCAAAAACTACGCTCAAAAGTAACACCGTGGCAAGAATTTTTTTCTAATGCATAGAAATCCAATAAGACATGACAATAAGTCTTAAGACTATGAAAACAACAACAAAAACAGGCGAAAACCAAAATTAAGTAGAAAAAAGAGAAAATTTTGAAGCCATTTAAACCATTAGCTTTTCTCTGAAAACTTTATCTGTCATCCACTGAATTTCTTATTTAAGCCAATGGGATTAGAATAATATCTAATGTGTATTATACGAAGTTATCCAAAACTTTTTAAAAAAGTTGAATTTTTTGTTTTTTGAATCAATTAATCAATAGTTAGAAGATAAAACCGCTAACGAGATTTATTTTAGTTGCAGTAGAAAGCAAGTGGGTTCTGTCAATACTAAGACTGACTAAAAGTTCACGAAAGTTTTAATATTTGTTAATGTTCAACAAAATTTTCGAAAAATTATTTTTAAAATCTTAACAGCCATTAAATTCAAAAGAATTCAACGGGAGTCAATAAATACGCTATATGCTTCAAAAGGAAAATGGAGATGTTTGTCATCAATAGGTGATCGATAAGACATCACAACAAGTCTTATGACTATGAAAACAACAACAAAATCAGGCAAAAACCAGAAAGTCAGTAGAAAAGTGCGAGAAGAAAAGGTCGAAGCCATTTGAAACCCTAAACTTTTCTCTAAAATTTTTATCTGTGATCCAATGAACGTCTTTATTTAGCCAATAGGAGCTGTATATTTAAGGATAATGTAAGAAGATTTCAAAAGTAACCATCAATACGGAAATATCCAAAGAATTTTTTAAAACTTTTTGAAGTCTTGTGTCATTGAAGTCATATTACTAAAAGCCAGAAGATAAAAACCCCAGCTAGATCAATTTTGGTTACAGTAGGACTGAATAGGTTGCTGTCTACGCAGAGACTGACTTACAGTTCACGATAATAAGTTTAATATTGGTTAATGTTCAAAAAAAAAATCGAAAAATTATCTTTCAAGTCCTAACAGCCATTAGCTGTCCACGCAAAGCACTAGATATTCTCACTTAAATCATATTACGGAACATATTGCACAGTTAGTCAATGAATCCATGCCATACGACACCAAGTAAAACCCCAAAAAGAAATTCAAAATTTCATTTAAAATCACGAAAACTCAGAGTCGAAGCAAAAAAAAACATGAGCAATTCCTTGAAAACGATTTTTTTTGCTCAATGGGCTTTATTTCACTGTAAAGTAGGTTTGTCATTAACAGAATCTTGATATAAAAAATGAATTGTCTCTAGGTGACCTAAAAAAGCAAAAAAAAACAGAAAATTTTTATAAAAAAAGAGCTCTCAAATAGATTTCGATTTTTTTTCTGATTTTGAAGCTCCCTATGCGACCAGAACTGTCTTTTTATCGCCTTTAGTGTATCAGGAACACAAAATTGGTTCATTTTTTGGCAAGAAATTTAAGTTTGAAATACCATTTTTATAGAAAATATCTTAATTTGAGGAAAAATCACACTAAAAGTGAACAAATATCACGTGTTCACACAAAACTTCAATCCTCGATAACTCCTCGAAAAAAACGAAAATGAAAAAAAATCTTTTTTTATTTTGAATTCTACGCTGGACCAGCTTTTTAATGATACCACTCACATTTCTCTGCGATGAATATATCGATCGGCCAAAATTGACTTAACAAAAAAAAGAAAGCCCATTTGAGTATATAGTTCCCCCCCCCCCCCCACAAGTGGGGTCGGAACAAAAATGGAACGCTTGGGTACCCTTTTCAAAATATAAATGTACTCATGCGCAATCAATAGTTTCAGAATTTTGCGAGTGGTTGTATTTGTATCAGCTTTTAAACAGTATTTTTACGCGCTTTGCATCAATTTATATTCTTCCAAATGAGAGAATCGAAAAACAAAGTTGTTTAAAAGACCATGAAGCTTTCTAACGGATTGTTTGTGTAGAAACAAAATTGTGTCTATCATGGATTCGCACTCACGTGCAGCTAAATGTCTCATAGAAGAAAACCACTCTAATTAACCATGTTGTTTAATCCAGATTATAATTTTTCTCAGGAATCTGCCTTTAGGGATTTTTTAGGAAAGACAGAAAAGCAAACTTTTCGCCATTATCCAGAAATCGTAGACTTATTGGTTGCGCTTTCAAAAAGTCCTAGATAAATCAAAAAACAAAAATCATACCAAAACAATTTAGGGAGGAAAATTGACAGAGCTACACTAATTGTCATCGAAAAAATGAAAAACTACAGATGAGAATTAAAAAAATTGTTAATTTTTTCAGAAAGAGGTGATTTAACGTTCTGCTGACGTTTGAATATAACTAATGAAACACATCAAATGCAAGAAATCAATTATTCGAAAAATTACCTAAACCTGAGTTCCCTCCTTTCGCAATTCTTATTGTCACAAGTAGTTTTAGTATTTTCCCCAACTATTATATATTTGAAATACTGACGTATTCAGCTAGCAGTTCATTAAACAAACAGAAATGCCATAGAACAGCACTTTATGCAACCACCATAAACTCAAATTTACCATGAGATTAAAATTTTCCTATATAACTTATGAATAAAAAATTTTCATGGCATGCCGCAAAATTCTGCGAGCATTTAAATTGCTTTGTTTGAACGGAACAAATTTCGAAACAAAATTTAATGATAATTCAAAGCTCGTTTAACATTTGGACCACCCGTTAAAAGAGAAGCACCAGTCTTGGCCTAAAACTCTCATGGCCAACAACAACAAGACCAAATAAAAGTCAACGCTGAATACTTGCAAGTTTCAAGGGAATCATGACAACAACTCTTTTTGTGTTTCATCAAAAGTCGTGACCCAAAAACCTAGAACCTCAACATTACATTTGTTTGCTAAAATCAATCCACTTACGTTCAGCGTTCTACGTCACAAGACATCAAAAACGCAAAATTGCTTCAAAAATTTGATCCCTGATTGTTCTACGCCCAAAAATTTTAAAAAACCACTTAACTTCGCCCGGTAAACTTGCAGTTACAAGGTAGCCATTAAAAGGAATGGATATAAAGATTGGACACAAAATTTTCTTATTTTCTTCCATAACAAAACATAGCCGGCAAATAGCCGCCGTTGACCCTCTTGATGCACATTGAGATTGAAATGTGCATGAAGAGATAGAAATTGACCGATTTTTTGTTTTTAGTATCAAAAAGTATTCTAATGCAGTTTAAGTTAGAATCTGAAAATATACTGAAGGCTACTAAGCTTAATACTAATGTCAGCTAGCAATCACTCTAATGAACTTTGATAACCCAATGCACTATGGCCTAATGACCGGGTTTTATCGTTTTATCACGTTTTATTTGATTTTACTCTTTTGACTTTGAATGAATTCACTACAATGCGCAATTCAATGCGTGAAAGAATTTAAAATCTATTCAGTTGAAACAGTGAGTGGGGTAAGTCAAGCGTTAAAATTCTGACTTATGTAAAACGTAATCAAAAGGTAAAGCGAATATAAAAACACAGCTGCCAGATTGCCAGAAAATTGCCGCAATAGCTTTGTAGATCTGCAGTCTCAAAAACACAATAGGAAAGACCAAAATAAATCGTTTTTTCATTGAAGGCTGATATGTTATATTTTGATTAAAAATCTGTATAAGTTTCTGCTGCCTCTATTAGCTGCTTTCAAATAACCTCCATTTAGAGTGACTCAAACCCATTTGACCTTATCTCTTTGAATTGAAGTAAATAAAAGTCAACTTCAAAGTGAAGACGTCATTTTTGAGAGTGAGGTAAGTCATGTGTGAGAGTGAGGTAAGTCACGTGAGAAATGACTACACGCACGCAATTCAGTTGAAATTACATGAACGAATGATCAAAAAGCAGATATGAAGTGGTTGTGGCGTCATATGGTCGTAAAAAAGCGCAGTAAAGTGAGAAATAAGGTCCAGTGAAAGTTTCGTCGTCAATCATAAACCGACAAAATGTCGGAAGAATTGCTCTTGAACGACAGGCGAGGCAATTTAATTCAGGGGCTGTAGCATAGATTAATTTTTCTTTACGGGTGGAAAAAACCTTTCCCCGCCGGGATTCAAACAACTGACCTCCTGATCCACAACCACCCGCACTATCCACTGCGCTATGAATCACTTCATTCAACGCTGCTGCAACCGATTTTATATTAGCAACAGGCTTTACTTCGGAGTGAGAGCACTAGACATCACTCAAAAATGAAGAGTGAAAGCATGAAAAAGTCACTTGAGAAGTCAAAGAATATTCTAGACGAAAAGCGCAAAATTGTCAAGCGAAAAATTTGCATAAAAATAAAAAGACATACGTTTACAATAATTGCTAGGAACTTCGTTCAAGAGCAATTAATAACGATATTTAGTTTTTCAGTCTCCAAAATAGGAAAAACTACCTCTACCAGTTTGCCCACTCTGGGGTGATCAGGGCTTCTTTTAAACTACTGCAAAGATTTAGTGAGGAATATCAATTTTGGCGTAAACAGTCACGAGCGAAAGAATGTTCAAGAATAACAGTCAAGCATCGATTTTGCATTAAAAAACACGATTCGATAAATGCTTCAAAGTTCTTTCGAGAGCAATTAATAATGCCGCTTTCATCAATCAACTCAAATTCATTCTTTCTTTCACTCTATCATTATTCATTTCACTGAAAAGATTTTAAACGAATCCGCCTTCCTCCCAATAACCGAACAGAAAAGTCGACTGCAGAGCTAGCAGCTACGTAATATTTTCTGATTATCAAGACCTCGAGCACAAAGAAATTCCGACCAATTGCCAGATGTTCAAAACTGCTGAAGAGAAGATTGCTCAAAAATACACTCTGATTCTAGTATGGCGTAGTGTTTGAATTTGAAAAGTTACGAGACATTTTAGAAACATAAATATATCCTCATTATTCCAGACCTTCATTTCCCCGTACACAAAATATTTCAATCTTCTCATTTTTTCTAGATAAAATCCATAGACTTTTTGCATGGAAGTTCAGTATTTCAGGGTTTCCGGTCGGAGGTCGCCAAACCCAACGGGAAAAGTGGGATTATTCGAAATATCACGTTTATCTTTTGGAGTTTAGCCGGAGTTAAAGCTGATATCTCCCAACAATTAGTGCAAAAATAGGGCTGAGATACAACTGCTGACAAGTAGTACAAAGAATATTTTTGAATCTCACTTAGGTTCCTTCCTCCCTTGAAAAAGATTTATCAAAAATTTCTATCGTACAACTGAACATGGGGTTCATCGACATTAAGGTAAGTTCCGATTAGTTATCATTTCAAATGGACAGTCAACTCTAAGTAGCAGTTGGTTCGTCCTTTAAATTTACATGACAATACAAAGAGTAGTTCGGATCATGGCGCTTTGAAAACACTCTTCGCTTTTTCTCGTATGCTGCCGTCATCTGCTGGTCCCAGACGTCGTATAGGGATTTCTTGCCCGCAAACATTTCATGTGTTAACTTTATCATGGGATACAAAGCACTGGGTTTCTTCCTAGCTATTTTATCAGGAGTGTCGTCTGACTCTTGCTTCCGCTTGACTCCTTTTCTATGGATTTCTGGGATTTCTTCGGAAGCATCGTCATTGTCGTCACTGATATCTGTCGTTGCAACAAAATTCCTGAAAAATAAGTGACCAACACTGAGTGAATTTCTCCCAAACGACTGCCGAGCAATTGGTTTTGGTAGTAGCTAGCATTTCCTTGGTGAGGCTAGCTTATGATTAAGTGAGGGGGAAGAGGATCTAGTAAAAGGTCTTACTTTTTTTGGGGGGGGGGGGGTGAGGGACATGGGAGGAGTGAGATTGTAATGAGAGGGAGTCCAGCGTTGAGAGAGAGAGAGAGAGGGTGAGAATTGGACTAAGGCGGACTAGTGGAAGAGGGGGTGCAGTTACTGCCCTTCAAACCATTAATTTGTGTCGTATGAGCAGCTTCAATGAATTGTAGACTAAGAGAGCAGTAAAGCTATAAGAGGTAGCTCATAGATTTAATGCCCACCGGGCTTTACCTGTTTATCCCGTCTTTTGAGGCCAAAAATCAATAAAGCAAAAAATCGAATTATAAAAATACCGCAGCTGAAATCTAATAGTTAAACACTTCGTTTGAGAGCAAATAAATAGCACATCAAGTCAGAATAAGTAGCGATCCCTACTTTTAAGACTAAGCATAATTAAAATCAAAAACATTAAGAACTTGTTTCAATATCTTTGCTGACTGTTGCTGATTAAAACTTTTGGCAATTTTCTGCAATAATTCATCTGCACGGCAATATTTTAACTATTTTTGAGAAGAAACGCCGGGAAAAATTTAACTTTTGGTAATCTAAATAGTCATAGCCATGTGAAAAAGAGACAATCACTCCGATAGGCTGCTTTGCGCACATAACTTTGGGTTCACAGAGACATAGTCGCTGGAAGACAAAAAAAGAACTCCAGTTTTACCGAAGCGAGTACACTTGCTTCAGACGTGATCGAAAATTAAATAGCAGTCAATCAAGGGGCGGAAAAATTTAGCAGAAGTCACAATAGTCATGAAAAGATTAAACAGATTCATGTATGCTTGGTTAATAAACAGGGAGGATTGTCATTAATCAGAAAAAAAACGATAAAACAACAACCAGAACTAAAAAAACTGGACAAGACTTAAAAAAACGCTGATAATTTTTTGAAGATAAATTGACAAATTAGCTCAAACCTTTAAAACTTTTAAAGCAACTTGAAAAAAAAGACAGGCTTAAAACCTATTCCATTTTTCTCTCCCTTTACTACTCCTCTAAAATCACCACTCTAATTTGACTTTTCATTGACAACAAAAGGTCAAAAACTGTGTACAGATCTTAAAAAAACAGAGCACCAATACTATTCAAATCCTTAGTTTGCAAAAAAACAATAGAAAGCCACTAATAGCCACAGCCATCGCTTTGCGGCTATCAAAAATAAACAAAATCATCTGCACAGCTAATTCCCTCATAATAAAAATCGCGATTAACTGAGCAATACTTTACGCAATAAACAAGTTATGTGCTGGTGGTTAACAAAGCCAGCAACCTATTCAAAATGAGTTCAAATCGTAAAATAAAAGCCGGAAAATTCAAATCGAATCATCAAGAGCAATCTAATCAGGTAGAAAAAAGTTTAATTCAAGCGCAAGATCTTCAATAAAAAAAGAGTTGACTAACGTCGGATGAATTGCTCTTGAAGAACAGACGGAGCAATTTAAATTATAGGGGCGTAGGTTAGAAACTTTCTATGGGTGCAAAAACACGCCCACACAAGGATTCAAACGCCCGGCCTCCAAGATGTTGGGCTGACATCTCAACCACTCAGCTACAATGTCTTTGATTATCGTTCGCTAACAATCACTTTTATATTAGCAACAAACTTTACTTCAGAATAGAAGCAACTTAGATCACTCACAAATGAAAAACAAGCGTGAAAAAGACCCCGATGAAGTCAAAAACGCTCAAAAAGATTACCAGAGAACTACAGACCTAATCATTTACTTGCCTATTCATATCAAAAGTGTTTCAACGCCTAAAAAGGCCAAACTTTATTCAAAACCTTCGCAATTAAAACAAAAATGAAACGTACCCTAGAAATCAATTAAGCATACTATCAATTAAGTATACTATCAATTAAGCATACTAAAAATTATTAAGCATACTAGTTAGACAAACGTCGTGGACATTAACCACTAAGACACACGGTCGGTGTACGTTCAATTCTCACAATCGGTTTTATTTTAGCAACAGACTTAATTTCTGAATGGTGGCAATTGAAATAGTGGCAAGCGTAAAAAAGTCACCCCAAAAGTGAAATCGAAAGAAAACGGTCAAACGACAATTTTGCATTAAAAATACGCACACGTTAACAATAATTTTGCATAAAAAAGATGCACACCTCGAGGGAGTCACTTTCTTGCGGTCACTTTACATAAAAAACAATTTATGAAAATAGAATCAACAACATAACCGGCAGATTGCTCAACAATAGTCACCAAATAGGCCGTTAAGACTTGTGGCAACAGACAAATGAAAAATCAAGATTACAACACATGAAAGCGAAAACAAAGACTGTTTATTTTGGCTCTCTTGACATGTAACAAATTATTATAGGAACTGTTTAAAAGTTCAATCAAGTAATAGAAAACTCCTGAGCAAAAGAGCTCTATGTTTTAGCACACCATCGATCGCAGTACAGTTGTTATTTTAATTATTTAAAGCTCGAGCGTGTAAACATCAGTTTCTACTGAGGAAAGTCACGTATGATCAAAATTAATCACGCTATTGATTTCACAAACAGAGTGACACAGTTGCAAGAATCATCGATGGAAATTATTGATCCCACTGTATTCATGGAAAAAAACAAGATGGGACCAATAATAATAATCTCACTTTGTTCCGCCGCTATTAATAACAAACTATCAGACTGATTTCTCTCGAAAGGCGCATATGTGTAGGAGACCCGGCTCAGTTAGCAAGGGTAAACACGGAGGGGAGAGGGGAGGGGTTTCAGGTTTGAGCGAGTCCACAATTTCTCATGGCCTTTACACGATGCAGTTGTGCGCCCCTAAACGTTTGTCAGCTACTTCGATGAAACGTACTTTGAGATCAGTAAAGCTCAAAGAGAGCTAGCTGGTCAGCAACTTTAATGCCCTTGGGCTTCACCAGTTTGTCCCGTTCATTTTGTCCGAAAAATTTGGAAAGATTGAAATTGATATGACCATTAATGATGCCTTACATTGTTTTTCTTTACGTATTGTTGTACGTATGGACCAGTTCAGTCTTTTCCCATCGCGATCTTGAGTGGTGTTGTAATTAACAGATGTACTAATCACGGCAAAAAAAAGTAACCTGGACACGAACATGAGGGTCGTTCAAGATTCCATTAGATTGTCATTACTCTTATAGCAATATAAATTAGCAAGTCGCAATTACAGTCCAACAGATTTATGCAGTCATAACAAAATATAGCGCTACAAGACAAAGCATAAAGCGATATTTCACCATAGTAAGTGCGTTACCTGGTAATCTCTTCCAAATTTGTGGGAGGTGTCTGTCCATTTCTGAGAGCAGTCACAATGACATAAATAGAATGGTGCCTTGGAGACTGCTTTGCAAACAGGGCAGTCATGTCTTGAAGTTCACTCCACATCAACTTGTACTGCTCGTCTCTTGAAATCGAAAGAATAATAGATCACTTATTCAACTTTAATGGTGACTATATCAACCATGATTATTTTCAACATATTCCGGAAAGTCACGCTCGCCACAAGAAAGTTCCATTATAAAGAGAGACAAAGCAAGTGATAGAAATTTAAATTACACGGATTCAATGTCAAAAACTGAAAAGCATATAATTCACTGTTTCTATGGTCTCGAAAAACAGCATCTACACTATAGCGACAGTAATGTACACAAATCTATCGTGCTCCATATAGATTTTGTTGATAGTCGTCCGGAATTGTAGAAAATTTCATTTCCACGTGTTAACTATCGTCCCTCGGTTACTATAAGCAACATTCTAAACATACCCGGCAAATTGCCGGAAAATAGCCGCCGTTGATTTCAATAAGCATGATTGGGATTGAAAGAATAGAAGATAATGAAAAAAAAAAGATTTTTGTACAAAAACATTTTAAGTCCGATTTATTTTGATGGCATTTCGTAGTTGAACATAACGTGCTTCTGTTTCTTAGAGAAAGGCAACGGGGGGGGGGGCTACTATCAATACCAATAAGCATTAGAGATGGTAACTAAGACTTATAGGAACGACGTTCAAATAGCGGGCATCTAAAATTGGGCTTTATGGGTTTATCCCGATTCTAATTCTGACTTCAATTTTATATACTGACTCTGTTCATTTTGAATTGATTTGCTGAGCAAATGATGTTGAAAATCACTTTTAGCAGAATGAGCGAGAGAGAAACTAGCCTAGAGAAGTCAAAAAGATATCACGCAAAATGTTGAAAAAGCGGCAAACTGAGGTAAAGCGAAACATTTTTTTTATTCGACGAAGTAAAAAAACATAGCAGGACAAGTCCTGACGTACAATTCAAAAAACTTTCATTGACTAAACAGAAAAACTAGACCTAGAATGGACTATGAATTAATTGAGAAAATAATTTTAAAAAAATAAGAAAAAAGCAGAAAATCAATGTCAAAATGCAGCATGTGAACACAAAAACCACTAACGAGAAATGAATATTAAATTCAAACAAAAAACTAGGCCGAGAATGGCTGTGAATGGATTGGGAAAACTATTCAGAAAAAAATTCGATTCGAAAAATCGAAAAAACGGTAAAAATCAGAGTGAAATTGCCGCATGTGAACAAAAAACCACTACCGAGAAACCGAATTTTTGTTCAAACACCGTTTTCTCTCTATTTTAAAATTAGAGCGAAAAAAATTCACGCCACAAATCCACTCGTTTTTTCGCTCTACTTCCTCTTTCAGTGTGACCAAAATCACTTCTCCAAGTTGACTTCAAAAATCATGAAAATGTGTGAACAGATCTTTAAAAAAAAACATAGCCGGAAGAATTCCGGAAACGACTCGAAGGAAAAAAACTAACTCCCCTAACAAACAAAAAACTTATTCTAAAAATGAGCAAAACAACTAACAATGATTATCCTACTGAATAACACTTGTCACTTTAAAACAAGAACATGAAAAAGAACAATGAAAAAATAACTGACCAAAAAAGACGATAAAGCACGCGATAAAAATTTTACATTGAGTTGCAAGTTTAAAAAAACTAACTTTTGGCAAAAACCCATGCAATAGGTTTAGTGTTATTTCATTGAATCACTGCAAATTCAGACAAAAACTCAACACAAAAGTTTCAAGTAGAATAAACGAAGGTAAAAGAAAGGAAATGAAAATCAAAACCAAAAATATTCTCAGTTAAAATACAAAATTTGGCCACAAATTACGAATCAAATTCCATTATACTGAATTCAAATCATTATTTCAAAAATCATTATTTCTCTATTCTAACACTACAGCTGGTCAAGCGTCCACCAATCCAAACAATTGTCTATTCATAAAAGTAAAAACGAAGAAAGAAAAAGATAGAAAAAAAAAGTTAGAGATTAAGAAAAGTTTGTAATATCTGTCATTGAAAAGTGCACGAAATATATTCCAACAAAACCTCTAGAAAAGCACCTATCAAAAGCTAGAACACAAAAAAGTAGCAAAAAGCAGACAATCAGAAGATTTCAGCAAAAATTCCAAGAAAAAACACGAAAAGTCGCGGAAATCTTCATAAAAATTACTCAATTATCTTTAACAAAATGACTCAAAACTAAAATCAAGATCGGCAAAACACATCAAAAACAACTAATTTGGACTATAGGCATCCCCAAATGCTATAAAAACTTGAAAAACACAAAGGGCATTTAAAAACAACTTGAAACAAATCTTAGAAACAATTGAGCTTCTTTTTTATTTCACGGGAGCACATAGACCCAAAAAAAACGTTAATTGGAGCAAATATAGTACTGGAGAACTTCCAAAACAATAGAAAAGTCAAATAGGCTAAAAATTTCTCGAGAGTTTATTTAAAAAAAGCGAAAAACACCAAAAAAAAATTTGAATAATTAAAATTTTTTCAGTTTATTGTCATTTTTCTAAACAAAAAAAAACCTTTGAACCCTAAGAAAATGTAATCACTTGGTATTTAAAGACTCAGTAACTAACATGCGTCTATTCAAAGCCCATACAAAGCATTATAACAGAACATAACGCAAAAAAATTCTAAAATTCGCCTAAAATTCAGCAAAATAGCTGAAAAACCAGCAAAATGGTATAAAAATCTTATTAATGACCAGAAACCTACGAACCACTATTAAAACAACCCTAAGCATCACACAATATCATAATCAGACTTCTAAACCAAAAAATTAACAAAAAAACGGTTTTAAAAAGCCGCACGTGAACACAAAATTTCGCTCGCTTACAGAAATTTTTTTCACACCTCAATTTCTCGCTCTCTCGAAAACAGCGGAATGAACAAAAAACAACTCTGTTTTCGCTCCCTTCTTCAATCTTCTTCAGCACCCAAACAACTCTAAAATTTTTCACGCGTTTCATTTCCTTCAAAATTCACTCCAACTAAAGTGATTTAAAAAAAGCACTTCTCCAATACTCCTCTTCGAGTCGTAAAAAGACAGCGCCCCAATACAATTCAAATTCTTTAATTGTAAAAAAATAGGAGCGCTATAATAGCCGGCTGAGAAGATGAGGGCGGCTATTAAAAATAGTCTGTAACAATTGTACCTTTTACTGGGTCTGACAGCACTATTTGAGACAGGGAGTGAAACATTTTGTTTTTCCAGACCAGAGAGTGAGTTGATCAACTTCAAAACATCACCGAAGTCACTCTCACTCATAACACTCTTTGTGAGGCCTTCCAGCAACAAAGGCAAGTACTGAAACACCCTCTGATTACCCTAACAGTCTAGATAAAAGCAATCGGGTACTTCTCATACAAAAAATACGTCGAGCGTGCAGGGTTACATGTGAAATAAGGTGGACGAGTGGTGGCGGCAGGAAATGTAGGAGTCAAACTCCAAAAGAGCCGCCCGTCGAACAATGTATTTATGTCTCCGCATCAGTTTCGGTCAATCCCATATTTAGAGACTAGCAAGGCTCTAATAGAACTGCTCGGTGACTTTAACTCCGGGCGTTACCTTTTATCCTATTTTTCAGGATGAAAAGTCAAATGGTCAGAAGAAACAAAACTATCAGACGCAAACTCAGCAGTACGAAAAATTGCATTAGAAAACACCAGAAGCACTAATACAATTGCTATAAACTTTGTTTAGGAGCAATAAAGCAAATATATCTGTTTACTTTTCCAACTACCTTTAACAAATTTTTCGTTTTTGTAAGACTCTGCGAACAATCTAGCGCAATCTTGCACTGATGGTGGTTTGTATAGCCAAACGTTTGTTACAGCAAATGTAGTCCGCAACTATTGCTCTCCAGTTGCTACATGAAAACATATTAATTGATTTCAATTTTACAGTTCAAACTCACCGAGCTTAAATTTGTGAGAAGACACTGGCTAGATGTCAGAGGGAAGAACTTGGTCTTCCTCACAAGCAAATTGCGTCCTGGAAAAATTCAGAAATTACAATGTCAACCTGGATAGACCTCGAGGCAGTCATAATTTTGGTAATAAATTTGACTACAATAAATTAAGGAACATTACTCATTGAGTGAAGCTTTCTTTTGGGAACAGCTGTTGTACCCTTCATAGGCGCGAGCACAGACTTTTTGATAACCTTCACGAAGTCCTGAAACACGCAAATGCTTTTGATACCCTTATTAAAAAGATACTGATTCATGGTAATGCTAAGTGTGTACTAAATGCAGGCCCATGTTAGGTCTAACTTTTTAAAAAGTTTCAAAATTGGTATCTTTACACTTTGGCAACCCAGTTTGATTTCCAAGACAATATGTTCATAATTTTCATTATGCGGTGCCAGCTTGGCAAAAATCCCTATTTCACATGAAACAGTAAATGACATTTCAATATCGCCCATAAATGCCAAACAAAAAATGCCTTCAATGGACACGGAAAATACTATTCAAGCGAAAGTTCTCACCGTCACCCTGTAGTCCAGCAACTTTCCACCCGGACACTCAGTCACAGACGGCATGCCCCCGTCTTCCAAAGGTGCATTGGGTCTAGGGTGGGCCAGAATATGAAGGTAGATTACACCTGCGTGACACGTCATTATGTGTGTGGCTACTGCTGGTCCAGTTGTGGAAGGCGATGACGGATCGCGCTGGGATTGCTCCAGTGTCACAGTTCTACCTGTAACAAACACAATCGGACTCCACTTCAGCTTTGACAATCTAGTTTCTAGAACAGATTTTGATACTACTTTGTTAGCATACTGAACACTGCTACCCATGGGCATATTTTTGAGTAAAGGAATCGTTTTTGAACATTTTTTTTAAAATGTGCTTTCGTGAAATCAGACTTTCAGAAGCAAATTTTTGATTTCCCTAGTGATCTGCATAAAACATCATGCCCTGAAAAAACAATATGAAGTACTGAATTAAGAAAATTGTTATTTGCGACAACACTTTCTCAAGTAATTTGCGTAACAATGTCTCATCGCAGGTTAGCTGTTACTAATTCTACGGTTGCAAGCATAAGTATTTGTTTCTCTACCCACTCGCATCTCAGCAAACTGAAATATATTAGAGGCTGCATAAATTTTGGTCATTGAACGAAAAGCATTAAATCTTGAACGGAGCAGCTGCATAAACTTGTCAAAGTTAAAGAACGTCAAAATCAACCTAGAGTGTGTATCAAATTTGCTCATAAAATCACCGCTGGTTAAAAAGTTGGTCAAACAGGTGGAGTGCCTAGCTAGAACATCAAGTGGACTGATTCTGTAGGTGCCAATGCAGTTTGTGATGGCCTCGGGTCCTCCCTCCAACTTCGGAGACAGCCACTTAAGATTTACGGCTGGTAAACCTCCACTAGAAGTACTGGTGATGGCTTTGAACTGTGTCTCTGTAAACACATTAATTGTTTCAACAATTTTTTCACAAATAAATACGGAGCCAAAATTTTCTTGAGTCACATTTTTGCCATATATTTACTCATTATAGAGAAAAACAATAGATAGTATTTTTAGCTCCTAGATTTTAGTTTCGATTCATATAAAAAGTTTTTACCGATTTGACAAAAATGAACAATTTAAATTTTCGAAGGAAAACCGAAAAGGAAAAGAAACTTTCAAATTCGCTATTTCCAACCCGAAAAATAAATCATGTTTCACCTAAAAATATGAAAAAATTAATCACTATCTTTTCTTAGTTTGTCTTGTATATATAAATTACTTTGGAATGACATTGTCTTGTTCAACACGATTTGTCTCAGCTAAAGAGAAACAGAAATCAGCAGTTGAACAAAACGAAAGGGAAGCACATTTTCTAAAAAAAACTTACGACTAACGTCAGATGAATTGCTCTCGAATGACAGCCGTAGGGCAATTTAATTTAGGGGTGTATCTTACATATTTTCTGGGTGCAAAAACTACGACCTCATAGAGTTCGATCGGGCGACCTTCAGGATAGCAGTCAAGACATGTTAAACACTAAGCTACAACGCCTTTCATACTCAATCGGAATGACAGCAAATGAAATCACTTAAAGAAGAAGTAAATCGTTTAAATAACATTAAAAAATGTTAAGAACAAATGTTGTCAAAGTCATGAAAACCACTAGCTTTGGACTCACACAATTAAACATAACCGACTAAACGTCGGAAGAATTGCTCTCGAACGACTAAGGGGAGCTCTAATCAATTGCAGCCTGCTTCAGTCGAGGGGGAGGGAGGGAGGGAGGGAGGGAGGGAGGGAGGGAGGGAGGGAGGGAGGGAGGGGAGGGAGGGGGAGTTTAAAGGGGACTAAGGAGTTCAATAGTGGGCTTCAAATAACCACATTAGAGGTTAACATATACCACTATTAAAATTTAAAGTGAAAAACGGCACCAGTTTCGGCGCACATTTCATTTGACTTTTAGTGTTAAATTGCCGCCAATTGAGTTCAGCTGCTTGAAATTGTGATTGAGAGAGAGAGAGAGAGTTCTAGATCACGCGAAGCGCAAAAAGTCAAGGGCGTAGAAGTCACTCGAAAAGTCAAAATTGTCAAGCGAAAATTTTGCATAAAAAAGACACACACGTTTACAATAATTGCTATGAACTTCGTTCAAGAGCAATTAATTATGTTCATTAATGTCTAACTAACAACCAACAAGACCTGTCTTTAATGATTCTGAGTGATAAAAACCTCGCCTCAGACTTTCTCGATTTTTCGCTCCTCTCTAAAATCACCACTCTAATTTGACTTCTCATTGACGTCAAAACGCAGAAAAAAGTGTGAAAAGACCTTAAGGGCAGAACACCAATACAATCCAAATATTTTGGATTGTAACAAATTAGGAGCGCAACAATAGCCTGCTGCGAAGATAAGGTCGGCTTCTAAAAAATAGTGCAGTTTAACATCCTTTCATAGAACTCATATTTTGGTCCAATTTGTTATCTTAGATTGGTTGGTTGCTAAAATTAACAGCGAACTGACTGTTCACACGTTGTTAATCTTTGTTAACGGTTGAATATCAAATTGTTTGCGGTAGTAATTTTATTAATTCTAGTTCTTTCTGATGAAAAAATGAAAAAAACTTTTTTGACAATATTGGGAGGTATGCTAGAACAATGTGCTATGCTAAGCAGAGACTCGCATAGCTATCTTTTTAGATTGTAAATTCAGTTAAATTTTATTTAACAATTTAGAGGTAACCAAATAAGATCATTTAATTGAACAAAACTGAGCCCAAGATACATCGAAACCACTAACCATACACAAAATATTTAGCGACTCTTTCGGGATTGAGCTTTGTTTTCAATAACCGATTATTTTGGTAATAACTTTCACGTATAGACGTACTCGACTCGCCTTCGCTCAGATATCTCCGACTAAAGATTTCTGAATAGGAAAAACATAGCCGGCAGATTGCCGGAATAGCTGCGAAATAATAGACCTGCGTGCCATATAATAGAGATAGAAACAGATAAAGATCTAAATTGACAAAAAAATTGACGCCACTCAAAAAACTAGGTAAAAAACATTCAGCGATAAATTAATAAAGCTTGTTAAAATTCATTCCGCAGAAGCCTCTTATTAGGGACCTTTACTGCACAAATGAGTTCCTTTGTCCTTAAACAAATTCAATTTAAACTTAAGTTTTAAAGTGCAAAAGTCATTTTATTGAGTGAGGTAAGTCACAAAATCTATGATCAAAATCTAATCACGCAAATAACCTAAAAACTTTCGCTAAAGCGAGTGAGAAATGACGTCACGCGCGCAAATGCCGTTAGTGAGAGGAAGAAGTCATTCAGAAAATTTGACTTTTTCAGCTTTGCTGTGTGAACAAATGTAAAACGAAAAAAGAGCGTCAGACGACGAAACAAAAAAAAAACCAAGAGCACCGCAATATAGCTTCGCTCAGCTTACAGCTTCGCAGCTATAAACATTGGAATGAACCCAACTTACGATCAGAAAGGATGACTTGATGTGCTTCGCTGCGATGCAACAGCTCCACATCATAGTTGAGAGATGTATGCTTCTGTTGCTCCTCCTGAATTATCAATCAGTTCTCTTACATAAAAATCTTTGTTGAAAATAATTAAAAACTCGCAAAACCAGTTTAAAAAAAGCCGTTTAGTCCAACAGACAGTCCCTAAATTCTGTTTGACGAGAGCTCTGTATTTTCTTTACGCTTGAATAATTCTCTTGATTCTAGCCATCAGAAATATTGTGATTACGGCTATTCTTGAACCGTTCAATGTTCTCAACAGAGAATCAATCGCTACAATTCCAAAATGCAATTGAGTTGGATCGCAGAAGATCTAGAGCATCATCTGGAATTAAGAAAATAGTATATCTAGGTGCTGGAATGAAAACATATCAACCTTAGAAAGTAGATTTGATACCTTCATGGGAATATTTGTAATAATGGAGCAGGCTAATTTGAGATTCCTGCACAGGCATTTCATGACAGTCTGCCACAACTTCAGACATGGCTCACTCCTTGTCAATTTCAAATGACCAAACGTCCTCGAGGACATACTTGCAACAGTTCTCTCTAGAGAGTCACCTTCACTAGTATCTGTAGATATCGGCTCATTGGCGAGGACGAGCAGCTCAAACGTGACGTCATTGATAAATTGTGCGCCAGCAGGTACCCCGCCTCCCCATGTTCTAAATAAGAACGACTTCCAGTACTCTCAGGAGATTGTTGATATCAGCATAAACTAAGTATGTTTGAATGTTTTGATGATACTCGCGCCTGGTTCTCGCAAAGTTTGACGGATGCAAAACTTGGCATTTCAAAGCTCAGATTCATCTGTTTTATGGAGCCAATAGATCCATCAAAAAACAAAGCTATAACCACTAGAATGTTTGCCTAGATAATTTAAGCCTCAAATTCAGATCCAATAGCTTCATCGCATTATCTGACAAGTTAGAAAAGTTTTTCAAAAATTCGTTCCCAAAATTTTGCCACATTTGCGCCTTGGCGAAATAAATCTGGTGGCTAAATAGATGAAGATAACCAAATTCCCTCACCTCAATAGAGGATTGCGGCAAAAATACCTCTGATTTGCCAGACACCTCTTCAGCAGTCTTTGCAGTTGAGACTGATTATTAACCCTAAACAATTATCAGTTCTGAAATCGTCAAAGCTTTCAAATCTCACCCAAACAGAGAACAGATTAATGATGCCGCACAAAACCATCAACATATGACAAGTTCTCAATTGTATCCACAAAAGGTATAAATCAACAATTAAATTGCCGATTTTGCAACATACTTAAACTTTGAAACATACTTAAGCTTTAGGGTATAGAGATCCCATCTTACTCAGAAAAAATTGCCCAAAACTTTTGCTCATCTTTTTTTCAACACCAAATTGAAAGCAATAGCCTGATTGATGAAATATATAGGAGCTGATAATGAATACTTTTTGAGCCTTATAAGTTTTAGATCACACGAAACTTAGTACGCTCTCTGACTAACAAGAGCATAGGTCGATAACGTTTCTGAAGTGATAAGTATCCATATACAAAATATAAAATTTAACCAATGATGCGCCCGCAGGCCCCCAGACAAGTGGTAACCTATACCACACTTTTTCTCATCTAATTAGGTGACCGTGAACCAAAAGCACCCACTGCAAAATAAATCAAAGTAACTTAGAAAATCAATAACCACCTTTTGTAATTTTTTGTTTCGTTAATATGTTTTGGTTAAATGTTTTATGAATCTACAGGGCAGCATCATACAGTCCTTAGAATCCCTAGTTGAAATCCGACGGTTATCTTGTAAGACTCTGGTATGATCATGTATAATCCGTCCGAGGTCGACTAGGTAAGGCTTTCTGCTTTTCCTTCCTTGAGTAGGGTGTTCATGCCGTCCTAGCTATTTCTGAATGGTTGTACAAGTTCGTACTCAAGATAAGTTTAATTATTATTAGGATTTGTCTCTTACCCATTATTGCCAATCCCTACCCCAGTTTAGCGGTATATAGTATATAATGTATTAATATATAGCCCTCAGCCCCCCCCCACCCCCACCTCAATTATCATCATGGGGGCAGCGGCTATAATATAAACAACCCCAAGTTTTGTTACGAATCAGTGGTTTTATACTAACATGTTCCCCGAAACCACAGCTTGGAGGTCATGACATCAAACTCGAATTCGGAAATGTAAATCAGAACTTATTTGTAAGAAAGCAACTTCCTTCTCTATACTAATAACACCTGACTATTCACTGAGACAAGTAGAATTCCACCATGAAATGAATGATGGAATGCTTCACAGTCAGACAAACCAAAAGCTACTTACTTGAAATTGTGTTCGTTTGATATAACAATGACAAGTGCCTCGCCAGTCAATTGGGATATCTTATCTAGACAGCAGTTTGCAACCTCCTCAAAATCCAATTGTGCCACATTCTTATTTGGTGGACCATACGATCCTAACTCTTCCAGCAGCTAAAAGACAAAGGATTGCGTGTCACATTTTTTGTGAGAAAACGAGATCAATACTCTAGAAAAATGGCCCTAAAAGTAAAAAAAAATACTGGACACAAGCTGAAAAGAACGAATATAGAGAAGCCATTTTCTAAACGACGTAAATCACTCGTCGACCTTTCGTAAAATCATCAGTTATCTTGAAATAGCAAACGTACTGAAATAACTCATGTACCTCATGTATTTGATTTCTTTTACAAGAGCATAAAAAAAGATAATTAAATAATGATAGAACTATTCGGCCACGTGACAAAACGTCTGTGACAAAACGTCGTTTTAGAAAAACGTCTGAGAACATGAATGTGTACAAAAGATTTTAATTCGCTTGCCCAGCAAAATTGCTTTAATTTTTTTTGGTTTAATTCTTTTCCCAAAAAATAAGCAAATCAAAAATCATTCAATATCGAGCTCAAAATAAAAACTATAAAAACTACAAATTCCTAAGAAGCTTGTTGTCAGCTTTCTATGGGCGTTCCACGACTTTATAAGATCACTAAAACAGATCAACATAACCGACTAACGTCAGGCGAATTGCTTTCAAACGACCAGCAAGCGGTTGGCTTCGTCATTAGTTAGCCACGGTTTAGTTAGGCTAGCTTTAGCTTAATTGAGAGGGGCGTGAGATGAGCGCAGCGGGTGGGGGGTGCATCGGGGGCTAATGAGGGTGGGGTTGCAACACTGGGGGGGGGTTGACTGCACGGGGACCTTACGGCCTGAATGATATGCAGGGGTGGGGATTGAGGGGGGGATGGGGGGTAAAGTGAGAGCGCGACTGATGTGGGGGGTGTGTTGTGGGGGGTCAACCTATAAGGACCACCCCTTTACACCAAAGTATAAGTCTCCAAAACAGCTTCTGTGAACCGCACATTTGGAGACTAGTGAGCTGAAAGGCTCTAAGAGCACTTAATGCCCGCTGGGCGCTTCCTGTTTATCCCGTTTTTGAGGACGTAAAGTCAAATGGGTCAGACAAAAAATTGGTCAAGCAAAAAATCGCATTTAAAAAAGACCGACAGGACTAATATAATTGCTACAAACTTCGTTTGAAAGCAATTCAAAACTAAAAAACAAACATTTGTTTTCTTTTGAATTTCTCAATATTAAAGTCCAGTTTAAATTGAAGAGATATGAACATAACTTTTAAGTATATCTGTCCAGCAATGAGATAATTGGCACGTGGCAAATGAACAAAAACCGGAAACCAATAAAATCTTAATTTATAGTTATAATCAATCGGTTTCCACAGCTTAGCATAGAATTCTGGGAACTATAGATAACATTCGAATCCATTCCCCTTCAAAGTACCATTAAATGCTACATTGGATATAGGATTAGGACCTAACACCAGCGTACCAAACATTGAATGTTGACAGGGGTACATACGAAGCCCCCACCATATCCATCCCCCATACCTTTAACTATTAGATCGCACAAATGTTTCGTTATAGGATTCAAACAACATCCGTGAGACTGTCGACGATAAATCGGCTGTTAATTGGTCTTATCAGGGAAATAACAGTTGAGTGTGCACATTTGCGTAGCTAAGGTTAGAAACGAAGTCAATTGCTGGATCTGTAGTGTAGAGACCAATAACAAAGGCTTAAGAAAGGAAAAGGAAACAATTTCTTACTAGGTAAGGCTTTCTGCTTTTCCTTCCTTGAGTAGGGTGTTCATGCCGTCCTAGCTATTTCTGAATGGTTGTACAAGTTCGTACTCAAGATAAGTTCAATTATTATTAGGATTTGTCTCTTACCCATTATTGCCAATCCCTACCCCAGTTTAGCGGTATATAGTATATAATGTATTAATATATAGCCCTCAGCCCCCCCCCACCCCCACCTCAATTATCATCATGGGGGCAGCGGCTATAATATAAACAACCCCAAGTTTTGTTACGAATCAGTGGTTTTATACTAACATGTTCCCCGAAACCACAGCTTGGAGGTCATGACATCAAACTCGAATTCGGAAATGTAAATCAGAACTTATTTGTAAGAAAGCAACTTCCTTCTCTATACTAATAACACCTGACTATTCACTGAGACAAGTAGAATTCCACCATGAAATGAATGATGGAATGCTTCACAGTCAGACAAACCAAAAGCTACTTACTTGAAATTGTGTTCGTTTGATATAACAATGACAAGTGCCTCGCCAGTCAATTGGGATATCTTATCTAGACAGCAGTTTGCAACCTCCTCAAAATCCAATTGTGCCACATTCTTATTTGGTGGACCATACGATCCTAACTCTTCCAGCAGCTAAAAGACAAAGGATTGCGTGTCACATTTTTTGTGAGAAAACGAGACAAAACTCTAGAAAAATGGCCCTAAAAGTAAAAAAAATACTGGACACAAGCTGAAAAGAACGAATATAGAGAAGCCATTTTCTAAACGACGTAAATCACTCGTCGACCTTTCGTAAAATCATCAGTTATCTTGAAATAGCAAACGTACTGAAATAACTCATGTACCTCATGTATTTGATTTCTTTTACAAGAGCATAAAAAAAGATAATTAAATAATGATAGAACTATTCGGCCACGTGACAAAACGTCTGTGACAAAACGTCGTTTTAGAAAAACGTCTGAGAACATGAATGTGTACAAAAGATTTTAATTCGCTTGCCCAGCAAAATTGCTTTAATTTTTTTTGGTTTAATTCTTTTCCCAAAAAATAAGCAAATCAAAAATCATTCAATATCGAGCTCAAAATAAAAACTATAAAAACTACAAATTCCTAAGAAGCTTGTTGTCAGCTTTCTATGGGCGTTCCACGACTTTATAAGATCACTAAAACAGATCAACATAACCGACTAACGTCAGGCGAATTGCTTTCAAACGACCAGCAAGCGGTTGGCTTCGTCATTAGTTAGCCACGGTTTAGTTAGGCTAGCTTTAGCTTAATTGAGAGGGGCGTGAGATGAGCGCAGCGGGTGGGGGGTGCATCGGGGGCTAATGAGGGTGGGGTTGCAACACTGGGGGGGGGGGTTGACTGCACGGGGACCTTACGGCCTGAATGATATGCAGGGGTGGGGATTGAGGGGGGGATGGGGGGTAAAGTGAGAGCGCGACTGATGTGGGGGGTGTGTTGTGGGGGGTCAACCTATAAGGACCACCCCTTTACACCAAAGTATAAGTCTCCAAAACAGCTTCTGTGAACCGCACATTTGGAGACTAGTGAGCTGAAAGGCTCTAAGAGCACTTAATGCCCGCTGGGCGCTTCCTGTTTATCCCGTTTTTGAGGACGTAAAGTCAAATGGGTCAGACAAAAAATTGGTCAAGCAAAAAATCGCATTTAAAAAAGACCGACAGGACTAATATAATTGCTACAAACTTCGTTTGAAAGCAATTCAAAACTAAAAAACAAACATTTGTTTTCTTTTGAATTTCTCAATATTAAAGTCCAGTTTAAATTGAAGAGATATGAACATAACTTTTAAGTATATCTGTCCAGCAATGAGATAATTGGCACGTGGCAAATGAACAAAAACCGGAAACCAATAAAATCTTAATTTATAGTTATAATCAATCGGTTTCCACAGCTTAGCATAGAATTCTGGGAACTATAGATAACATTCGAATCCATTCCCCTTCAAAGTACCATTAAATGCTACATTGGATATAGGATTAGGACCTAACACCAGCGTACCAAACATTGAATGTTGACAGGGGTACATACGAAGCCCCCACCATATCCATCCCCCATACCTTTAACTATTAGATCGCACAAATGTTTCGTTATAGGATTCAAACAACATCCGTGAGACTGTCGACGATAAATCGGCTGTTAATTGGTCTTATCAGGGAAATAACAGTTGAGTGTGCACATTTGCGTAGCTAAGGTTAGAAACGAAGTCAATTGCTGGATCTGTAGTGTAGAGACCAATAACAAAGGCTTAAGAAAGGAAAAGGAAACAATTTCTTACTAGGTAAGGCTTTCTGCTTTTCCTTCCTTGAGTAGGGTGTTCATGCCGTCCTAGCTATTTCTGAATGGTTGTACAAGTTCGTACTCAAGATAAGTTCAATTATTATTAGGATTTGTCTCTTACCCATTATTGCCAATCCCTACCCCAGTTTAGCGGTATATAGTATATAATGTATTAATATATAGCCCTCAGCCCCCCCCCCACCCCCACCTCAATTATCATCATGGGGGCAGCGGCTATAATATAAACAACCCCAAGTTTTGTTACGAATCAGTGGTTTTATACTAACATGTTCCCCGAAACCACAGCTTGGAGGTCATGACATCAAACTCGAATTCGGAAATGTAAATCAGAACTTATTTGTAAGAAAGCGACTTCCTTCTCTATACTAATAACACCTGACTATTCACTGAGACAAGTAGAATTCCACCATGAAATGAATGATGGAATGCTTCACAGTCAGACAAACCAAAAGCTACTTACTTGAAATTGTGTTTGTTTGATATAACAATGACAAGTGCCTCGCCAGTCAATTGGGATATCTTATCTAGACAGCAGTTTGCAACCTCCTCAAAATCCAATTGTGCCACATTCTTATTTGGTGGACCATACGATCCTAACTCTTCCAGCAGCTAAAAGACAAAGGATTGCGTGTCACATTTTTTGTGAGAAAACGAGATCAATACTCTAGAAAAATGGCCCTAAAAGTAAAAAAAAATACTGGACACAAGCTGAAAAGAACGAATATAGAGAAGCCGTTTTCTAAACGACGTAAATCACTCGTCGACCTTTCGTAAAACCATCAGTTATCTTGAAATAGCAAACGTACTGAAATAACTCATGTACCTCATGTATTTGATTTCTTTTACAAGAGCATAAAAAAAGATAATTAAATAATGATAAAAACTATTCGGCCACGTGACAAAACGTCTGTGACAAAACGTCGTTTTCGAAAAACGTCTGAGAACATGAATGTGTACAAAATATTTTAATTCGCTTGCCCAGCAAAATTGCTCTAATTTTTTTTTGGTTTAATTCTTTTCCCAAAAAATAAGCAAATCAAAAATCATTCAATATCGAGCTCAAAATAAAAACTATAAAAACAACAAATTTCTAAGAAGCTTGTTATCAGCTTTCTATGGGCGTTCCGCGACTTTATAAGATCACTAAAACAGATCAACATAACCGACTAACGTCAGGCGAATTGCTTTCAAACGACCAGCAAGCGGTTGGCTTCGTCATTAGTTAGCCACGGTTTAGTTAGGCTAGCTTTAGCTTAATTGAGAGGGGCGTGAGATGAGCGCAGCGGGTGGGGGGTGCATCGGGGGCTAATGAGGGTGGGGTTGCAACACTGGGGGGTTGACTGCACGGGGACCTTACGGCCTGAATGATATGCAGGGGTGGGGATTGAGGGGGGGATGGGGGGTAAAGTGAGAGGGCGGCTGATGTGGGGGGTCAACCTATAAGGACCACCCCTTTACACCAAAGTATAAGTCTCCAAAACAGCTTCTGTGAACCGCACACTTGGAGACTAGTGAGCTGAAAGGCTCTAAGAGCACTTAATGCCCGCTGGGCGCTTCCTGTTTATCCCGTTTTTGAGGACGTAAAGTCAAATGGGTCAGCCAAAAAATTGGTCAAGCAAAAAATCGCATTTAAAAAAGACCGACAGGACTAATATAATTGCTACAAACTTCGTTTGAAAGCAATTCAAAACTAAAAAACAAACATTTGTTTTCTTTTGAATTTCTCAATATTAAAGTCCAGTTTAAATTGAAGAGATATGAACATAATTTTTAAGTATATCTGTCCAGCAATGAGATAATTGGCACGTGGCAAATGAACAAAAACCGGAAACCAATAAAATCTTAATTTATAGTTATAATCAATCGGTTTCCACAGCTTAGCATAGAATTCTGGGAACTATAGATAACATTCGAATCCATTCCCCTTCAAAGTACCATTAATGCTACATTGGATATAGGATTAGGACCTAACACCAGCGTACCAAACATTGAATGTTGACAGGGTTACATACGAAGCCCCCACCATATCCATCCCCCATACCTTTAACTATTAGATCGCACAAATGTTTCGTTACAGGATTCAAACAACATCCGTGAGACTGTCGACGATAAATCGGCTGTTAATTGGTCTTATCAGGGAAATAACCGTTGAGTGTGCACATTTGCGTAGCTAAGATTAGAAACGAAGTCAATTGCTGGACCTGTAGTGTAGAGACCAATAACAAAGGCTTAAGAAAGGATAAGGAAACAATTTCTTACTTATGTTTCTAATAATATCTACCAATTCGTTCACGGTCAGACCCTTATTTGCTATCCTAAAAAATGCATCTGGAATGAGATATCATCAGCTGACTTCAACTCTCCCATAAAATTGAGTACAAGTAATTCTGAGAATAATGAACAATGGTTTTGAGAGTGAAAAAGAACATTACAAAACAGACGCACAAAACTCAGCCAAAAAATTGGATAGACTGGTGACGAAAGCTTAATTGAGACAAGAGGTGACAATCGTTGTCACGCTCGAAACAAGACAAATTTAGCAGTAGCTGACTTGGCTATTGCTTTGCAGCCATTAAAAGTAACAAAGCCAAGCAAAGATGCGAAGACGCCATTAATTCAATTCGGGTTTCTTGCTATAGGTAAAGCAAAATTTAAACTTAAAATTTACAGCAATTTGAAAGTTTAAAGCAAAATTTAAATTGACTTTAAACTTTCAAATTGCATGGATAAGTGAAACGGAAATAGACATTGCTCATTCAAAAATGTGTTTCGAATTTGTCCTGCGAAAACTCACATTTCCAATTTTTGGTACGGCATAAATCTCGCGCTAGTAGTAGCACATTATTATTACAAAAAATATAGCGCCATAGTTAAAACAACATGATCAGAATTATGCTCTAACTGAGTATTGTTTGTCCATTTTCCTACTGAATATTTTTGGTTAATTTGTTGTCTTTAAACAGCTATTTAACTCGGAATGAAAACAGGAATTTTAAAAAATTGAAATAATTTCTAAATTCACCGCATTTGCGAAAAATTGGGAAAGTGACAAATTGTATGCACCTCAATGCTCCCAGACAATTTTTTAGCGAATATACTCTACTAATTGATCTCAACTGCTGGCGTTGAAAATAACTTGAAACTGCAATAATGAATTAAAATCTCTTTCGTATGTAAAGTTAACATTGAAAATGTTACAGTTCTTAGTTCAGATAAAAATGACGTCAGTCGTATTTCCTTCAGATAAAGACTATTTTAATTGCTCGCATGAGGAAAAAGGCGCTTTCAGGCAACATTAATACAGATTATAAAAGTCAGAAACAAATGCTGACAAGCAAACCTGTTGATCATTGCCAACACAAAAAAGAGCAATTGATAACACACTGCATCAATTCTGTAGGAGCAATTCAATTATGCAAACAGCTCTCAAGATTTTGGGCAACAAGAGAACTCCAAAATGGTAAACTGACTCAAGTAATCTCAACTGAAAAGTTATCATGAATACCATCCGATTTGAAATTTTAGTAGCAGTAAAAGAATTAAATTATCCAGGAACGGCATTTTGACATTAGTCATTATAATCTTTACAGAAGGAACAAATTATACAAAAAGAAATGAGATTTAAAAATTTATAAAATTTATTACTTCCATAGAAGAACCTAAGCAACTGTATTAATCAGTTATATTCAAATTAAAGAAAACAAATGAAGGCAAAATAAGTTTGGCTTGAATTGCGCAGGAACGTGGTCAATCACAATGGTCTGATGGTTTCTCTGAAATGTCGTTCGTAGCTTTCAAGGTACCGCTCAGCATTTTGTAGGTCCAATATAGGTTCATCGTTGCGAGAGATAGAAAGACATAAGAAAGAGCCCAAAAGTACACCTGAAACAAAAGTCGTGCCATCGAATCGTTTGTCACAAAAACGAGATTGATTCTTAGTCGCTAGGTAATTATATTAAACTTAGTCAGCAAGCAAATAACAGCCGTTGACACCCCTGACTCACATCCAGATTGAAACGGAAAAAGAAAAGTTAATAATTGACAGAAAAGTGTCCGAGTTTCTAATTCTATGTGACAAAAAATACAAAATTCGGGGAGCAGCTTCGGTCCGATTACACAAATATATATTTTTTCGACTCTAAAATGAAGGCTATTGAGCTTAATACAGATGCCAGCCAGCAATCACTGATAACCTGTAATCACTGATAACCCAGCAATCACTGATAATGAATCTAATAACCTAATGCACTACGACCTACTTACTGGGCTCTGCCCGTTCATCTCGTTTCTTTTCATTTTGACTTGTTGAACTTAACCTTATTTACTTCAGAAGTGAAGATCGTAAATTATGTTAAACGAAACACGTCATTGAAAACTCTCACGAATTAAAAACTTAGAAGGATACAAATCAAAGAATTTTCATTGAAGAAAAAAATTTAGACCTAGAACAGATTGGAAAAACAATGTAAAAAAACTAGGAAAACACGATCAAACACTCGAAAAAACACTAAAACTATAACTAAAACTACTGTGGCGCGTGATCTACTTAGAAGGAATTGGAAACATTTTATGCCCCGAAAACCTCTCCTTTGTTGCTCCACTTCCGTTTCCCTTTTCATCATTTCATCACTTCAATTTCCCTTCTACAGTTAACAAAATATGCGAACAAAACTAAAACATAACCGACTAAACGTCGGAAGAATTGCTCTCGAACGACTAAGGGGAGCTCTAATCTATTACAGCCTGCTTCAGTCGGGGGGAGCTTAAATGGGACTAAGGAGTTCAATAGTTGGCTTCAAAAAACCACATTACAGGTTAAAATATACCACTATTAAAATTTAAAGTGAAAAATGGCACCAGTTTCGGCGCACTTTTCATTTACTTTTAGTATCAAATTTCCGCCAATTGAGTTCAGCTGCTCGAAATTGTGATTGAGAGAGAATTTTAGATCACGCGAAACGCAAAAAGCCAAGGGCGTAAAATTCACTCGAAAAGTTAAAGCTGCCAAGCAAAAATGTTGCATAAAGAAGACACACACGTTTACAATAATTGATATGAACTTCGCTCAAGAGCAATTAAAAACAAGACTCCACCAAAATACACCTGAATCGACTCAAAGCAAAAAGCTACCTATCTATATACTTCATAAAACAACATCAAACGACAGGGGAAAGCCTAATTCAGAGCTCGCTGTAGCCTGGATAATTTTTAAGAGTGCCAAAATTCTGTCCAAGAAGGGGTTCGGACCCTCAACTTCTGACGCAACAGACATGCATTAACCACTCAGCTATCAGGTCATTTTGATAGCATATCTAACAACCACTTTTGTTTCAAAAAGACAATTTCTGAATAGGAGCAATTTAGGTCACGCAAAAATCAAGTGAAGCGTGAAACAGTCACTCAAGAAGTGATATCGAAAGAATGTTCTAGAAAATGGTCGAGAAAAAAATTTGCATAGAAAGCCACACACGCTTACCATAATTGCTTCAAGCTTCGTCCGTAATTAAACAAACAATACATTGCACTATGGTAATTAATTCGAAAAGACACGTGAGGTAATGTAAATAAAATGGAATTGAAAACAAAAAAATGATTTTTTAAAAAAAATCAACGAGTTATAACTAAATAATTTTTCCAGCATATCTTTGAATGCCGTTTCATTCAATAGCAAAAACCAAGACAAAAACAAGAAAGGAACATATACCGAGAAACGACAATATCAAGAAAACTAGAAGAAACAATTTAAAAATCTGCAAAAATGGAGACTCCAAATCAATTATGCAGAGCACATCTTGCAAAAATTTATCTGGGTTCAAAAAATGGACCCCAATTGATACACAGAACAACACAATTGATACACAAAACAAAAATTTATTTAACTTTTCGGTGACGACGAGCAGGTACAGAAGAGTACTTAATTAATTTCATGAGGAGGGCGATAACATCCCTGATCTCATCTTCATAATCAAGTCTCGTTGAGAACACCAAATTTGCATAACTTACACAACTATACACCATATATTATCTTTTTCCATTACTCTTTTTTATAAAGCCAATTTTTATAAAGCAACAGTGAAAAGAAAAGAGTGGGGAAAGATTGTCTCAAATCAAAGAACTCCGCCACTATTTCTAACATTTGTAGTATTCCTCGCTCTCTAGCAAGTTATTTCAACAGCGACAACAGATGATTGAAAAAACGAGTAACATTTTCCGTCTAGAATTCTCACAAAATGTTATTACCCCGACTCAATAATTGTTCTGGAAAGTTCCCATGAATAACTTCTAGTTAATTCAGTGACTCGCAACGCACTCGACAAACAAGAAAAGAACAAAAGGGCAAAGAACAGAATTCAGAATTTTATTAACTCAATTTTTCTAAAACCTGCCCATCCTAACATCCAAGTGTCTCCTCGTAGTTACAAAAAGAAGGCAAAAATTTACGAATGAAAAATCTTTTCCGAAAGGCAGATAACAGATGTCAGAAACATCAACGGCAGACAAGAGGAGCCAAAAATTGAAGTCATTAAATCAGTTCATTGTAAAAAAAAACCTCAAAAATAATTCCAATCAAATGAAAAGGTCATCAAAACCACTAGCAAAATGGAATAAAAATTTCAAAAATACGTTGAAAAAAGTAAAGGACCAAAATAGCTGAAAATTGCATCTTGAAGTCTAATAGTTTGTATCAGATGGTTGAAATGCTTCCAAAAGCGCACTTACAAGCAATAGTAATTGAGAACAACCACTTTAGCCGAATAATTTACAGCTAAAACGCACAGAAAGCCCATGTCTCATGTCAACAAAAAAATTGACTCGCTCAGCAACTTTTTCCACACTTAAATTTTTCGCCATCTCTTGAAAGGATTTACAAAAAAAAAATAACTTTCCCTTTCTTTTGCTTTAACAATTATTTTCACGCGCACAATTGACTTTGAATTCTGTTTCGGCCACACTTAAGCATTTAAAAACATTGCCGGAGGGATTCCGGAAACGAATAAAAAACTAGCATCTTAAATAAATTGAGCATCAGGACGGAGAAAATAAAAACAATATAGTCAATTAACAAAAAAAAAATTCGCCAAAGTAAATTAACCTGTGAAATTATTTAAAAAATTATTTTTCTGAGAGTACAAGTACACAAACAAAAGAAAAAATTTGCTCCAAGGAAACCCAGACTAAAAAATGACCCAAACAATCTCAATAAGTTCACGAACAACTCTAATGGTGGAAAAAAAATACTAAGAATTGGAGAACAAATGTAACAAATTTATCAAATTTCATGGAAAAAACTGCTTTATACAAAAAAAATACTTGAATTCGTATAAGAAGCTGCCTGAGATTACTACGCTTCAAATTAGTTTACAATAAATGCACAAAAAACAATGAAAGTAAAAATATCGATATAATAGCCTAAAATTCCTAAAAAACAGTTGAAAAAGTTCAAATTTGCGTAAAATACTTTTAGGTACCAAGAAGCATCAATGCGCAATCAAAACAACCTGAATAATGTCATTTAGCATACAATAACATTTTAAACAACAGAAAATTAAAACAAAGGAAAAACAGCATAAAAAGACCGCACAACAACAAAATATTTTGCTCGCTCAATAAAATATATTCCACAATTACATTTCTCGCTCTGTTTCAAAAAACGTAGGAACAAAAAAGCCATCTCATTTTTCTCCACTCTTTGAAATTGTTCACCCAAACATCATTTTCCAAATTTAATTTGCTGCTTTGATCACTCACTTATTGAAAAAAAACAAAGTCATAACGCCTCTTCGAATCTTAAAAATAGAAGATCACCCTAATTCTTCTTCAAGTTGTTGAAAAGACATGGACCGAATACAATTCGAGTTCCTCAAATAGCAAAAAAGAGCGCCTAAATAATATAGCAGTTTTGAAAAGCTAACGGCGGCTATTTACAAATCGCTTTCCTTTAAAAATAATCCAAAACTCAAGTCATTAGATTTCTCTTAATCACTTTACATATCTATCAAAGCTAGAAGGATTCCCGAAAGAAAATCGACAAAAACAGCAGCTTGAATAAAATTAGCTATCCGCTGGCATGGATCATCAAGACGGAGAAAATTAAAAAATCTCAATTAACAAAAGAAAAATTGGCCAAAAATTAAATTACCCTCTGAAATTATAAAATTCAATTATTTTTCACATAGTACCAGTACACATACAAAAAATTCTGTGCCAATTTAACCGACAAATCACCCAAACAATATAAGGCAAGTATCAATAAGTTCAAGAAAAACTCTAATTATTGAAAAAAGGAGCAAAATCTAAGAATTGGAGAACTAATGCAACAAATTTCACAATTTGTTTTGTCAATTTTCTTAGCAAAAACTGCATTGTACTAAAAATTTACTTGAATTCGTATTCGAAACTGCCGATATTAATACGCTACCGTTTAGATTACAATAAATGCTACAAAATAGTGAAATCGCTAAAAAAAATAGCTTTAAAAAATCCGTAAAATAGTGGAAAAACCTTTATTTAGCGTTTAACTCCCTTAAAGTACCAAAAAACTTCAAAACGCTACCAAAACAGCCTAAACATTGTTTAGCATACAATAAAATTTTAGACATAAAAACCTTTAACAAAAAAACGGCATGAAAAAGCCGCACGTGAACAAAAATGTCGCACGCTTAGCGAAAAAAATTTTACCTACAATTCTCGCTCTGTTTCAGAAAAGGTATGAATAAAAAACTACTCTCTCTTTTCTCCGCTCTTTGAAATTTTACACCGAAACAGCATTTTCTAACTTTATTCACTCCCTGAACTTCCGGTTTCTCTGCTCGCTGACTTATCAAAAAAAAAGAACATAGCCGACTAACGTCGGGTGAATTGCTCTCAAACGACCGGCGAGCGGTTGGCTTGGTCAGTAGCTAGCCACGGTGGGGGGGGGGGGGGGGGGTGCACCGGGGGCTGATGGGGGCAGCACTGGGTGGGGGGGCAAAAGAGCGGTGGGGGGGGTGGAGCCAATAGTGGGGGTGGGGGGTCAACAAAGGGGGGGGGGGGTGTCAACCTCTAAGAACCACCCCTCACACCATAAGTATAAGTATAAGTCTCCAAGACAGTTTGAGCTGAAACAGACCTGAAAGGCTCTAAGAGCACATAATGCCCGCTGGGCGCTACCTGTTTATCCCGTTTTTGAGGACGAAAAGTCAAAAGCGTCAGACGAAAAATTGGTGAAGCGAAAAAAAGCATAAAAAAAGACCGACAGGACTAATATAATTGCTACAAACTTCGTTTGAGAGCAATTAAAAACTATAAAAAAAGAAAACAAGCGCTCTCTCTTTTCTTCACTCTTTGGAATTGCACACCGAAACAGCATTTTCTAACGTTATTCACTCCCTGATTTTCGGGTTTCTCGCTATCATTTAATAAAAATTAAAAACTCAAGTCAGTAGAGTGCTTTTGATCCGGTTACATATCAAGCACATAATTGTGCGTAAATCGCATCACCAATACCAAAAATCAAAACTATTTTTATCCTTAAACTCAGCAAGATGCCGTTAAAATTCCCCTTCACACATATTGTAAAAAATCAAGATTTTAGAAAATCGCAGATCCCCATTTTCCCGGAAATAAATTTGAAAGTTTTTTCCGATGAATCTTTTCGGATCAAAACTGACTGAACAAAATACGCCGGACGAGCAAAGTTCCTTCTCTCATTTTGAGGTTGGAACAACAATCAAAATAAATCTGCAAATTTCAGTTTTCAATTATGGTACATTTTTGAGAAACATCACTCATTGTGCAACCTATACCTGTCGATGCAATTTTATCAATGTAAGTCAATTGATACAATAAAAATTATTTGAGAATCCAAATTAGACTAGCATTTTGATACATAAAATCTTAGAATTCGCTCCACTTATTCTCGGATAAAAACATTTTCCTAGAAAAATTTTAAATCGAAGCGCCTACCGGTTCGTGTATAGTGTACACCTGTCTGTAGAAATAGATCATGACCAGTAAAAACGGAATGAAACCAAGCCTAAACACGGTCCATGTCACGTAAATAAAAGGGGTCATCCATTCCGACAATTTGGGCCGATTGGCGAAGTTGGCCAGCAGTCGTATATTAACAAACACAATTGGTAATTCGCCCAAATAAGACATCAAAATAGGTGGTTGGAATCGACCAGAAAGACCGATTGAAACACCTGTTAGAAAAAAAACTGTTTTCCGTCCAACAATTGATTTAACCTTGGATACATTTATGTACGCGAATTGTTGAAACAAATTTTAATCCCGTTACCTGACAACTGGGTCGCTAAATACGAAAACAGAGTCGAAGAATCATTTATCCAATGTTCTAGCTACTAACAATAAGAAACTGATTTTCAAGTAGGTTAGAAGCATTACTGTATTAGCCAATCCACAACATAGACACAATACACTTGATAGGTCAAAAGTTTTTTAGGGTCGAAGTAAAGTGATTCTAAGTATATACTAAGCTCATTGAGTCACTTAAACCCCCTCTTTAGTTACTTTTGAGGAAAACAGTTTCCCACCCAGTATAGATACAATGTGGTGGTAAAAGTAAAGCATGTTTCTCGTCTTCTTCGATAATAGTACATTCTTCAAATCGTAAACCATGTAACCAATCAAAAAGCAGGAGGTATACGCAAAAGCAGGACTTTCCAATTGGTTGAAAAAGGCGTACAAGTCCAAGTTTGAAAACTCCATGAATTGGATGTAGAAAGAAAGAACTGTAACAACTGCTGCATGAAATAGGGACATCATACAGTACGCTTGTTGAGTTTGCAGATCTAAAATAATGAAAGACATTTTAACTCTAAACATGTTAGAAGGTTGAGAGAGAACAACCTAATGTAAATTGAGGATAAGATAAGCCTGATAAGACGCTCCACTTGCTCAACGTATACATGGCTAGAGAGATAAATCCCCAAGGCCCAAAAACAATAGAATGGGTTATTGGAGATGCCCAAGTTCGAGAGCTTAAGACTAGTTGGTATAATGGGTAGCATTCTAGGATTGCGATTAAGAGATGTGGGCTCGAATCCCGAACTGATCCCCTTTTTCACAGTGATTGAACCTGCTCAGACCTCCTACCATTAGAATGGGTAGCTTCTAAAATTTTTCACAGCTGTGAAGGTTAAAACTCAAAAAGAGGATTAAAAAAGCAAATAATTGATTTCCAAAAGAATAAGCAAGATATAAACTGTAAGTTTAAGTCAAAACTACTAATGAGTTGGGCGCTAATTTCGTCAATTTTTTCAAACTTTACTTAGGAAGAATAAAAAATCTAACCTTTGTTATCTTGGTTGCAGCGTGTTTTGGAGAACATTTCAAATAATGTGTAATGCAATCCTGCACTCAGCGCAATGCCCACCATCATACCAGAATACGTGACATAATAAGCATCCATGCTTTAAATTGTATATCGTTGGTTTTTATTGCTCTATTTGGCCTCTCCTACTACGGCAGATTGACAGAATCCGAAATAACTAAGCGAACTGTGTATTAAAACTCTTCATTGAACTTTTCCCTCTGAACGCTATCAAGTGTTGTTTGACTCTGACCCAATAAAAGAAGGCGTAATCAAATATTGATGAACACTACTGAAGAACGAATATTAGTTCCATACACTACACTACGTCTCAGCCAGCAAGAAACTAAATTATTATGTCCGAGATAAATAATTCAGATTAATTGTCTGCTTCAATTTTTCTCTTCTCATGAAGCTGACAATAATGCCATTTACAATCGGTGACATATGAAACTTAATAAAAACTACAACAAAATACCAACAAAGGCCAGAAAACGGACAACTTCCTTAGACCGAAATATTATAATTAAAACTTTAAATATCATTCTGTTTACGCGAATCAAATAGTTTGTTCATCGATGAAGAAGGGTCTTAGTCTAACTTAATCGAAGATATCTAGTAATTAAAAACATAAACGGACAAATGTCGGATAAAGAGCTCTCGAATGACAGGCGGGGGGGGATTTAGAGAAATTTTTAAGGGCGCAAAAACTCCGACCTGCTAGGAGTTCAAAGCCATGACCTACAGGGTACCGTTCTCACCGTTCATACAGTTAACCACTCAGCTAGAATGAAAAAAGAACAACGCGTCTATAATAATTGACTCAATTTTCAATCGAGAGCAATTAAACAGTTATGAAGGCATTCCGACTACTGGTTCAGGCGAACTATGATTTTTAAGGACCTGAATTGTATCTCAGATGTCAATTAATAGCATTTGTCGATTTCACTTTGAATTTTTCAAATTTATGAAAACTCAAGCTGGCATTATAAAAATGGAAACAGTTAAGCAAAGGTTATTTTAAACAAATTAATTCAATGAGTTAAAAAGTTATGCATTGATTCCACTACTTATATCAAATTTGGCTGGGCTGCTAAAGATCACACAATACGGGATCTCTTATGTATGCCAGTCAAACTTGACAAAAGATATAACAAATCGAAGGCAAAGATATATGCCCAAGACCTGTCTGTGCTATAAGTCTCAATTTAAAATTGTTGGGGGGCTGAGAAGTTCAATTAATTAAATAGATAGTTTAAATGAACAGGCTTACACTGAGTAGTATTTAACCGGGTTGAGCTGTTACTTGATTGTAATGTTGTTAAGTGAGTGCGTCGTTGAAACTTCTTCAAGTCGGTTTCTCGTAAGAATGTTCTGTTTGAAAATTAGAAAATGTTTAAGTTAGAAGTCTTTTATATAATTTCTTCTCTGTTTGAATTTTGAAATTTATTTTATATGAAAAAATGAAGCAGTTGTCTGCTGCTGGTCGTTGGCTCTGTCATTTGTCTCTCTAATTTTATTCCGTCCCACTTCGCTGAGAGAAACAATTAATTCCTCTCAGCTCCGTTTGGGCCGATAGGGAGCGAATCACAAACTCGCTATCATAGTGATGTGCTTCTTAATTTTCTTATTGGCCGAGAAGGCAAGGGAATTAACTCTTTTTTATCTCACGGAAAAATTATTAAAACTCCAAAAAATAATAAAAATCTAAAAAGCTGCGAGCATCAATTATTGATTTCGTAGGCGCCTGTTTTCTGCTTTTCTCCTCTTCTAAAACCGCAACAATTATGGTTTTCTTGGGGGCTTTTTATGAGACTCTATTGTCTTTTCCCCTGAAGCAATCTGCTTCATCTTTATTGAACTTGGGGGGAAAGATCTGCATTGCAACTGTCAAAAGCAGAAGTAATTTAAATCAAAAGAAACTGTGGTTTTACAGGCCGCCTACGTTCAACAATGTACATTTTCTATCCTGGATATAAGCGAGGAGATCCACGCCTAAAGTTGTGTTATTTAAATAAGTTGAACTGAGTTGTTTAAATACTTGTGTACTGGTAGTCTTAACAAGCGTTAGTTTATTTTTAGCGCGCGGCGAAAGAATGGTTAATTAGCGCCTAAATACATTCGCTCTAATGCGGGATTAATTATCTGTTCATTTGTAACGGCTCTCGTAATACTACAGCTCACCCCGATTTTTAGTAAGAAACAAATTTAATAAATTTATCTACATCATACAAAAGTTTTAAATGAAAGTCAGGTAAATTGTGAGTTCTGTTCAAGTTTTTGTTGATTGAGTTGAGATGGCGGCAGTCATTTGAGTTGGAGGTGACAAATGTTGGTTGGTTGCGACAGGTTGTAAGAGTTGATTAGTCACGAGGTTTGGTGGCGTCGTAATATAAAACCAATCGCAAAGAGCGATCATGTTGAGTTATAAAATCAATCGCAAAGGGCGATAATGTTGAGTTATAAAATCAATCGCAAAGGGCGATAATGTTGAGTTATAAAATCAATCGCAAAGGGCGATAATGTTCTGTTTATATTAATTAAAAAATTCTGGTGGCAAAATGACGGGGCTTGGTACAGGACTGTCATCGTCTTCGATTAAAAGGACTTCTTGCACATCGTCCTCAGTTGGTTCGGAATTATCCCTTGATTGTCGCTTTTTGTGTTTTTTTTTACCTTTCTTTTGAGCTCGGAAATTTTGGCTTTTTGTTCTTCGTTTTCCTTCATTAATTGTGTTATTTTCTTTCCTAGCTCGAGATTCTTTTCTCCAAGTTTTTTGTTGGCATTTGTTATTTCTAAATGTTTCAAGGAGAACGTTTTTAACATAGTTTGAGCGTTGGATTCGCTGGTTTTTTGGAGTTGATGGGCAACGACATCTTGGCGCCGCCAATAGTCGTTAGGTAGTTGCTTCTCCTCAGGTGGTTTCTGTGATTCCATTTTCAGTTGTTCAAATTTCAGTTGCAATTCTTGCAACTCTGTTTCCTTTTGAAATAGTTTCTGCCTGAATGTGGTGTTTTCCTCTATTAAACTACTGGTATTGATATTTGATAGTTCTGGCATCTCAACAGGATTGCGTCGTAAGGGACTTCTATATATGCGTCGAGAATGTTATTCCTAAGGGTATAAGTGCCATTCTTAGGGTCGCAATTCTTAATTCTCCACTTGTTGTTTTCTGTGGGGAGCGAGAAGGTTTTCAGAACTGGAAGCTTTTCGCTGTTGACTAGTATCTGTTGATGTCCATTTGACTGGATGAAGTTTATTTTACTAGCAACCTCAAATTTGTTGTAGTTTGGTTTCAGGAAATAGAGGAGGGTGTTAACGTACCTCGGGTTTTCCTTATTCATGCCTTCCTCTCGCGGTTTCTGTAATTTCAGGCATTCTGAAGGTATTTTCCTGATAGCGTCGGGAACGAGATCTTCAATGTTGTTCATCTTGAGAATTTTGTTTTTGTGACTACTAATTTGTTGGGATGTGATTGATCTCTTTCTGCTAACTTGCCAGTTGTATTGTGGGTGATATTCTGAGCTGTTTTGGGTTGTTGAAGATTCTGTATTTCGAGGTTTGAATGGTGGGCTTGAGAAATTGGAGGTAGAGAAGAATGGGTTTCTGTTTGTTCTTGTTGTGTTGTCACTTGTTGATGTTGACTGGGGATTACTACGCTTGCGAGTGTGGGTCTGGCAGTCATTTTGAGTGTTTCCTTGTTAATGATCTAAAATATTTTGATTTTGATTAGCCTGTGTCATCAATATCACACATTATGGCTTCTGTTCATGTTTGCAAATGTATTGCTAATATAAAAAAGTATTATATTGTAAAAGTGTTTTTGTAAGGTTTTGTTGCTAACTGCTCTATTTTTGAAAAAATAATGCTAAATGCATTTGTTATTGAAGTTTGATAGAAAAGTTTTTGTTTTGCTAAATGCAAAGTTAACTTTAATAAAGGAAGGGGGCATTAATAAAAATTTTCTTTATACTTATGCCAGGCGGGCAGCCCTGGCACAAGTACGTCTTTCTCCGCTGCCCGGAGGTGTGAGTCTTGGGGCGTGCGTCACACTAACACGGCTGCAACGACCCGTGCAGCTGGGGAGACAACCTTGCTGAGCTGAAAGAAAGAAATTTTTTCGGGTCATTTTTGAAATTTTCAGTTATCGTGTTAGTCTTCTGATTTATTTAGGTTCAAAAGCCAGGGGGCAGGCTGGAGAAAGCTGAGGTAACCCCTTCCCGATGAAAAGTTAAAAGAGAAAAAAAGATCGTTTGTACTTGAGTTGCTTTTGGTTTATTAGACAACGTCGTCTAAAAAAATTTTTGCAAATGGGATATTTTGTCAGCTTATTCATGCACACCCGACAGAATCGGTGTTTGTCATGTTGGGAAAAATGTGGGTGTTTTGTTACTCCTAATTCTGTTTTCATTTTTTTGCATAAATTGCAATGAAAGTAGGATGTGATCAGGACGGGAAGGCAAGATCGAAGACAAATGGGACATTTAGGGTTTGGGTATCTTTTAAAAAGTGCCTTTCTGCAAGGAATACATACATAGTGAGGATTTTCTCTGGGAAATTGCTTATGTACTTTTTCTACAATAACGGTTTTTCGTGAACATATGGGGCAGATAATGTCCTTATGGGGATAGAACCAACGGAAACCGTCGAATAGGGATTGTGAAAGACCCATCGAGTGACTGTTCTTTTATTTTCCTTATACAAAAACAGGAAAACCTCTGAGAAACTGCAGTAGGATGAGATTAATAAGGAACGATATTGCAAGCAAGGTAATTAGGATTAGGATAAATATTTTTGTGGATAGGTCTAGATTGGTCGTTTTCCGTATCTGGAGAAAATTTGGCCAATTGCGGAAAGGAGGTAGTGATTAATAAAAAGGGATATTGCCAATGCGCATAAGAGGACAAAAAGAAGAATAAACAATGTTACGGGGTGCATTTTGTCAATTCAATGAGTAGTGTAGAACTAGGGTGAAGGAGGTGATTTGCTCCTGGTAAAAACTGAATTGAATTAGGGATATCGAGTGGATCAAAAATAAAAGCAGGAAAAGAATTAAAATTTTGGAAATTCTTGGGCGGATTATGTAATTATTTTCTCGCAACGAGGGCATAATTTATAGTCTTCTACGCAAAATTTACAAAAGTTGACGGGCTTGTGATCGCTGTGATGAAACGTTTTTGCAACAGAGTATTGAAATCTTGTTTGTTTGCAAATATCACACTGAAACCAGTTAAAGATTGAAAAGATAACATTAAATTTAGAGCAATTAGGACAAAAATCATAGCCCATATCTTTTATAACATATTGGTAACAGAGCAGACACATTACGTGGGGTAGTTCGTAAGGGGGGTTCTCGTGTAATTTCTTGAAAACAATTGTTTCACGTCTGCAGCATAAACAAATTAATGAGACCGGTTTGGATTCTATAGTATTGCTTTCTTTGTCAATTGTATTCATTTTTGAAAGATTGTTATTGGAAGGAATTATGGGACTGGCACGGTTGGAGGATTTGGTTGTCGATTATTTTGGGATTTTATTGTTTGGTCTATTACTAATATAATTATGAACATCAAAAAGTTGAAAGGAATACTTACAACTACGAGGAAAACGGTTAAAACGAAGAAGAAGGCTGCTGCAATAATCATAAGGGCCATTAATAAAAAATCAAGTAATGTGGGGGTAAACATTTTGGATAGTTTGTGAACGTAGTTTTGAATTGAAGATTTTACCACGGGTTGTTCGGGTCAATTGTTTGTTTGCATAAAGGGCATTTAGTAGTTGTGAAAGTCATACACTGCAAACAAATTGATTTTTTTGGGTGTAGGCTTTTGAAGTGGCTGTGGCAAGTGGATAACTTTTTGATTTCTTGACAAGAATCACACTGGAAATAATGACAATGACTGATTGTATAAATGGGAGTTACACAAATGGGGCATTTAGGTTGGTTCCAATATTTAAATAATTCATTTCTACAGGGAATACAAGCAAAATGGGGGGGTTGACCGTTTGGGTTTTTTTGCAATTTTTTAAATTGACGACAAAGGAAGTAACAAATAGGACATTCGGTTTTTGGGGTTGAGTCAATTTGTGGTTGCTGAGATAATATTTTCAAAATGTTTCCCATTATATGGATAAATCAGAGAGATCTGGGTATGCGACTTCTAATCCATGGTGTTCAAGTTCGTTAGGGATAGTTACATTTAAATCTGCAATAGCAAAAAAGAAATTCCAGTGTTTCTCGTTTGGATAGATGTAATAATGATTAATGGTACCTGTGCTTAGGAACATATAAGTTATTTTGATACATGCTTTATATTGTATAAAACAGATAGTAAACCATCTTTCTGCTTTAACAATTTTAACTTTTTCCTTACCAATGAACAAAATCATTTTATTTTTACCAATTTGGAAAGAAATGAGGGAAAAGGGACAAATTGATTAGAAAAAAAAGAAATCAGCAGGGAAAAGAATTATTTTTTTGGGGAGAGAAAGTTATGTGAAACAAATTACTTTACTGAAGAGCGCCCAAGTTGACTGGGAAATGCTCTTCGATATCAATGAGTGCAAGAAAGAATTCCCAGTGCATCATTCCCATGGTGACTCGAGTAGAACCCTCACATCCACGCTCGTAGTCTGTATAGTGTATAATTATACAGGGTTTAATCTCTGCTGTGGAAGTTTCAATGAAAGATCTCTCGAGGGACTCTACTTTGACTAGGCGCTCACCAAAGTGGAACAGCATTATAGAAGATCTAAATTAAAAGGGATTTTAGAACCATTTAAAGCTTGGGATATATTTATAAAGAATGTCCAATAGGGGGAAGATGGTGTTAAGGTAATGGTTCCATCAGTCCAAGTGTTTAAATATTCAAAATGGAGTATTAGTTGTGGGATTACTCTGTTGCTTTTTGTCGTGACAAATGATTTTTCAAAAAATTGTATTGTATAAGGCAGTTTTGGTATGAGAATATCATTGCTGCTTTTAATTGTTAATAGTTTCCAACTCTTTAAGGACTGAATCGTTTTGGCAAGAATCAGTTTTTTGCATATCAAAATAAATATTGTGAGGTACACAGTTTGGATTTTCTAGAATAAATAGGAAGAATTTCCAATGAACTGAGAGAGGATTAATACTTTTTAAACAAATTTTTTTCTCTTTGGATTTCTTTGAGCGTTACTAGCATAGTAGGTACAGGAGTTGGGTATGCATCAAAAGATCGTTGAACTTTTTGTAACTCTACAAATTTATTGTTAACTGCAAATATCATAGTTTAGAATGATACCTAAGCAATGTAGATTGGATGTTGTACTTGAAATACCGAGTTCTCTTTGAATGCTAGAAAAATGGTGGTGAATTCGGCGAACTGAGGATGAGTAATGAAAATAGTTAAAAGTCTGTAAATATTTGTCATGGGTTTTTTTGCAAAAGTCATTATACTTATAGCGGAAACATAGTATACGGCTAATAGCTCACAATTTTGGTTTCCGATTCTGATTTGTAAGTTTCTATTAGTTAAATGAATCATGTTGCTGATCTAGCTCATTTGGCAAACTATTAGGGTCGAATTGTGCTAAATACACGAAATAATTCCAATACAACGAATGAGGGGTTAAAATCACAGTATCGTTTTCCCAAGTGTCCCAAAACTCAAAATTTATAACAATTTGAGGGGAAAAGTCTCCGTGTTGTTCTTCAAAGGTTTTCTTTATTTGATAAATTGTAACAAGTCTATCTTGAAACAAAAAGTACATCAATGGAAGCGTTTTAGTTGTTAATTAACTTAGTGTTCTTCATTTCAAAATAGGTATTAATATAAATTTAAAAGAAAGGATAAAAAGGAGCGTCAATTATTTCTAAAAACAGGATTATTGACAACGATTGATATTTATAGATAATATATCAATCGGATTCACTGTAGTAAAATCGGAGTAGGGGGAGAGTGCAGGCAATAGTTAGATAAACATAGTTGGGATTACATAGTTGAAACTGGATTATAAGAAACGAAAAGAAAGAAAGAAATTCATACATATCTCTCAATGTTGAACGTACAAGAGAATTCAAAATCTAGTAATATTTTTCTTCAGTGGTTTTGAAACAATTTCGTATTCGATTCCAATGTTTACAAAAATGTAATTGTGTTATCAATCAGAGCTCTTAACAATGAGAAGTATTGAAAATTTGAATGTGGTACATCCAGATCAATGATGTCACTGAAGTAGAAAGATGCAACTCTAATAGTTACAGTAGTTTTCAAGGCGGAAATACTTGATGATAATATTTGTCCGGTGTATTGTCCAAATCGAATGAATAAAGCGTTAGGCTGTTTTATGAATTTGGGCTGCATAACATAGCATCCTTGAGGTGTATCTAAACAAGATATTAACTAACTTACAGAGTCTAATACAAATAATTTTTATTATTTTTGAGACAAATTATTTTTTTTATAAAAAGGATGATTTTTTAGTCACAGCTTTAAGGAGGTGCCAACACACTTCGAATGGTTGCATCATTTTGTGGTTGTGGTTGATGTGACGCCAGACTTGGGTATTCTGCTTTATTATTTTCTGTATGACAATGCTCATCAATTTTATTTTCTCTTGGTTGATCCTCAACGCATTTGTAAGTTTTTTCTATTGTGCTGTAAGGTTGATAATTACTAAGCGTTAAAAAATGATTGTTGTTCTGTGGGGCCGACGGTTTGGTTTCGTTAGAGAATACCGGTGTAAAGAACGATAAGATAAAGATTATATGTTGCTCCTAATAGAATTTTCCAAAAACCCATTGTTTTGTTGGATATTTTGTGGATTTCGAACGCTCTTATGAATGTTACGATTACATCAGTTAAGAATTTTATGCACAAGAAACAAGCAAAATAAACTCCAATTTTTTCCAGATAAAAAGTGATGATTCCAAGAGTGCCTTTGAACTGGTCTGTAAAAAATGTAGGTGAAAGAAGAGAATCTAGATAAATTTGTCTGTTAATTCCCATCGCTGACGCATAGATATGTTTTTGAGAATAGTCTATGCTTCTTCCTTCAAGAACTTCTCCTGAAATTTTTCTCAAAACAGATTTTGAAGCTTCCGAATGCAAGATATTGTCCCAAAACGATTAAAGTTGATTTGGTGTGTAAATTCCGGCACGTTGTGATTCGTAACCGGTAAATTTTGGAATAGAACTAATAACTCTTGAAGAGAATATTTTTGGCGGTTGTAAAGGAACAGGTGGTGGCATCAAATGGTACCATGAACTTTCATTATCAATATCTAATTGGTAGGCATTTTTATAGCCTCCAACACAATCTACTTCGTTTGCAAATGGGTAGGTTTGTCGAGTAATTGGGTCGACGAACATTGTCCTACCATCATAATGAATAGGAGTTCTATCATAACACTGCTCAAGAACCTGAAGTGGTGAGTTTCGTTTTGGACAGTGGTACAGCCAACCTATGCTACCATCTGTGTCTAATAACATCGAGCGGTTGCCGGTTAACATGTATCCAGCTAAACGATTATTTTGGATAGCCTGCATAAGTATCTTTTGTTTCTGAGTTCGATCAAATTCGCATTGCTCTATGACCAAACCTTTCCATGCTTGTTTTATTTGCATGTAATTATGATATATGACAAAATCCATTTTTACCGCAAGGTTAAGATCATAGTCTAACTTGACTTTGTCTAAGCGTTCCCATGCAACAAAACCATTGTCGGATGTTCGGATCTGTTCATCTGAAGGCTTCCTATTAAACCCATTTACACTTAGGCTATTGTCAGGTTCAACACGAAGTTTATGAAAAAATTGTTGAGTTTTTGTTTTATAAGGTTTGCCAGTCTTCATATTAAATCCGCCTTTATAACAAACATATAAAGAATCTAAATTTGTTCTGTAAATAAATTCTGGTTTTCCACACACCTTTTCTTTTTCATCAATTACTCTAATTTTTATGTCCATTTCAGCAGGAGAATACGTTCCTGGTCCTTCATAGGGCGTCTCCGGTTTTTCATCACTCACTATGAAATACTGTACATTACCAAGTTCGTTTTCATGTTTTAGCATTTGTGCGTTTTGTGAAAATCTTTTAGTAACTATACAATTTTCCGGTGCCTCCCAATTGTATGCAAAGGGGTCGAGAGATGTCGAATGACAACCTCCTTCTGAGAGGGCACAAGGAAGTTTTAGTCCTTGACTGTTATAGACAGTTCTGTCATTAAGATCAATATCGAGTACAGTTTCTTGCATCAGGGTTTCAAAAGAGAAGTGTTTAATTTGACCACGATTATCACAAGATGTTGATGAATCACCTTCAAGATCAACTCCCTGGTTTTTATAGGAGACAGTTTTTATTCCATGTTTTATGTCAATTTCCATGACATCATCGTCAAATTCGGTAACAGTAATTTTTCCAGTTTTATTAGCATTTAGGCATTGTTCGGGTGAAACAATAATATCGTATGTTATTATTGGAGCGTTGTGTAAAATTGATGAATGGGAAAACATACCACAATTATAACGAATGAGCATTGCAGTGACTTTGCACATAAGAGCTTTAACAAAGGTCCAATAAGACCGTTGATAAAGTGTTACATGTGTATCAACCATCTGAATGTTTTCGGGTGTAATTTTGCAAGGAGAAACTTGTGTTAAAGCATACATTTTATTTTCTTTCATTTTAGAACAGTCATAGTGAATGACCCTAAGTTTGTTAGATACGTCATTAATATCCTCAAAAGGAGGTCCAGTAGCGTTAATAACTATAGAAAGAGTACAAAAGTAGAAAAGACTTATAAGTAAATAAGAAAAATAGAGTTTTTCAAAACAAGGATATCTTTTCATCCTGTTCTTTTTTAGCGCTTCAAGTAGGAAATTAAGGCTATGAGTTGTAGTAATAGGCACTGCCAGTAAATGTTGACTGGATTTATTGCTACCTAAAACAAAGTTAAGTAAATCCGGCTTGATAGCGTGATGGCGGCTTGGCCGAGCGACTAGAAGTTCGCCTATTATTATTATTATTTTCTAAAGTTTGTAAATTAGAAGGTCCTTGTTCCGACGTATTAGGGCGGAGAGGACTTAAACTAGGGTCTAGAGGTATTCTAGAATTGTGCTGTGGGCAAGGAGTTGAAGTTCTTGTTCGACTACCGCTAGGCAGGTGTGTTTGGACTGGAGGTGGGTTGTCACGACCACCTGAACTTTCTTCGTTGAATCCAGAATCGAAATTGGTAGGAGTTCGGTCAGGGTCGAAGTTCTGCACAGGGGAGTCTTTTCGTATGAAATTCTCCACGGGGAAATATTCGGTGTTAGTGGGGCTTTAGAAGGAGAATTTAGTCAAGGGACTGTTGAGTTTATTCATCTGACTTGTCATTAGATTATTATAAAATGTGTCACAATTATTTTTATCTATACCATATTCTAGGGTTAACTCTGGTATAGTTTCAGTAGCTGGGTAGTACTCGACTAGGTGATTTCTATGAGCGACCTTCCTGGTGGCCGGGTTGCTATCTAAAGTTAATTCATAGTTAACATTGGTTAGTTTTTTTTCTACAGTATAAGGACCTGATCTTAGTTCATGTAGTTTTTTTGACTTTCCTAACTCAATTTGATGGTTTTCCATTAGAACTTTTTGTCCAACCTCAAGTGGCTTGCCTAATTTGTGTTTGTTTCTATGTTTATGTGCGCGGTTATTGTTTTCTAAGCTCTTTTTATAAGCGTTATTGTATATTTGTTTGAATTGGTTTTCTCGCATAAGAAACGAATTGTTAATAGTCGGTTTTAGAAGTTTGTCAATTTCGGTGTTTTTTGAAGTTTGCAAGGTATGCCTGTGAAGAGGCAGGTCTTTGCAAAACTCGGAAGAGCATGTGAGTTGTGAATTTCGTAGGAGTCCTAACTTAAGTGACAGAGGTATCTGTGGTTTTTGTCCGAACACAATTTCATAAGGTGAGATTCCAGTACTAGCATTTGGAACCGTGTTATGAGAAAAAGCAAATTTTGGTGCCAGTTCATCCCATTTACCTCGAGCTTGTTCTAGAAAAATTTGGAAATGTGCTCCTAGATGTTTGTTTTGGATCTCGACTTTACCATTAGTCCAAGGCGCATAAGCAGTTCGAGGTGCGGGTGTTATACCTAATTCATGAATGTAACTCGCAAAATCTTGGTTCATGAATGCCGAACCCTTATCATAAACAAAATTTTGTGGTATTCCAAAAGACAAGAAGAACTTTTCTAAAGCTTTTATGGTGTCTACTGCGTCTGTGGAATGTACAGGGTATACTTCAATGAAACGCAAAAATGAATCGACAATAACTAAACAATGGTGTTTACCGTTCGATGGAGGATTTAAAGGTCCTTTGTGATCAAAATGGACCGTATGAAAGGGGAATGGGACTGTATCAGTCCACTTTTCGAGAGGTGCCTCGTGGATGTCTCTCCGTTTTTGTTTATTTTTTTGGCATTCAAGGCAATCAGCAATTAGGTTTTCAATCCATTCATACATTCCGGGCCAATAAAAAAATCGTTTTACATTAGCAAGTGTTTTATCTAAACCTACATGACCTGACAGTTCACAATGAGCTAGCTGAAAAACTTTAAAGAACAATGACAGTGGTACAAAAATTTTTAAGTATTCAATATCTGGTTCGTCTTTTTGTTGTTGAATACATAAGATGTTACCCACAAAATTCAGTTTCTCAAAGTTATTAATGTACGACATTATGTCTTTAGATTGTCGGAATTCAATTTTCTTTTCATCTTTGTTATTGTTTGTCCTTAATTGGCGAATTTGTTGTATCACTGGGTCTTTTAATTGTTCTTGACAAATTACCGATGTATTTAAATCAACTTCTTTAGAGAAGATTGTCAGTTTATCGATGATTCTCTTGCATCTTGTATTTTTGTATTTTCTGGAAATTTTTTTACTAATTCGGTTTTGTCTATACAAGTGCTATTTTTCACGAGGAAAACTTTATCGTATTCTAGAGGGAATCTGTACTCCGAGTCTGTGGTATTAGTTTGATCAATGTAGAGTTTGTCAAAATCTAATTCCGGTGACTGGTTCTCATTGAACAATTCAAATTCCGAAATTGGGTCAAAATTTTGTTCGGTTATCCCTTCATCAGGGTACGAATCAATTTCTGTATAATGATCAGACGTTTCGTCTTCCTCCTGTTCTGATACAGGGGTTATTTCATGTTTGCGGTGACGCCTATAGTGGTTAATTGATGAACCATACGAGAAATCTTCCGAAATATTTTTTATTGAGCAAAGTCTGTTTTGATTATTGTCGTAATTTTGCTTTACCACTTTGTCATTTTTGAAAATGAATTTGTCGATACCCGTTATGCTTTGTTTTAGGATTGGAAAAAAATCATCTGGTCCCTTTCCATTATCACGCAAGATGAAGTATTTTTCCTCGTTACCATGGTCGTCGTAAAAACTAATGTCTTTTGGTATCTTTTTGTGTTTAAGTTGATACTTGTCCAGATCTTTAAGTTTTACATTGCGACTTAGGATGTCGGGAAAAGCTAAGTTTTTTCCATCAGTCCAAATAATTTTCAAGTTCTGGAATTGAGAAATTACTAACTGGTATCTAAAAAACCTGTGAGAGAGTTTTCCTCTTCTACCCCATAGATACATTAAAGGTTTATGGTCTGTGTACACATATACGGGATGGGGAGAACCAATTAGGTAATGCTCATAGTTTGTAATGCCAATATTACACCGCAAAGTTCGCGTGCTGTGGTACTCATTTTTTGTTCCTCTTTGGTGTAAATTCTAGAATTAAAAGACACTTCGTTTCCCTTCCGGAAATTCTTGAACGAGAATTGAGCCTACTCCTATAGAAGAAGCGTCTACATGCACGTTGAAAGGGTGTTTAGTATCAGGTATTGCTAAAATAGTATCTTCGCTAATTCTGTTTTTAATGTCGTTAAACAGTTTTGCGTGTTCCGTTGTCCAAACAAATTTAGTTTCTGTGCGGGTTAAGTCATAGAATGGTTTTCAGTCAACATGCAAATTTTTGATGTACATGCTGTAGAATCCTAAACAACCTAGAACTCTCATGACGTCACGTTTGTTTTCGGGCGACTTGAGTGCTTTTAGATCTGCTACTCGCTTCTTGACTGGTTGTATCCCATCTTTACCTACTACGTGTCCCAAGAACTGTACTTTCCTAAGGAAAAATTTAGTCTTTTCAGGTTGAGCTTTCAATCCTGATTTCCTTAAAAGTTCATGGTACTTGTCAATTATTTCAAACATTTCGGTTTCATCTTGAGCTTGCATGATGGGGTCATCAATGTACGTTATAGCTTGTTTTTTTCTAATTAATGGTGCAAAATGGATAGTCATTATACGACTGAAGAAGTTAGGCAGACCGCATAGACCATAAAATCCGCGTTCAAATGTGTATTGCTTTGGACCAATTACAAAACTTACCAGTTGTTTGGTTTCCTCAGTTAAAGGAACGTGGTTATAAGCTGAACAGAGATCACTGGTTGTGAAGAAATTACCTTTAAGTCTAGTTAATAGGCTTCCGATTGGCTCTAGTGGCCATGAATATCGACTAAGATCTCTTATTGAATTCAAATATCGGGCATCTATAGCCAGTTTTACTGTGTTCCCCTTGGGTAGGACTATGATTGGATTAATAAATTCTGATCCCATTTCTTTATCAATACCCATTTCCCGGATTATACCTGTTTTACACAGTTGTTCCAAAAGGTTTTCTAGTTTTTCTTGATAATGTAATGGTACTTTGGATGGTCTTTGTTTTGTCAAAATTGAATTAGGTAAAAGTTTTACATGAAACTTTTGTTTTATCTTTCCAACATCGTATTTGTGTTGAGAGTAAACGTCTTTATTTTTAGTTAAAGTCCTGAGTAACTTGTCTAAGTTTTCGTCATTGATATCAGCTTGACTGAAATTAAATTTTTTGAGAAACGCTTGATCGGTTTTGTCAAATCTGTTAAGTTTTTCAATGGGAAGTTCAACGGGTCTGATGTTCTCATCAGTTGTTTCTAATTGTGGCTTAAGATCCTTGAGGTCGTCGCTAAAGTCTGTTTCTAATTCGTAGTTGTTGGTAAAATCTTGTTGCCTTTTTCGCTTTTCTGTTTTCTTTTGTTTTTCAGGAGTTTTGCTTGCAAAAAAATTTTGAATTTTTGAAATTTTTGGACCTTGTTTTTCACTAACATGGAATATTTGATCCCAATTAGTGTCACTATTCATTAGGTGGTTTATGAATGCAACGTTGTCAACTACAGAAAATTCTGGGTCTTGTCTAATTTCAATGTCTTCTAAAGTGTGCCCAATAGGACCCTTTTGGATGATAACCTTGTTGTTTTGAGGATTGTTTAGCATTATTGGTAATTCCTTTTCTTTTCTAAAACACTGAACGTTGTAAGTATAAATTCCTTGAGCTGCAGTTCACTTCCAATTACGAAGGAGGTTCCCTTTCTGAAGAATTCATTCGGAGGTCTAATTGATACTACTCGAGTTGATTTTGGTGCTAATGGTAGTTGCTGGTCAAGAGTTACAATTTTGTAAGAGCTAATGTATGGATAGCTTTTCGTTTGGTATCTAGATAATGTGACGGCTACTTCAGGGTAAGTTTTTAAATCAATTTTTGGAGTGGTTAGGTCAATAGATTTTACTGTAGATTCAAGGAAATCCATTCCCAACATATTCGGCTTGCAACCATCTTTGGCTGAAACCCATGTGGTAACTTCCACTTGATACTTTCCTTCAATGTCGAAAGAAGTTTTGAAAGTAATTTGACCTAGAAGTTTTAGTTTCTCACCAGTAACCGCTAAAGTATGATTTTTTGAAGCTTTCATCTCAATGTGTTGTAATTTACATAGTTCAAGATAAGTGTGGTAATTAATTATAGAGCTTGATGCTCCTGTGTCAAATAAAAACTGTGTTTCTAAGCCGTTATTTTTATTTCCGTCTCCGACGGATTGGTATAAATTAATATAAATATGTGAGTAACTTGCTTTGTTATCAGTAGTTTTTATGAACGGAGACCTGTTTAGTTTAAATACTCGTCGTTGTGATTCTCATTATTGTAATAGTCTCTGGAAGTTTCACTGGTAAAGTGAACTCGAGGGCTTCACCCTTCACTGTTATCTCTTGAATGAGTGTTATGGTTTTGTCTAGTAGGTGTCCTATCCCGGTCATGGTCTCTACTCCTATCACGATATCGATTATCTGATCTTTGAGGACCGTTGCTTTGTCTATCCCTACTATTTTGCCTATTGTTATCTCTGTAAGAGTTGTTTCGATGGTTATTTTGTCGTTCCTGTGATCGGTTATCGTAAGAAGATGATCGGTAATTGTTTGAAGAGTTTGATGGGTACGGTGATCGATGTCGGTAGTCTGATCTAGAGTTGTTTTGATAATTGGATTGATTTTAGTTATAATTATTTCTCTGTCTGTCCCTAGAATTTCGATTGTCATAATTGTTTGATTTGTACTTTTGTTGACCTGGTGAATGGCTCCTACTACGTTTATAATTATCTGTGAACTTTTCTCGTTGTTGAGGTGGGTTTCGGTTTTCGTTTTTAAACTCCTTGTACTTAAAGCAGAAAGCTATTGTGTGACCTGAACGTTTGCAAAACTTGCAGAATCTAGTCTGGTTTTGTTTGAATCTGGGATTGTCGCTGTTGTATGTGGCGTTTATTTTATGATCTTTCATTAGATTTGCAATTTCTGTGGGTTGGTTTTTTAACCCTTCTATTTCTATTTTATTGTCGATACTACTTGAGGCACTACCCGTGAATTCACTGCTAACAGAAAAACTTAAGTCTTTAGTTGCTACATGATCCTGTAATTGTTGCCAAGTTGTAGCTGGGTTTTCTTTCAACCGCTGATGTGCCTTTTGCTTGAGTGCAGGTGGCGTTAATCCTCTTACAAAGTACTCCATACACTAAGCGTTACGCTGGTCGTTGTTAAAAGCTGGATCTGGCCATCCTTTTTCAACTGCTTTTGTTATTCGGTGTGTATAGCTTTTTATCAATTCATCTGGTTGCCTTTTAATACTCTCGACTTCAATTCTTTTCCTATACTTGTCTTTTGCATCAGTAAAACGGGCAATGAACTGATTTCTAACTTCGTTCCATGCTAAACCTGGTGCTAAGGTTTCAAACCATTGGGCTGCGGGCCCACGCAAAACCGAACCAAACAACGCTTTTTGTCTAGCGTCGTATGCTGCTTGCAAGCCAGCATCCGCAGGATCTCTTGTTCCTTGTGAGAATTGGATTTTTCTTTGTATTAAACTAAAGAATTCCAGGGCATCTTCAGATGGATCTAAACCTGTAAATTTCTCTAACGCTATGTCGGGGTACGCAACAACGTTCGCTGCCATGTTTTATTTTAGTGTACGAAAAGAATATTTTATACGAAAGTATTATTAGTTTGGGTAATTAGTGTAGAAAATATTTTTGTTATAACAATTAAGTAATAAAACGCTAATACTAAAGTAGAAAGTTGAACTAATTGTTTTGTAATATGAATTTTATTTGTTTAGGACCGTTTAATGATTGTATTTTAAATTCAAAGTTTTTGCCGTTATCAGTGCTAAAAATTTCAACCCAAGAGTAAATATCGGTTTGCTCAACGGTAAAATTTAATAACCAAGGATAAGTGCTTTCAGAGTGTTTAAATTCAACAGAGTATTGGCGAAATCTGTTTATTATTGAAAATCTAATTTGTGTGACAAATTCTGTTTTTATAAGTAATTTAACTCTATCTGGTAAACTCGGATCGTCAGGAGAAACGTTGATGTATTTGGGTTTAATGATTTTTAAGATTTGTAAACCAAACGGGGAAATTTTATTTCGGTGGCTCATCCACACACAAGATGATAACGTTTATGCTAATTCTATCACACTGTTCTGATTTCTTAGAGCACACAAAAGTTCATTAAAGTTTGGGTTGGTCCACTTGTAAGTTATGTGGATTTCAGTTTCTGTTTCGCTAGAAGAGTGATGGTAAATGCATAAAAAGTTTCTGTTCTGATCAGTTAAATAATATGAAACTTTGCCTATTTTGTTATGTACTTTAATACTTATATTTAAATCTTGAACGTTTACTTTAATATATGACAAATAAATAACATAGAACAATTGTTTTTGTTGTTTTATTAATGTATTTTTGTATGAAATTACACAGAAGACAGTATAAAAACGTTTAGTACGGGATGTTTAGTACATCAGTAGTACTATTTTTGTAGCTATTATTGTGTTTAAATATTGTTTCTAGGGTGCTTGAGTCTGTTAATGACCGTATTTTAACATGAGACAACAACTTTTCTATGATAAATTTGTGTACAAATTGGGTTAAAAAGGCTAGTTTACGCTCTTTTAATTAATTATTGGCTAAATTTTCTGCGGGAATCTCGATCACACTGTTTTTAGTTTTTAACAAAGTTAGTAAATTCTGAAAATTAGGGTTCTCAGATGCATAGGTTATATAAAAATTAGCTGGGGAATTATGCTCAAACACGTAGAAAATAGCTACAAAGTTAATTCCGTCAGTAATAAATCGTGTTATTTTACCCCTTCTAGTGTTTTCTATTGCTGTTAGATAAAGATGTTCTACAATAACTATTCCAGTTTGGTCCATGCACTGTTTAAAACCTCTATTGGTGAAAATGTTCGTGTGAAACCGGCTAAACTGGGGAAATTCTCATCAATTTATATTATTTCCAGGCTACAAATGTATTGGGGGGATAATATAATGTAAAAATGACGCTAAATTGGCTAAATTCTGTGTAAAATTGATTAAAATTGGATAAAAATGATGTTATTACAGCTTAAATCTGATTAGTTTCCCTTAAATTTTAATAAAAATGACGTTAATTTTGTTAAATTCTGGTTAATATTTGAGAATTTAGGTCAAAATGATGTTTATTTGGTTAAAATTTGATTAATATTACCCCACCCGGGTCAAGGAATTGATAAAACAGAGTGAATATTCAACTAAGGAAGGCTTATATTTAACCAAAATTGGGTTAGTCAATGTGAAAATGCAACAACGTGTGCTTAAATGTGTAGAAAATTAGATATAAATTACACTGAACACGTATTGGGGGGCTGAATTCTGGTTCAATTTACGTTAAATTGTTTGAAAATGCTATATTTTGGTCAAAAATTCAGTAAAAATTAGACATACGTTACTCTAAATATGATTTGGGGGGATGATTTCTGGTTAAAAATCGGCTATTTAGTGTGAAAATTCTAAAATTCTGCTGTGAATTTGGTGAAAATCAGCTAAAGTTTAGTTTAATTAGGTGTTGGGGCGGTGAAATTTGGATAATTTTTGGTTATTTGGAGTGTATATGCTACAATTTAATCATAAATTTGGTCCAAATCGGGTCAGAAATAGTCTAAACAAGTTTTGTGGGGATAAATTCTGTATAAATTCCGATTATTTAGAGTGAAAATACTAAAATTTAACCATAAATTTGGTCAAAATCGGGTTCGAAATAGACTAAACAGGTTATGGGGGATGAATTTTGTGTAACTTTCAATTATTTAGAGTGAAAATACTAAAATTCAACCATAAATTTGGTGAAAATTGGGTTAAAATCAAATTAAATAGGTTTTGGGGGGATAAAATCTGGTTGAATTTCGGTTATTTAAGGTGTAAATACTAAAATTTAACCATGAATTTGATGAAAATTGGGTGAAAATTAGGCTAAATAGGTTTTGGGGGGATGGTTTTTGGTTAAATTTCGACTATGAAATGTGAAAGTACTTCAATTGTTATATAAATAAACTAGAAATCGGACATAGATTACCCCCACCCGGGTCAGAACAATTTTACAAGAGCAAAGAATCAGTTGCCTGTTACTATTTTAATGTAAATTTACTGTATTTCGGCCGTAAATTTGATATAAATTACTCTATTTGTTTGTCTATTAGTGTGCTTTCACTTCTGTGGTAGTGGTTATTTTACTAATTTAATCCGATCGGATAGAAAAACAAAAATTCAGGCGTGATTCTTTCCTCTGGGCGCACCAGTTATCAAATTTGGCTGGGCTGCTACAGATCACACAATACGGGATCTCTTTATGTATGCCAGTCAAACTTGACAAAAGATATAACAAATCGAAGGCAAAGATATATGCCTAAGACCTGTCTGTGCTATAAGTCTCAATTTAAAATTGTTGGGGGGCTGAAACGTTCAATTAATTAAATAGATAGTTTAAATGAACAGGCTTACACTGAGTAGTATTTAACCGGGTTGAGCTGTTACTTGATTGTGTTGTTGTTAAGTGAGTGCGTCGTTGAAACTTCTTCAAGTCGGTTTCTCGTAAGAATGTTCTGTTTGAAAATTAGAAAATGTTCTTCTAAGTTAGAAGTCTTTTATATAATCTCTTCTCTGTTTGAATTTTGAAATTTATTTTGTATGAAAAAATGAAGCAGTTGTCTGCTAATGGTCGTTGGCTCTGTCATTTGTCTCTCTAATTTTATTCCGTCCCACTTCGCTGAGAGAAACAATTAATTCCTCTCAGCTCCGTTTGGGCCGATAGGGAGCGAATCCGAAACTCGCGTTCATAGTGAGGTGCTTCATAATTTTCCTATTGGCCGAGAAGGCAAGAGAATTAACTCCACGGAAAAATTATTGAAACTCCAAAAAATAATACAAATCTAAAAAGCTGAGAGCATCAATTATTGATTTCGTAGGCGCCTGTTTTCTGCTTTTCCCCTCTTCTAAAACCGCAACAATTATGGTTTTCTTGGGGGCTTTTTATGAGACTCTATTGTCTTTTCCCCTGAAGCAATCTGCTTCATCTTTATTGAACTTGGGGGGAAAGATCTGCATTGCAACTGTCAAAAGCAGAAGTAATTTAAATCAAAAGAAACTGTGGTTTTACAGGCCGCCTACGTTCAACAATGTACATTTTCTATCCTGGATATAAGCGGAGAGATCCAGGCCTAAAGTTGTGTTATTTAAATAAGTCGAACTGAGTTGTTTAAATACTTGTGTACTGGTAGTCTTAACAAGCGTTAGTTTATTTAGCGCGCGGCGAAAGAATGGTTAATTAGCGCCTAAATACGTTCGCTCTAATGCGGGATTAATTATCCGTTCAATTGTAACGGCTCTCGTAATACTACACTTAACATTGAGGAAAGAATAAATTTGACAAATTCTCATCAGCCGAACACAAGAAAATCGCATCAGCTGATGTATCATTTGCCCAGCATAAAAAAAATAAAACGGGAGCTTAGAACGAATTTTTAACTTTTTACTGTTTAGCTCATTTATATTTCAACCTTACAAAAAGTGATTTCAATCAACGTCGTGCTCACTCAACCAAACACAACGGTACCAAAAAACTACGTACAGCATGATTTCTGTTTTTAAAGCATGATTCGTGCTTCATAAGTATGATTTGCGCTAAGTCGTGAAAAAAGGTTTGAAATTTAGAAGTTTTAAGCGAAATTTCATTCTCAGTTTCTGCGCCTAAGCAGAAAAGATGACTGTACGCTTTGTTCTTTCACTATTTGTCAAGCTGTTCCACTACGAGATCTCGGATTTCCATGTCCAAAAACACAAAAACAAATCAACTTGAAATCAAGATCCAGTGCACAGCATGCACAAAAATGTTATCCGAAAAATAACAGTTTCAAGGCGAAAAAAAATCGAATGGAAGACCCACAAAATTGTCGAAAAAGTCCCGGTTAACGATGTTTTAAAAGATGCCAAACCACCCCTCACAGAGTTACTCATGACACCTACTCTTGCTACGATACAATTTCCAGATCTACGAATTCTAGAAAATTTGGAAATTTTTTCAAGAAATGCTGCAAAAAAGTCAATTTGAAGAAAGAAAGCAAATGTTGCAATTTACTTCGAAATGGTTTGTCAATATGCTCTAGCAGCCTTTCTTCTATTGCCAAAATGTTTTTACCGATGAAAAAAGGATGCGCTTCTCCAGTGACGGAATTGTTCGAGTTTGACGAAGAAATGGAACGAGATTTCTTTTGAACACACAAACAATTTGAGTTCGGACAAATGATCACTTGTTTTGGGGTGCAATACGCACCAGTTATCAAAATCGGCTGGGCTGCTACAGATCACACAATACGGGATCTCTTTATGTATGCCAGTCAAACTTGACAAAAGATATAACAAATCGAAGGCAAAGATATATGCCTAAGACCTGTCTGTGCTATAAGTCTCAATTTAAAATTGTTGGGAGGCTGAAACGTTCAATTAATTAAATAGATAGTTTAAATGAACAGGCTTACACTGAGTAGTATTTAACCGGGTTGAGCTGTTACTTGATTGTGTTGTTGTTAAGTGAGTGGGTCGTTGAAACTTCTTCAAGTCGGTTTCTCGTAAGAATGTTCTGTTTGAAAATTAGAAAATGTTCTTCCAAGTTAGAAGTCTTTTATATAATTTCTTCTGTTTGAACTTTGAAATTTATTTTGTATGAAAAAATGAAGCAGTTGTCTGCTGCTGGTCGTTGGCTCTGTCATTTGTCTCTCTAATTTTATTCCGTCCCACTTCGCTGAGAGAAACAATTAATTCCTCTCAGCTCCGTTTGGGCCGATAGGGAGCGAATCACAAACTCGCGTTCATAGTGAGGTGCTTCTTAATTTTCCTATTGGCCGAGAAGGCAAGAGAATTAACTCTTTTTTATCTCACGGAAAAATTATTGAAACTCCAAAAAATAATAAAAATCTAAAAAGCTGAGAGCATCAATTATTGATTTCGTAGGCGCCTGTTTTCTGCTTTTCCCCTCTTCTAAAACCGCAACAATTATGGTTTTCTTGGGGGCTTTTTATGAGACTCTATTGTCTTTTCCCCTGAAGCAATCTGCTTCATCTTTATTGAACTTGGGGGGAAAGATCTGCATTGCAACTGTCAAAAGCAGAAGTAATTTAAATCAAAAGAAACTGTGGTTTTACAGGCCGCCTACGTTCAACAATGTACATTTTCTATCCTGGATATAAGCGGAGAGATCCAGGCCTAAAGTTGTGTTATTTAAATAAGTCGAACTGAGTTGTTTAAATACTTGTGTACTGGTAGTCTTAACAAGCGTTAGTTTATTTAGCGCGCGGCGAAAGAATGGTTAATTAGCGCCTAAATACGTTCGCTCTAATGCGGGATTAATTATCCGTTCAATTGTAACGGCTCTCGTAATACTACACTTAACATTGAGGAAAGAATAAATTTGACAAATTCTCATCAGCCGAACACAAGAAAATCGCATCAGCTGATGTATCATTTGCCCAGCATAAAAAAAATAAAACGGGAGCTTAGAACGAATTTTTAACTTTTTACTGTTTAGCTCATTTATATTTCAACCTTACAAAAAGTGATTTCAATCAACGTCGTGCTCACTCAACCAAACACAACGGTACCAAAAAACTACGTACAGCATGATTTCTGTTTTTAAAGCATGATTCGTGCTTCATAAGTATGATTTGCGCTAAGTCGTGAAAAAAGGTTTGAAATTTAGAAGTTTTAAGCGAAATTTCATTCTCAGTTTCTGCGCCTAAGCAGAAAAGATGACTGTACGCTTTGTTCTTTCACTATTTGTCAAGCTGTTCCACTACGAGATCTCGGATTTTCATGTCCAAAAACACAAAAACAAATCAACTTGAAATCAAGATCCAGTGCACAGCATGCACAAAAATGTTATCCGAAAAATAACAGTTTCAAGGCGAAAAAAAATCGAATGGAAGACCCACAAAATTGTCGAAAAAGTCCCGGTTAACGATGTTTTAAAAGATGCCAAACCACCCCTCACAGAGTTACTCATGACACCTACTCTTGCTACGATACAATTTCCAGATCTACGAATTCTAGAAAATTTGGAAATTTTTTCAAGAAATGCTGCAAAAAAGTCAATTTGAAGAAAGAAAGCAAATGTTGCAATTTACTTCGAAATGGTTTGTCAATATGCTCTAGCAGCCTTTCTTCTATTGCCAAAATGTTTTTACCGATGAAAAAAGGATGCGCTTCTCCAGTGACGGAATTGTTCGAGTTTGACGAAGAAATGGAACGAGATTTCTTTTAAACACACAAACAATTTGAGTTCGGACAAATGATCACTTGTTTTGGGGTGCAATACGCTCAGATGGGCGAAAAAAAATTTGAAAAAAAAAATGATAAAAAAAGGCATTTTCAGGACGTTACTTTCCAACAAGATAACGCTCCTGTGCATATATCGAAGATTATCGGCAATTTATCCAGAGAGAAGGAGTGGAAGGTACTAGAATGGCCGGCATATAGTTTAGATCTAAATCCAATTGAAAATTTATGGTCCAGTTTGAAGCAGCGATAAAGAAAAGAAAAAGTGTCAGAAGATAGGAACGAAATTGACCCAGATGTCATTAGAAACCTGTATGAAAACTGAAAATCTGATAGACGTTAAAAAGTGCAATGACGCGTTATTAGAGAACAAATTTGAACTCAAAATCTTCAATTATTTGATGTTTCTAATGCTTTTTAAATATCTTCAGGTGTACGTACCTTTTTGGTACCAGTGTATTAAATACTAACTTGTTGTAGGGAAATCTTAAAAAATAATAATGTTGGAACGTATTTGAAAAGGTAGTAAAAAATTCGAAAAGCAAATATGTTCTAGAAAAATGAGTATTTAAAAAAGTCTGAACAACCAGGTCAGTTATTCAAAAGCTTTCCAATGGTACGCCTTTTGTATCTCTCCGCAAAACGAAATCGATTCGACAAATTGGGTCTACAAAAAGGTCTATGTGGGTTTAACTCCCCCTTTTATGGGTCACGGAAAATAAGGGAATCTGTTTCATTTGATTTGCGCAGTTTTTAACATAATCTGGCAATTTCGATTTAATATTTTATCCAGATTTCGAGAGTACTTAACTTCAAATTTGAAAACAAAATTTTTGAGAACTTGATGCCTCAATAACTCTTGCAGATATAAACATTTGAAAATGTATTTTCACCTATCGATGATTTCAATTTTTAAGGGTTTTTAACACATTCAAATATCTCCGGAAAGTATATCAATCGGCCAAAACTTGCTAAATAAAGAAGCAGGGCCGGTAAAAAAAATTCGAACCCTAAATAAAGTTCTAGAGTTGGAACAAAAAAGCAGCCCATTAAGGAAAAAAGGTAACAAGAACGAGTATTAAAAGTCAAAACTCGGTGTGTCGTTGTTTTCTATTAAAAAATCTGCCGAGAATGAGGAAAATATTTTGTTAGCAAGTACTTATTCATTGGAACGAGGCAAATGGTCGCTGGGCAAGTAAACAAGCAAAAATATCACACAAAAGTTGAATCTAAAGATTTGAAGAATTTTTTACTTTCAAAAGCCACTTGAGTTTTCCTAAAAAAATCAACAATGCATGAACAAGCATTAAGTCGAACAAGCATTACTTCGCCGATGTCCGGAAAATCAAATTTCAGGAAATTTTGCGTTTTGTAAGATTCTAATCAACTGCCAAAACTCCGTCCCCAGTTTTAACGATTCATACTTCATTTTGAACAATGGAATATAGTTACGCAGAACGTCAAGTTACTTCAATCGTGAAAAAGTATCAGCTATATCGTGGAACTTATATGGAGAATCATTAGCCTAAATGTCATTAGCCTAAAACTTTATTGCCTTAATTTTATTTGTTATTACTTGAGACGCAATTCGAAGACTTCATTGTTAATGAGAAGTGTAATTGCACAACTGCTAACTGTCCTCTTGATCAGCAATTAGTATGAAAGGGAAAGTTATGAAAACAATAACCAATTAGGCTGTCTTTCATTTCGGTCTAATTGACTTTCTAAGTGACAGTGTGAAATTGAGTGACTTATAGCGTGGAAATAAGTGACGAAAGACGTGCCATGTTTTCACTCTAGCCCCAAAAACACGTTTTGTGAAAAGTGAGTGCCCATATATCCAACTTTGAAGCAAATTTAAACTAAAATAGCCTAGGGTAACTCGTTTCCACAAAAGCTTATAACTCTAAAACATGGGTCGTGAAAATGCACGACAAAATTGAGCATGTATACTCAATTTTTTTGTACATTGGACACGTTCAGATTATTATAAGCTACAACACGAAGAGAACGAAACCCTCGAAACAAGAATTAAAGTAAAATTTTTGTCCGCAAAAATTGAAATGACAAGTAGAGTTCAACTGCGTTAGTAGCTTCCCAAAGACAGTTCCCGGAAAACAACCTAATGCAGCTTCATCTCTGTTGTTTCATGATAAACTAGTTGAAATTTCGTGGAGCTTTGAATTGGAACAACTACAGCAACACCGATTGATAGCTTTATTGCCCTCACTTATTAACATTTAATTCGAGCTATAAATGATTAATTAACCTGTCTGAGGAATGAACTCTGTACCAAGCTCTAACCATCTAATCGGCAGCTGTATTTAAGTTGATATATACCGATCGTTACTCTTCGATCAAAAGCGCTCAGGAATTTAGGTAAGAATTCGTTGTTGGTGTAACTTTACGTCATCAAATGGAAATCCTCAAATGGAAAGCGTTAAGTTGGCCAAGCTTAAAGTGTACCGAAAGTCGTTTAATATTGAATAACGGGTCGCCGGTACATTCAATTCCAGTACATAATTAAAAAGACAACAGAATCAATACTAAGTGAGTGAATATTACAAGGCCACCATAAAAAGCGCAGCTAGTTTTATACAGTTTTTTATACTCAATTATACACGCAGAAATAAATTACAAACAGAACTGCAAAACATTATGCCAGACTAAAGCATATTATTTGTGTAGCGTATGTATATTTCTGCACAACAACAGCAGCAACGACAACAACAGAATGCGTAGTCCATTAACTGTGACTCAGTAACTTCTGAAGAGCTCTGACTACATTGCGACAGCTTTTCAGTAACAATGGCGACTGCTTTTGAAATAATGCAATAGCAATAAGCAAAACATATAGTCAGAGCACAACCATTATTTACAATTATAGCGAGCGTTTCACTGCTAACTGAAAAGTGGTTCAAAAGAGTAAATTTCAGCAAATCGGGCAAAAATACAAACTAATAAGCAACATCGTTCAATTCAACTAGGTGTTGAAAGGGATTACAGTTTTGCGTTTAAATAATGATATTTTGGATTTTAAGCAAGTTAAATTTCATCACATCACTGTCGACTAAAAGTTAAGGAAACGATTTAAAAATCAAGGCGGTAAAAACAAAATGACCAAGTTCTGGCTGCTAGGTAATTAGATTTTCACAATTAAATGCAGATGGTAGCGACCAAATAAAATTAAACGAGCTAGGCAGTCCGCGTTACAACGCATACGTTTCCTGTTAAAAAGTGTTTGCTATCAGAGAAAATGACTAAATTCTCAAACAAGACGCAGCTTTTTAGAAGCCATCTCATTACCACAATCGCATCTTTTAAATGCCTCCTCTATAAGTATGGACTAACTTGTGACAGAGATGTTGACTGCACCTCTCCAACATTCCAGTCCAAGATAACACGAGGCACACTGTCGAACCCAATGATGCACAACTAAATACAAAACTTTAATTCAGGCAACATCGGACACTGTTTCCTATCTCCGGTAATATATTAAACAACTTACGACTGGATATTTTTTTAAAAAAACTTATTATTCTATATTGCAATCGTAATGCCAAGTCATTTAGACTGCTAGCGAAAAATAGAAAATTATTCTCTCTGATGACCTGAAACAGCTACGTGTGACCCTCCTCTAAACCAAGTATACAAACTCCGAGTTTTAACAATAAATCGTCTAACGTATTTTCATACAATAGTAGTACACGATACTGTTATGTAGTAAATACAGAGGAGGGGGGCCATTTCATTTTCAATTTTCAGAAATTATTCCAAATGCTTAGAGGTGCCTGGATTGTCAATTGAAACGAGTTTAACCTTTCTAATTTTTTTTTCGAACTTTTACCCTCAGACCTACTGTACAAAAAATTTAAATTATATTTAATTTTACTACATATAATTGTATGCTTTCTGTTAAAGTAACTCCACACCAAATATGTATTCAACCAGACAGACTCGGTCAATGGCAAATGCATTTTAGTATTGTACTGGATATCCGAACAAAATGCGAACAGTTAATGACGAAGAATGAGAATCTCCACCAAAACAGCCAATGCGAGATTCAGCTCCTTTTTTCATTTCGAAACAGCTTGAATGAAAGTACCAGAAATGCGTCCCATTCTGAAACTCATCGGTCCCTATTAGATTTGTTTAAAAAAATTAAACAGTGAGCAACGTATAGGGATAAAACTTTCCGGTTTCGAATAGCCCCAATCTGAATAATTGAGTAATTTAACAAATTTCGGAGAAATTATTTGACTTGTTGATTGGAATTAACGGAGTAGTTCCAGCAAATAAATTTATTATTCAGCAAAGTTGAACGATTCGTTATTTGGATTAAAAAAACAACGTTTAATGCGACGGTAATTTACAGTATAGCGGATACAAAGTTACAAAAGCGAGTTGCACAACTTCGTATCCCTACAGCTTGTAAATCGCTAATAACGAAATGGGCGGTATAAAACTTTCCTTGTTATTGATAGGAAAGCAGCCGTTACAATTGGTCCCACCGGCCCGGACAGTGGAAAACAAACCGCTGTCTTATCTTGAACAAAACAAAACGCCAAGGCAATTCGAGACGCACAATCGAACGACCTTGAGGTGTCAACTCTGCCTAAAAAACATAGGACGGAAAGGCGTCATACTGCGGCGTCAAAGTAAACGAATAGTGAGTCGGTCACGCATTCACAGCAAAACCCGTGAGACAAATCAACCACTGCATACAGCAGATTGAGCTGAAGACAAAAGAAAGCTACAAACTGATCAAAAAAAGGATCGGCCTAACAAAGCTAAAACAGTATATAATCAAAATTTGCGGTTTAATACTAGCCTAGAGAAGCTGCTTGAAAAGAGAGAAGATATCTTTAACAATTTGGAATTCAAACTACACAAAATGCGATAACGAGATTATTTCATCAATCTAGAAGCTGATTGGTGTCTATATATCCACGATCAGGCAATGATGGCAAAACCTTAGAACCAGACACCTCTCCAGAGCCAGGCTGCAGAGCAAAATGACAAAGTTTCAAGATCTATAGGAGAAACTTCCCAAAGCTCAGTTAAAAATCAACAAATGGAAAACCAGGACAACGAGTCAAACGTGTCCTCTGATAAAACAGCAAAACAGAGACAACGTATCATCTGGATTTTTGGTTAGGAAAACTGAAGTCTGTGAACTATAGATATCAGAGGTTCTTTTTTCCTTTCTCTCAAGTTACTTAAGCTGTCGATACCAGATTAATAGTAAGATAAATTGAAAGTTTGACGTTAGCAAGACTTAGTACTTTTCTGCTCAAGTAAGATTGCGACAATCCGCAATTTTTTGAATTTAACATTCAAAACTTTAATTTTTCTCTCCTCTTTATGGTTTCAGTTCTATCTATAGCCTGCTGCTATTCTTGTTGTACATATCAATTCTCAACTGTTGATTGGGTGAACCCATGCTTGTTGGCATGTCTCCAAAACGTCACTTTTTTCACGCAAAACTGACGTCAGGGGTTGGTGATTAACCATGTAGATTATCCATAGAATTTTCCAAATACACGTCAGGATTTCGTTAACTTTGGTAGAAAATTATTTCGTTAGAAAGGAGTATGAAACTACTTTTCAGGTCTACTTGACGTTAAAAAGCTTAAGACATAATGATGCGATGTTGGCTAACTAATTGGAGCTCAAAATTTTTTATTTGATTTCTTTTTCATTTTTTATTGAAGTGTTCAGGAGGTTTTCTGGTACTTTCATTCAAGCTGTTTCGAACTGAAAAACGGAGCTGAATCTAGCATTGTCTGTTTTGGCGGAGATTCTCATTCTTTGTCATTAACTGTTCGCAATTTGTCCTGATATCCAATACAATACTAAAATGCATTTGCCATTGACCGAGTCTGCCTGATCGAACACATATTTGGCGTGGAGTTACTTTAACAGAAAGCAAACAATTATATGTAGTAAATGATACTGTTATGTAGTGAATACAGAAGATATGAGGACATACATTTAGTTCAAGCGTACATAATTTAAATTTTTTGTACAGTAGGTCTGAGGGTAAAAGTTCGAAAAAAAAATTAGAAAGGTTAAAATCGTTTCAATTGACAATCCAGGCACCTCTAAGCATTTGGAATAATTTCTGAAAATTGAAAATGAAATTGCCGCCTCCTCTGTATTTACTACATACCAGTATCGTGTACTACTATTATATGAAAATACTTTAGACGAATTATTGTTAAAACTCGGAGTTTATATACTTGGTTTAGAGGAGGGTTGGAGGGTCAAATGTAGCTGTTTCAGGTCATCAGAGATAATAATTTTCTATTTTCGTGCGTCTTCGCTAGCAGTCTAAATGACTTGGTATTACTATTGCTATAATAGAATGATAAGTTTAATTCATATTCAATTTTTCTCGAACGCATTCTGGAGCTAAATTGTTTTCTAGAGCTGCAAGGTTCTCTGCTTTTTTGCTGTTTTATCAGAGGACACGTTTGACTCGTTGTCCTGGTTTTCCATTTGTTGATTTTTAACTGAGCTTTGGGAAGTTTCTCCTATAGATCTTGAAACTTTGTCATTTTGCTCTGCAACCTGGCTCTGGAGAGGTGTCTGGTTCTATGGTTTTGCCATCATTGCCTGATAGTAGATATATAGACACCAATCGGCTTCTAGATTGATGAAATAATCTCGTTATTGCATTTTGTGTAGTTAGAATTCCAAATAGTTAAAGATATCTTCTCTCTTGTCAAGCAGCTTCTCTAGGCTAGTATTAAACCGCAAATTTTGATTATATACTGTTTTAGCTTTGTTAGGCCGATCCTTTTTTTGATCAGTTTGTAGCTTTCTTTTGTCTTCAGCTCAACCTGCTGTATGCAGTGGTTGATTTGTCTCACGGGTTTGCTGTGAATGCGTGACCGACTCACTATTCGTTTACTTTGACGCCGCAGTATGACGCCTTTCCGTCCTATGTTTTTTAGGCAGAGTTGACACCTCAAGGTCGTTCGATTGTGCGTCTCGAATTGCCTTGGCGTTTTGTTTTGTTCAAGATAAGACAGCGGTTTGTTTTCCACTGTCCGGGCCGGCGGGACCAATTGTAACGGCTGCTTTCCTATCAATAACAAGGAAAGTTTTATACCGCCCATTTCGTTATTAGCGATTTACAAGCTGTAGGGATACGAAGTTGTGCAGCTCGCTTTTGTAACTTTGCATTCGCTTTACTGTAAATTACCGTCACATTAAACGTTGTTTTTTTTAATCCAAATAACGAATCGTTCAACTTTGCTGAATAATAAATTTATTTGCTGGAACTACTCCGTTAATTCCAATCAACAAGTCAAATAATTTCTCCGAAATTTGTTAAATTACTCATTTAATCAGATTGGGGCTATTCGAAACCGGAAAGTTGTATCCCTATAGGTTGCTCACTGTTTAAATTTTATAAACAAATTTAAGAGGGACAGATGAGTTTCAGAATGGAACGCATTTCCAGAGGAGATCTGGTCTTATGCCGTGAGCGGCTTTAATTAATGTTCAAAACAGAGGATCATCGTTTGCCACTGGGGCCAAAACATAGACAACGTATCATCTGGATTTTTGGTTTGGAAAACTGAAGTCCTGTGAACTGTAGATATCAGAGGTTCTTTTTTCCTTTCTCTCAAGTTACTTAAGCTGTCAATACCAGATCAATAGTAAGATAAATTGAAAGTTGGACGTTAGCAAGACTTAGTACTTTTCTGCTCAAGTAAGATTGCGACAATCCGCAATTTTTTGAATTTAACATTCAAAACTTTAAATTTTCTCTCCTCTTTATGGTTTCAGTTCTATCTATAGCCTGCTGCTATTCTTGTTGTACATATCAATTCTCAACTGTTGATTGGGTGAACCCATGTTTGTTGGCATATCTCCAAAACGTCACTTTTTTCACGCAAATCTGACGTCAGGGGTTCGTGATTAATCTTGTAGATTATCCATAGAATATTCCAAATACACGTCAGGATGTCGGCGTAGAACTGACGTAATCTATGTTAACATAAAGCGTACTACGTGCTATTACATTTAGAAACAAATCTAAGAGGGACCGATGACTTTCAGAATGGAACGCATTTCCAGAGGAGATCTGGTCTAATGCCATGAGCGGCTTTAATTGTTGCTCAAAACAGATGATCATCGTTTGGCACTGGGGCCAAAACATAGAGACAACGTAGCATCTGCATTTTTGGTTAGGAAAACTGAAGTCTGTGAACTGTAGATATCAGAGGTTCTTTATTCCTTTCTCTCAAGTTACTTAAGCTGTCAATACCAGATCAATAGTAAGATAAATTGAAAGTTTGACGTTAGCAAGATTCAGTACTTTTCTTCTCAATTAAGATTGCGACAATCCGCAATTTTTTGAATTTCTGGAGCTAAATTGTCTTCTAGAGCTGCAAGGTTCTCTGCTTAAAAAGTGCTGATTAGTTCCAGCAAATAAATTTATTATTCAGCAAAGTTGAACGATTCGTTATTTGGATTTAAAAAAACAACGTTTAATGCGACGGTAATTTACAGTATAGCGTATACAAAGTTACAAAAGCGAGCTGCACAACTTCGTATCCCTACAGCTTGTAAATCGCTAATAACGAAATGGGCGGTATAAAACTTTCCTTGTTATTGTTAGGAAAGCAGCCGTTACAATTGGTCCCGCCGGCCCGGACAGTGGAAAACAAACCGCTGTCTAATCTTGAACAAAACAAAACGCCAACGAGGCAATTCCAGACGCACAGTCGAACAACCTTGAGGTCCCAACTCTGCATAAAATACATAGGACGGAAAGGCGTCATACTAAAGGCGTCAAAGTAAACGAATAGTGAGTCCGTCACGCATTCACAGCAAACCCGTGAGACAAATCAACCACTGCATACAGCAGATTGAGCTGAAGACAAAAGAAAGCTACAAACTGATCAAAAAAGGATCGGCCTAACAAAGCTAAAACAGTATATAATCAAAATTTGCGGTTTAATACTAGCCTAGAGAAGCTGCTTGACAAGAGAGAAGATATCTTTAACAATTTGGAATTCTAACTACACAAAATGCGAAAACGAGAATAATTCATCAATCTAGAAGCCGATTGGTGTCAATATATCTACTATCAGGCAATGATGGCAAAACCTTAGCACCAGACACCTCTCCAGAGCCAGGCTGCAGAGCAAAATGACAAAGTTTCAAGATCTATAGGAGAAACTTCCCAAAGCTCAGTTAAAAATCAACAAATGGAAAACCAGGACAACGAGTCAAACGTGTCCTCTGATAAGAAATCAAAAAAAGCAGAGAACCTTGCAGCTCTAGAAAACAATTTAGCTCCAGAATGCGTTCGAGAAAAATTGAATATGAATTAAAAAGGAGACAGAGATGGAATGGCATTGTTTGGAAGATGCGCTCAAACTGTAAGGCGAAAAGGAATCACTTGATGGCGGAGACTCTAGTTCTGATGATGGTGCAGCGCTTAGTATAAGAAGCCCATCGCCTTTCAGTTGGAAAAGTCCAAGGAGCAGAGACGTCTTCGGCTAGCTCGACAAATCAGAAAAGTTTGCAAACTTCAAAGATTGTAGTTTTGGTTATGCAAAGAACAGGCACGACAACTCTGTTCTATGTAGTTGAAACCAATGAGGACCGACCAGATCTCTGTCTCATAGAAAAAAGGCAATCAAGAAGGTCATTCGATTGCAAAGGCATGTCAAAGCCCCCAGCGGAACGTTAGAGGCTAATCGACGAAACGCAAACAAAATAAAGCAATTATCTAAATCCTCGAATTTTATTGCGAGTTCAAACGTAAAGGAAGCGCAGCCAACAAAAAACGATCACTGTCAATTAGCCCATGGTACAAATAAAACTTGAAACTGTCCTTTATTTAGGAAAATGACGTGAAAGATCGTTATGCAGCTGTGAGGAAACGCTTATGTTACGGATGTTTGGGAAAAAGGACATACAACCAAAGATTGTAAAGCCAACGCTTGTGGTGTAAATCGACACACCAAAAAGCGAAACTAATTGCCTCACTCAGAAAATTTATTGGACGAGGGCAATCACGCAGTCAACTCAAGTTCAGCAACAATCAGTCAAAAAAACGAATTTACGAGCTTTTTTCAGGTAGTTGCAGTCTCGATTCAGAGCGGTAGCAACAGGCTAAACACATATGCTTTCCTTGAAAGTGGTTCAAGTACCATTTATCGATCAAAGCGTTAATGAGATGTTGCAAGCCAAAGGTACCGATGTTACGCTTAATATAGCTGGCATACACGAAACGAAAGATTCGAAGACAGAAAAGGTGTCCACCAAAATAAGGGACCGCATTCGAAAGTGCACTCAGTCGAAGCGTTTGTCCATCAACAGTCTGATCGGGAACCACAAATTACGACTACATTAAACTGAGGCAAGGCTTCGACCACTTGTAAGTCGTACCAAACAAAAGCTTTAACTTGATGGAAGTTGGCGTCATTCTGGGTCAAGATGCCTACGATCTACAGGGACCACTGGACTTTAAAAGAGAAACACGACATGAACATTTCGCCGTTCTATCTGAATTAGGATGGATAGTCAGCGGACCCATGAAGGACAGGAGAAGAAAAAATGTTTGCCATTTTGCCTTCACAGATGTGAAAGTGACTGAGAAAATTCACAAATGGTAGGACAAAGAAACCCATGCTTCCAAAATTAACGTTGTCAGCCAGTCAAAGAAGTAACTGCTGGCACAAAAGATGCTAGAGAGTACGACGAAGTTCACAGGCGAGTGGTACGAGGTGGGTATGCTGTATAGTGAACTAGAGCCAAACCTACTGAACAACCACAGCTCAGCCTTGGGTCAGCTTTACTCACTGGAGCGAGGATTCCAAAGGGACCCAAATTTGAAAAGTTTTTTTTATCAACAATCAATAGATACAGATGTAGAAAAGGGATTCGCAACGATATTGGACGAGTCCGAAGTGAAAGTCAGCTTTGGAAAAGAATGGTATTTGCCACACCATCCAGTGCTTAACTCAAACAAGCCTGGCAAAGTAAGACGCTTTTGCAATGCTGCATCAAAGTAAAAGGTATGCCTAAAGAGAAGCTACTAACCGGGCAGGATCTGCTACACGGATTGACTGGAAACATTTTCGGATTTTGTGAAACACTAATAGCCCTGACAGCAGATATCGAACGATGTTTCTTCAGGTGCAAGCTCCCGAGCAGGATAGAAGTTGCTTGAGGTTTCTATGGCGCCCCAGAGCTAATGAGCCTGTTCAAATATAAGAGTATCAGCTAAATGTGTCTGGAGCTAAGAGTTCTCCAACTATGTTCTCAGACTACGTTCTCAAACGGGCGGGACTCGATAACGAAGAGATGTATCTAAAAAGCAAAAGCAATATAAAACAAATTCTACATGGACGGTTTCTTCAAATCGGTAGAAACCACTGAAGAAGCAATCGCAATCCTCACACAGTTGCAACATCTTCTTTCGCGGCATGGATTTGGACAAAAAGTGGATAAGCAACACAGCGATGAGGTTTCCGAAGCAATCCCAGTAGACTTCAAATCAATCAGAAACACGAAACAAATAGAGGTTGGACCCGACTTGGAGGGATCTTGAGCGCTTGGACTACAATGGATGGTTAATGATGATTGTCTTCAAGTTCGATGAGGTACCAAAAAAGAAGTTAGAACACCCATAACCCACAGAAAGATTCTGTCACTGATGTCGTCAGTATTTGACCCGATCGGATTGTTTGCTGTTCAGCATCCACATGAGGCGACTTCAAGGGCATCTGGACTAAGAATGGACAACATTGAGACAACGAAGTGGAGCCTGGTGATAAAGAGAGTTCTTGAGGTGGAAGGAAAAACTTTCCATTGCAGCTGAGACAAAAATCGAACGAGAATAATTCAATACAGCTGACGCAACTGAAGACACGATGCGTTTAGTGGCCTATCTATGATCCCGACCAAAGGAATATTCACCCGACTTAGCATTTGAAATTGAAAAAGCAGAGAGTTACCGATAAGGCATCTTCCAATGGCACGACTGGAGTTGCAAGCGGCAGTCAGCATTTCGGTTGAAAGACCAGATAGTCCAGGAACGTGAACTGAAAATACATTGTTGCAGTTTTTGGTCACACTCAACAACAGCACTGCACTGCACACACAGCTCCCATCGTAAGGAACAGGTGTTTTTGGCCATGGAGTGGCTGAGATACTGGATACAACTGCTGTTTCATAGTCGAACCATGTGGACGGTACCAAATACCCAGTGGACATTGGCACGAGAGCAATCAACATCAGGAAACTCAGGAGTGAGTGGCTCACTGGGTCAGACTGTTTAAAGCAAACACAGAAAGAATGGCTGGGGCAAGTCAACCTATTCTGTTCCTCAGATGAAGAGAACATACCCTCATCAGTTTTCATGACACAGGACGAAGAAAGCTTTGGGAACTTATTCAGTGGGAACGATTCAGTTAACTTTAACAGGCTAGTACATTCAATGCCGTATCTGTAACGAGTATTCAGCAAAACCAAGCCAGCAAGAACAATAGTAAGTACTGAGGAAAGAGAAAAGGAGAAAAGCAACTAGCTTCAAATTATTACAGCAAGATCAGTTTGGAGAAGAGATGCAGTCCCTCAAAGCTGAAAAGGAAATTCCAAAAAGCAGCAAAATGCCAACAATTCTCACCTTTTATTGATGAGGGACTCAATCGCGCTAACAACAGAATACGCAAAAGTCAATTGGACTCAAAGCAAAGGACCTAATATTATTACAATAGAAACATCATGCGGTTGAATTGTTCTTGCGAATTGAGCATAAGAACAATCTACAGGAAGGCACAGAGCATGTAAGAACCATTGTTCAGCAGAAGATGTGGATCCTAGTCATACAAAACGCCTTACGATCAATCCAGAACAAGTGCGTTACCTGCAGAAAGGGCAGAGCACAAATGATAGCACCAGTGATGGCAAATCTACCCGAAGAGTGGTTAGATGCTTCAACATCCTTTACAAAAACTGGAGTTGACTACTATGGCCATTTCACTTTGAAGTTTAGTCGAATAAACAAACAGCGATTGTGTTCTGTTCACATGTCTAACTGTGACAGCGGTGCACATAGAAGTGGCACACAAGTTAGATGAAAATAATCGTCTCAAGGCAATCACGCGATTTATTGCAAGGAGATGCAAGCCAAGTACATTAATCAGCGACAACGGAAAAAAATTGTTGGAGCCGCACGCGAAATTGCCAAGTTCACTGCAGCATGGAGCAAAGAAGGGATCGAGGAACATCTAATGCAGCAAGAAATCAGATGGAAGTTCAACCCAAGCACCTATTCAAGTTTCATTTCGGACAAATTTTTTAAACTGTTTGCCAACTTTTAATCATCAACAAAAAAGGCAATCTACAGCAAAAGAAACTCTTGAAGAACACGATCTGGTTTGGTTGATCGAAGACAGCGAGGATCTAATAATCTGGGTCAAGTTAAGGAGACCATCCATGGGTCTGCTGGTGCGATTCGATCAGCTAATGTTCGAACAAACGAAGCAATAGTAATGACAAAGTTTGACAAAGTCCAGTAGGGAAGCTCGCGATAGAAAACAGAGCAGACGATGTTAAGGCCGAGCATTACTAATTTCATCTAACTTTTGCTTTATTAAAAAGAACAAATTTGGAGACGCATTCAACGCAAAGATGAGTCACGGTATGTCGACATATTTCTTTTCTAAACATGTTAGCTCGCAGTACGCTTTATCTTAGCATAGATTATTACGTCAATTCTACACCGAAATTCTGATGCGTATTTTGAACATTCTATGGATAATCTACATGGTTAACCACCAAATTTTGCATGGAAAAAGTGACGTTTGTGAGCTTTTTCGACATAATTGGGTTCACCCAATCAACGTTTGAGGATTGACCAGTACAACAGAAATAGCAGCAGGCAATAGATAATACTGAGACCATAAAGAGGAGAGAAAAACTAAAGTTTTGAATGTTAAATTGATAAACTTGCAGATTGTCCCAACCTCACTTGAGCAGTAACCTACTGTGTCTTGCTAACGTGAAACTTGTAATTTATCTAACCATTGATTTGATATTGAAAATTTAGGTAACTAGAGAGAAAGGAAAATAAAGAACCTCTTATATCTAAACATAAGGGTGACAAAGTTTTTTTCTTTGACCAGACGAACTATAATCAGTTCGTTAAAAGTAATAGAAGGTGAGAGATAGATTTAGAGTTCACAGATTTGAGTTTTGCATACCAGAAATTCAGATACTACGTCGCATTAATGGCTTCGGCCTCAGTGACTAATGAAGGACTCTATTTTGACCAATTCTTATACCAAAAAAACGAATTATCTGTGAATTGTGTTCTTTTCTGAAACTGATTGCTCCCTCTTAGATTTGTTTAAAAACATAAACAGTGAGCAGCCTATAGGTATACAATATTGCGCTTTTGAAATGCCCCAATTTGAAATTTTAAGTTATCAAACAAAACTGGGAACAATATATGATTATTTAATTGGAATTAACTGAGTAGTTCCAACAATCGAATTTATTATTTAGCGAAGTTGAACGATTGGTTATTTGGACTAACGAAATAACGTTTACTGCGACGGTAATTTACAATATATCGAATATAACATTGCAAAAGCGAACTGCACAAACTTCTATCTCGACAGCTTGTAAACCGCTAACAACGAACAGGGCGGTATAAAACTTTCCCTGTCATTGACAGAACAGCCTTTACAATTCGCATATTGGAAATTATGTTCCCGAAACGATAAATTAAGCAATAAAATGTCTTCTGGCCATTTCTGTCTGTTATAGAGCTCAAGACAAGGAAAAACTAGGGAAAACAGAAAACAAGGGATGTTTCTGAAGAACCAAAAATGCCTCAGTAAGTTTTCATTACAACAACTTCTAAATTTTGAAAATAGTTGAAAAACACGTGTGTTTGTGAAACGCTATAAAACAGTCAAGTCAAAATCTAAGTGCTATTGAGAATTAATTCATTGAATAAAACTACAAAACACGTCTGTAACAGTTTCATTCCTTGTAATTGAACTTGACGGTTTTCAACTATCTTGCTAATCAGAAAAAAAACCCAGAGATAACAACAGCACATTTTTCGTCTTCATTTCTTTATACGGATGTGTCTAGATTGCATTTTAGATTGCTTTGAGAAACTTACCTTGAAAGAATTTGGTTGAAATTTACTCCATAATGACAAGAAAAGCTGCCAGTTTTTTTCATAATATTTGATATATTTTAATTCAAGACAGACATCATTAGAAAAGTATCACAATGTTGGGTTCTCGTTGTCACGTACAAACCGCCAAGTTGCCATATATCAATTAATGCCATATTGACGTAAGAGGCTACCAAAAATCCCTCTTAGTATTTTTTGACGTACTTTTTTAGACACGTATACAATTAGGGGATATCATATTGCTTGGTCTGTGGATAACATATTGGCTGGTCATCAAAAAAGTCCTAATTTGCGATAAAAGACAAAAAATTGAAGAAACTAGGCCGAAACAGAGGCTAAATTGAAAGGAAAGGCCACCAAAAATTGTTACAAAAAACTCCTGAAATTAATCTTTGTAGTGAAATTCAAGACGCAACAAAAGCTCCACATAATTTGATACCACATATGTTAGTCTGCGATACCGGTGGGGGTAGCTTAAAGATCTCCTTTTGAAAAAAAAAGTGACGGATTAAACATCAGACTTAAAGAGCTGGCTCTTTTTGGTAACGTAAGTCACTAAGGGATGATCCAAAACCTATTAACGAAAATTGACTAAAATGTTTTGCAAGAGAAAATCATAACAAAGCTGGCAGATTGCCAGAAAATAGCCGCAATAGCTTCATAGATCTGCAGTCTCAAAAAAACAGCAAAAAGACAGACCAAAAAATTCGTCTTTTCATTGAATGCTGATATGTTATATTTTGATTAAAAATCTGTATAAGTTTTTGCTGCCTCTAATAGCTGCTCTCAAATAACCTTCATTTAGAGTGACACGCCCATTTGACATTATCTCTTTGAATTAAAGTAAATAAAAGTCAATTTCAAAGTGAGGAAGTCATTTTTGAGAGTGAGGTAAGTCAAGTGTGACCAAAAATTTAATCATGCGAATGAACAAAAAAAACTAGCTCCACTAAGAGCGAAAAACGACGTCACACACGCAATTCAGTTGAAATTGCATGAACGAATGAACAAAAAGCAGATTTGAAGTGGTTGTGACGTCATATGGTCGTAATAAAAATCGCGACGACGAAATAAAAAACATAGCAGGACAAGTCCTGACACACAATTGAAAGAATTTTCATTGACTAAACAGAAAATTAGACCAAGAACGGACTATGAATGGATTGGGAAAACCATTTCGAAAAAAATCCGATCCAAAAAATCGAAAACACTGTAAAAATCAAAGTGAAATTGCCGCATGTGAACAAAAATTCACTAGCGAGAAAGCGAATTTTTGTTCCAACACCGTTTTCTCACTCTACTCTAAAGTTTCACGGCGAAAACTACTCGCTTTTTCGCTTCACTTCCTGTTTCGGCGTGACCAAAATCACTACTCCAATTTGACTTCAAAAATCATGAAAATGTGTGAACAGATCTTAAAAAAAAAGACAGCGCCCCAATACAATTCAAATTCTTTGAATTGTAAAAAACCAAGAGAAGGCCAATAATAGCCCCAGCTATCGATGTGCGGCTATTAAAAAGATGTCACGCTCTAAAATGCCGTTGCTGAGATGAAGAAACTCAGAATAATTGACTTTTCAACTTTGCTGTCTGAACAAATGGATAAAACAAAAAAGAGCGTCAGAAGACGAAACAAAAACATAGCAGTACAATCCAAGAATTTTCACGGGCTCAAAAAAAAAACGTTTACCTAGAATTGACGACGAAAGGATTTTCTAAAAAAACCTCACTCCGCCGCATATTTCACGCCGCAAAACAACTCGTTTTTTTCCGCTCCAATTCTTATTTCGGCGTGAACAAAACTATCACGCCAATTGGAATTCAAAAATCATCAAGATGTGTTAAAAAAATCTTTAAAAAAGTCCCCCAATACAATTCGGATTCCGTAAATTGTAAAAAAAACACCGCAATATAGCTACGCTAAGCTTAGAGATTCGCAGCTATGACAAACGTCAGCTACGATCCAATTATAAACAGAACCCGGGTTTTTGAGACCTAAAATTTGAAAACTAGGCTAAAATACTGGGCACTCTAACCACAGCCGCCCACATTCCCAAGCTCGTCTCCTATTTCACGTTTTAGTTGAAACAGAAAGTTAATGAGCGTTACAGCTTGAATCAAAGTTTGACATAAATCACCAAAAATTTTAACGATGCACAAATCTTTTCAGGTAAATTTTTTAGTTAAAGTCTTCAATCAAGTTGAAAAAATTTATACATTTTCTGAGTGTTGGTCTGATGTTTCGTGATTCAATAAACCGAAAAGCCAACGCATAAAATGTAAGATATGACATCAGGTACACACTATTATCCACTAAAACTGCCATCCGGACTTACGAAATCAAGACGAGATAGATCAAAGGTAGCAGAGTTCAATCGAGACGACTTGAACAACAATTAAAATTCACCACTTTTTCATCAAAAATTCACATTATAACCTTGAATTCATACCTTACGAGCAGCCCATTAATGATACTCCAATATACGTTTACAGCTTCTAATTTTCCCAACTCACAAAATTTGGGTTAAAGAACTTTTTTTGTTAAGTCCATTTTGTTTTTTTTTTGGTAAGTCCATTTTGGCCGCTCGATACCTTTTCGAGGCAGAAACATAAAAGCGATTATTAAAAAAACTGTCGAATCCATCGTTGAAGAGATTTTTTTAGAAATTTTCATTTCTATGAAAAATGACGCTGGAATCCTTCGCCTCTTGCCAATCGAGCTTGACCGCTCCTCGAGTAAATTCAGAGCTGCATAAACACTTAGAATTTCTCAGAAATTATCACATTTCTCCGTCGCATTTATGTAATCAATCATCTATAACTAATACGACAAACTATCTTAAAAAGCAGATTTAAATTTTACATAAAAAGTTGGATGATTAGGCTAAAACAAAAATTCATATTCTTTGGTCAAACAAAACATTCATCAGTCAGAGTAATCAAAAAAATTTTTCACAAATCCCACAAAAACTCCCGATTGAAATTGGAACAGAATAAGAAAATAAACAGCATTTCTAACAATTTTTTTAAAATTGGAATAAAATTGTGAGCACCTGCACACGAGATCTAAAGAAGGTCAATTACGCCTTGCACTAGTATCAAATAGCATAAGCTTTTTAGCTGTGAAGTCCTTGAACACTGACAGTAGCAGTTTTCAACCAAAAACAAACTCTATTCAATTGAAACATTGACTAATGTAAGTCATAATCCAAACGTGAAAATCACTTGTGTAAATAAAAAACAAAATAAGATGCTAAAGAGAAAAAAATGTACTGGTAGACTTAGGTTTCAACTCAAGTATGTTTTCAACTCAAAAATACTTGGCTAAAACCAAACCATCTACTCAATTAGTTTATTTTTCTCTGCAAAATTTTTCTGATATAGAAAAAAATAGCATAAACAAACAGCAAATACTTAAACTTTTTGAGAAACTGTTCACAGAAGTAATTTCAAACGTACGTTAGAAATTATTTTTATGTTCAAACCATAACCGACAAAAAAGGCAAACAACAGACCGTGGCATGCCGAGAATTCCCGGGAAACAGACATGAAAGAAAAAACACTATAGGTTCAAAATCAATTTAGTTTTCAATACGCACCTCTTACAAGTTCTGCGGTCTCAACAATTGTTTGCCAATAATCCTTCAATACATTTTTTGGCGAGTCAGTGACTAATGATACAAAAAAGGGAGAAAAATTTAACCAGAGCCAGAAGTGCGAAACATTAAAAACCACTAACAATCACACGAATATCTGCACGCAATAAAACACAAACATTGGCTGAATTTGAATTTTTTCCTGTATATTTATATAGCACAAAGAAGTTGTGGAAACAGCGGATTCCACAAATAAAAATATATAAATCCAAAGTTTCAACAGTAGTGGATGCTTGCAAATACTAATGTATCTTAATTAAGCGCCCTATTATTTAACACAAGTTTTTTTTAGCGTGTCGTTTTGTGTGATCAAGCTATATTGAAGTGCATCGACTAGTTTTTTAACTTTTACACAGGACATGGTTTCTTTTTCAAGCTCAGGTAGCATTTTTGATTTAGTAAAAAAAATTATCAAAATTCTACCACGATACCCCAGAGATGTCCGAGTTGAATTATAGTTTGTATAATGCGAGTGGTTTTTGAGCAAGTATTGTAGAAAAAAAATTTTGATTTGTGGTCAAAACCTCATCATTTTGTTCGAATGTAACCCAAAGTATGATTTAAGGCTGAATAAAAGCAGGTAATTTATGTATAGTTCACTAATTGTTGAAATTTTGAACTCGAATAAGGTCTCAAAGATGGAGTCACTTGGTTTCTTTCTAAAGACAATTCTCAAACTTTTCTTTTGTAACCTTTCAATTTTTCTGCAGCTTATTAAACGTTGTTCCACCATAAATAACAAACACATACTCAAAAAAAGGTACCACCGTAGTTTTGTAGAATATCAAGATGGTGTTGCGACTGCAAGTCTTCCTTAGCCTTGCAATGATTCCGATCCATTTCTTTAATTTTAAACAAATGGACTCCAAATGTGATTCGAAGACTAAATTCGCGTCTAGAATTAATCCTATATAATTGTAAGTATTGCACTTCTGAAAGCGCAATTTTGATAGTTTGTATTTGCCTTCGTTTGAAAAAAAAAATTCATTACAAATGTTTTTGACTGGTTTAAATCCAATTTATTTTGATGTAGCCAAAAATCCTTCAATACATTTTTTGGCGAGTCAGTGACTAATGATACAATAAATGGAGCAAAATTTAACCAGACCCAGAAGTGCGAAACATTAAAAACCACTAACAATCACACGAATATCTCCTGCACGCAATAAAACACAAATATTGCCTGAATTTGAATTTTTTTCCTGTATATTTATATAGCACAAAGAAGTTGTGGAAAAAGCAGATTCCACAATTAAAATATAAATCCAAAGTTTCATCAGTAGTGGACGCTTGCAAATACTATTGTATCTTAATTAAGCGCCCTGATATTATTTGAACACAAGTTTTTGTAGCGTGTCGTTTTGTATGATCAAGCCATATTGAAGTGCATTGACTAGTTTTTAACTTTTACACAGGACATGGTTTCTTTTTCAAGCTCAGGTAGCATTTTTGTTTTAGTAAAAAAATTATCAAAATTCTACCACGATACCCCAGAGATGTCCGAGTTGAATTATAGTTTGTATAATGCGAGTGGTTTTCGAGCAAGTAATGTAGGAAAAAAATTTGATTTGTGGTCAAAACCTCACCATTTTGTTCGAATGTAACCCAAAGTATGATTTAAGGCTGAATAAAAGCAGTTAATTTATGTATAGTTCACTAATTGTTGAAATTTTGAACTCGAATAAGGTCTCAAAGATGGAGTCACTTGGTTTCTTTCTAAGACAATTCTCAAATTTTTCTTTTGTAACCTTTCAATTTTTCTGCAGCTTTTTAAACGTTGTTCCACCATAAATAACAAACACATACTCAATAAAAGGTACCACCGTAGTTTTGTAGAATATCAAGATGGTGTTGCGACTGCAAGTCTTCCTTAGCCTTGCAATGATTCCGATCCATTTCTTTAATTTTAAACAAATGGATTCCAAATGTGATTCGAAGACTATATTCGCGTCTAGAATTACTCCTATATAATTGTACGTATTGCACTTCTGAAAGCGCAATTTTGATAGTTTGTATTTGCCTTCGTTTGAAAAAAATTCATTACAAATGTTTTTGACTGGTTTAAATCCAATTTATTTTGATGTAGCCAAAAATCCTTCAATACATTTTTTGGCGAGTCAGTGACTAATGATACAATAAATGGAGCAAAATTTAACCAGACCCAGAAGTGCGAAACATTAAAAACCACTAACAATCACACGAATATCTCCTGCACGCAATAAAACAAACATTGGCTGAATTTGAATTTTTTCCTGTATATTTATATAGCACAAAGAAGTTGTGGAAACAGCGGATTCCACAATTAAAATATAAATCCAAATTTTCATCAGTAGTGGACGCTTGCAAATACTATTGTATCTTAATTAAGCGCCCTGATATTATTTGAACCCAAGTTTTTGTAGCGTGTCGTTTTGTATGATCAAGCCATATTGAAGTGCATTGACTAGTTTTTTAACTTTTACACAGGACATGGTTTCTTTTTCAAGCTCAGGTAGCATTTTTGTTTTAGTAAAAAAAATTAACAAAATTCTACCACGATACCCCAGAGATGTCCGAGTTGAATTATAGTTTGTATAATGCGAGTGGTTTTCGAGCAAGTAATGTAGGAAAAAATTTGATTTGTGGTCAAAACCTCATCATTTTGTTCGAATGTAACCCAAAGTATGATTTAAGGCTGAATAAAAGCAGTTAATTTATGTATAGTTCACTAATTGTTGAAATTTTGAACTCGAATAAGGTCTCAAAGATGGAGTCACTTGGTTTCTTTCTAAGACAATTCTCAAATTTTTCTTTTGTAACCTTTCAATTTTTCTGCAGCTTTTTAAACGTTGTTCCACCATAAATAACAAACACATACTCAAAAAAAGGTACCACCGTAGTTTTGTAGAATATCAAGATGGTGTTGCGACTGCAAGTCTTCCTTAGCCTTGCAATGATTCCGATCCATTTCTTTAATTTTAAACAAATGGATTCCACATGTGATTCGAAGACTAAATTCGCGTCTAGAATTACTCCTATATAATTGTAAGTATTGCACTTCTGAAAGCGCAATTTTGATAACTTGTATTTGCCTTCGTTTGAAAAAAAATTCATTACAAATGTTTTTGACTGGTTTAAATCCAATTTATTTTGATGTAGCCAAAAATCCTTCAATACATTTTTTGGCGAGTCAGTGACCAATGATACAATAAATGGAGCAAAATTTAACCAGACCCAGAAGTGCGAAACATTAAAAACCACTAGCAATCACACGAATATCTCCTGCACGCAATAAAACAAATATTGCCTGAATTTGAATTTTTTCCTGTATATTTATATAGCACAAAGAAGTTGTGGAAACAGCAGATTCCACAATTAAAAATATATAAATCCAAAGTTTCATCAGTAGTGGACGCTTGCAAATGCTATTGTATCTTAATTAAGCGCCCTGATATTATTTGAACACAAATTTTTTTAGCGTGTCGTTTTGTATGATCAAGCTATATTGAAGTGCATTGACTAGATTTTTAACTTTTACACAGGACATGGCGTCTTTTTCAAGCTCAGGTAGCATATTTGTTTTAGTAAAAAAATTATCAAAATTCTACCGCGATACCCCAGAGATGTCCGGGTTGAATTTCTATGAGGTTTTTGCTGGTAGGTATAATGCGAGCGGTTTTCGAGCAAGTATTTTAGGAAAAAATTTTGATTTGTGATCAAAACCTCATCATTTTGTTTGAATGTAATCCAAAGTATGATTTAAGGCTGAATAAAAGCAGGTAATTTATGTATAGTTCACTAATTGTTGAAATTTGAACTCGAATAAGGTCTCAAAGATGGAGTCACTTGGTTTCTTTCTAAAGACAATTCTCAAACTTTTCTTTTGTAACCTTTCAATTTTTCTGCAGCTTATTAAACGTTGTTCCACCATAAATAACAAACACATACTCAAAAAAAGGTACCACCGTAGTTTTGTAGAATATCAAGATGGTGTTGCGACTGCAAGTCTTTCTTAGCCTTGCAATGATTCCGATCCATTTCTTTAATTTTAAACAAATGGACTCCAAATGTGATTCGAAGACTAAATTCGCGTCTAGAATTAATCCTATATAATTGTAAGTATTGCACTTCTGAAAGCGCAATTTTGATAGTTTGTATTTGCCTTCGTTTGAAAAAAAATCGTTACAAATGTTTTTGACTGGTTTAAATCCAATTTATTTTGATGTAGCCAATGTGAAACAACGAATTTCAGTATTAAATTCTTCAGATGTTGGTCTTCTTTTGAAAGAGGCTGGCGTCGTCGGCAAAAAATACGGAGTGGATAATTTACAAGCGTCCACAAACTCATCAAAGTACCGTATAAACAATACAAGAACCAGAACAAAACCTTGAGGAACTCCATTTTTTACTATCAGTTCTTTTGATATTCTATTTTACCATATAACACACTGTGTTCTTGATTTGAGATATGAGAAAACCAGCTTAAAACCTGACCTCTAAGTCCAAAGTTTTCTAATTTTTTCAACAGCAGCTAGTGATTTAAAGTGTCGAATGCCTGTTTCAAATATAGGAAAACCGTGGTGCTATCGTTCCATGGTTCTTTTTCCAACCTCATGTTTTCTACTACATTTACGAGTGCATGAACTGTTGACCTCGGAATACGGAAACCGAGATGATTTTCACCAAGAATTTTGAATTTCTCAAAGTCGGCTATTTTGATTTTCATAATTTTTCAAAGATTTGTCCAAATGAAGGCAAAATCGAATGACGGTCGGTAGTTACTGACATCAGTTTTTGATCCCGGTTTGAAATGCGGTTGGATAATTGCTCGTTTCAGGCTATTTGCGAAAACTCGGCTCAAAAAAGATTCGTTGATATAATTAACTGAAAAAGGCGCTAAAGTTTTGTCAAATCTCTTAATAAAGGTGTAAGTGATCAGATCCACACCATGCAAAAGAAGTTTGTAGGCTTGCTATTTGTGACAGCACTTCTACCACATTTGTTTCATATAGCATCATAAATTGTTCTTCAGGATAATTAGATGAAGGAAAGCTTATTTGGGGTAATTTGTTTGCTATTTCATCTGCAAGATTTACAAAGTGTTCATTGAAATAGTCAGCTATGGTACTGGGCTCATCAGTTCCAATATTATTGAAAAAAATGTTATAACTTACATCACTTCAGCTGTTCCTGCCTATCATTTTGTATATAATTTTGTATATTTTCGTTGAGCACCTACCACAGTTTTGAATTTTTTGTATGAAAGTCTTTTCTAGGTCGTTCATGATTTGAGTGCTCTTGCTTTTCAGTTGAAGATATCTATTTTTAACGATGTTAATTTTTGTTCTCGACCATTTTGTTCTTGCATTGCTTCTCTTCGCAGAAAGATTTTTTTAATCGACTTGTGACCCACTGTTTCCTATATTTGTATTGTTTGGTTTCAACCAAGGCTGGTATTATTCGACTACAAAATGTAAACAATTACAAAATGCGTTGAAACTTTCATCCGTATTGTTGATCTGAAATATGATTCAGTTATTTCCAGTTCCTTTTTTGTATTTTTCAAAGTATTTTGTTTTTGAAAACAGACATACTACGTTAAAATGCTTTTATCCTGGGTTTTATCATATTTTCTGTGGGACGAAAAACTACGGGAAAAAGATCTCTAATGTCATAACTGATAGATTCTACTATGCATTAATATTTATCGATATTTGCTAGAAATAAATCGAGGGATGTTTTTGTTGTTAACGTTTCTCTAGTTATACCCGAAACGATTAGGTTCGAACCATTACTAGAGATAACATCTTCAAATCGCTTTTAATAGGAGTCAGAGATAGTTGATCTATATTGAAGTTTCCAAATACGATAATGTTTTGGTTCACGCCCACCATAGTCTCAGGATAGCTGTCAATTTCAGTCAAAAACTGATTTTCATAGAAACCTGGGGGAACATAGTATGTAATCAACGTATAATTTTCTTTATATGTACTTTTTATTTTTAATTTTACGTTTAATTTTTATACCTAGGCTCTCATTATAAATCGTTGCAAAGCTTTCTGAGAGAAGAATAACCTGCCTGCAAAATATGGCTACTCCTCCACCAATTCCTACCCGGTTTTTAGTAATTCTTTTCTGATAATCTGATAAAATGAAGTGTTCTTCATGAGAACCCTCCTGTATCCAAGTTTCAACAAGGCAAACCACAGTTGGTAGGGACTCAAGTGTTTGCAAAAAACCTGCAGTTCCTCAAGTTGTTTGTTTAGAGACCGAAAATTAACAAGCAAGACTGAGAATGTTACTTTTGATGCATAAGTTCTGTTTTGCTGAAATGAAACACCGTACATATTTTGTTTTATGTTCAAAGGTATATCATTTCCACTGTTCGTTGCGTCCATATCAGGCAAAAAAGTTCTTTTGTTATTCAAGAATGGAGTACCATTATTTTGTATAGTTTGCAAAGTCTTTTGTTTTCTCCTTTGATAATCCGAGAGCTCGCTGATGTCATCAACTGGTTGATATCTTTCACCATCAAAAGTCCAAAAGTTGGATTCCTTAATTTCATACTGAATGTCCACTTCGCGAGCTTTTTTCAATGATATCATCCTTTTTCGCTAGTCGTTCATGAATAAAAAAGGAATCCCCATTGAATTTCTGAGACCTCTTAACCATGAAGCACGTTTCAGAATAATGTCCCTTTGTTGCAAATACAAAAATTGAACAACAACAGGCGCGATATTTCCATTTTTAGTGGGTGGGCAATCGAGATTTCGTCGGGATTCAAGCTAACCTGTAATTTGTTGTTTACTATCTGTAAAATTGGTGCAAATACATTACCATCAGCTGGGATGTCGATGTTAGTAAAAAAAAACGGTCTGTTTTGATACCTTTCTACTGTTGTTAATCGTTTTTGTAACTGTTAGATGTTATTTTCTGAAGTAATTTGTTTATTCCGAAGTTTTTCGAGACGATCCGTAATATTTAGTATGACTAGGTTTTGTTACAGTATTTTTTAAGTTTTTCAATAATTTGTTTCAATTCGGCAATGTTTTCTGCAGTAAGATTCTCTTGGTTGACCATTTTGATAAAGCAACGTGAATTTCAAAGCTTTTGAACAGCATAAAAAGAGCAAGAAACAGCAATTGCTTTGGAAAACCGGTTTAGAAAAAATTAAATCTTGCTTTCAAACCCCGTGGAGCTAAGCAAACCAAAAAATGTTGAACAATAAAACATATGCGAGCAACAAAAACACATGACAATTGTTTGGAAAATTTAACTCTTGCTTTCAAACCAATCTACGTGCAGCTAAGCAAACTAAAATAAAAAGTCCAAAGCAAACAAGGCTTACCGAATTTAATAAATTCTTAAGTAAGTAAACATTAAATCAAACAAGCCCCCCCCCCCCCAAAAAAAAAAAAAACTTTAATATAAAATATCTCAGCAAGCATCAAAAACAGCGAAATGATTAAAACAGCTCAAAATGAGGTGTGAAAGCCTAACTGTTCAAAAAGCTTGAAAATCATAAACTGCTAGAAGAAGGCCCACGTGAACATAGAAATTCATTCGTTCAGCAAAACTTTCTTCATACTTTTCGTTGTTTTAATAGAAGAATACATTTTTCGCTCTGGTTTAGTAAAAGTTATGGCCAAAGCAACCGCATTTTTTACTGATCCGCTATTTCGCTCGGAAAACCATGAATCCTCTTCGAGTCGTAAAAAGGACGGCTATAAAACAATAGCCATTTGTTTATCTAATGGTGGTTATTAAAAATAATCATTTGGTAGGCTGGAACACTTCCTGTCCCAGCACAGTCGATGCCAATCCCACTTGTTAAGAACTACATGAAGTACTCAAGATATTAGGAAACTAATCAATATGAATAAAAGGCGCGAAATGATCCCGGTACACCTCTGGTTCTCAAACCAAACCGACGTTTCTGAAAGTCCGTTTTACCTAAATTACGGAAAAAAGAAGTCAAGACACCGTTTCAGCGTTATAAAGTCTAGTCTAACACGTCTCCAGTACCCATCATCAGGCAAATAAAAAACTACATATTGAATCATTTTTCTTCCTACAAATAAATTTCCTCCCTCATTTAAAGCATACCCGGACCATGTATTTTCACCTGCGTAAAAATAATACATTTTCCCACTTGAGGAATTTGATTCACTGAAGAAAAATTATGCTACCTTAAGCTGGGAAATGCCGACAACCATTTTTAATTGCTAAAATAATAGTGTTGACTAGCGTTGAAAATGGGTAACCTGATTTTAGTGCACATATTAGAACTTACATTTTTAGATGTGTAAAAAATGTCCTGCATTACTCGTCTGATTTCTAGGGCATTCTCAACAGCTGAAGTCCAGTAGCTCCTGGCCACAAAATAAGGGGAGTTTGGGTTAAGTTGAGCAGAGCTGGAACCCGCTGCTTTGTTGCGAGAAGATATGTCCAAATCCACCCGACTGTTTTGGGGACCTTCCGTTAACATTGAACTCGTGTGGTCCAAAACGACCAACACGTGATCATAACTTATCATTTTAATCTTAAGCCAAAAAACCCTTGGATCAAATCGCTTCGAAATAAGCGTCGAAATAACTGCGGAAAAGCACAAATTGCTGCAAACGTAATATTTTCTACAGTCTCATCAGAAGTAACCATCGCAGAGAAGCAAAACGCGGAAACGATAATAAACATTTCCAAATATTTTTGATTAATTGCAATAAAATGAGTCCAAAAGAGTAATTTGTTTAATTTTTTCTGCAACAATTCATATCGCAACGGATAATTTATTCTATATTCTACTCTGGTGTAGACCTGCTCATGGTAAATATTAGAGTACTAATATTTATCACTAGTAAATATTAGTGATAAATATTAGTACTCTGGTGTAGCGTCCTTAAAAAAGCAGTTGGTCATTCAGATACGTTTAGTCGATACGTTTCTTTTAACATTTTTATCGTCGAGGTCAAACTTATTTCAATTAAAGCAGTGAAATCAAAACAATCACTATCAGCTAAACATAATCGATTTCAAAGAAATTCAGTTACAATCAGTAGCTAACTCATGAGGAGGAACAAAGTAACAGTGATTAATAGGAAACTTATTAACTGTGATCAAAAGGTAGAAAGTCAGTGCTGATGAAACTGAAATTTGGAGCATTGCAACTGGTCTGATTTCCAGAGTTTGAAACTTAGCCCTGCTTTCACAAATATAAACGCTTTCGGATCCTTTTCTCAGCTGGTTCTAGATGCTCTCGTTTGTTTACAGTCCCTCGATCATGCTTTTTGTAATTTAAAACACATCTGCGATAAATTAATGAAGCTTGTTAAATTTCATTCCGTGGAAGCCTTTTATTAGGGACCTTTACTGCACATATGAGTTCCTTTGACCATAAACTAATTCAAAGTAAACATAAATTCGAAAATGCAAAAGTCATTTTGAGTAAGGTATGATCAAAATCTAGGCACGCAAAGGAACTCAAAACCTTTGCTACAGAGAGAATGAGAAATAGCGTCACGCGCGCAAACACTGTTAGTGAGATGAAGAAGTCATTCAGAAAATTTTGAATTTTTCACCTTTGCTGTGTGAACCAATGTAAAACAAAAAAGAGCGTCAGACGACGAAACAAAAAACATAGCAGGAAAAAAAAACATAACAGAATTTTCATTGACTAAACAAAAAACTAGACCTAGAACGACTATGAGTGAAATGGAAAAACCATTTTTAAAAAGATCAGATAAAAAAACAAAAAAAAAAAACAGAAAATCAATGTCAAAATGGCGCATGTGGACAAAAAACCACTAGCGAGAAATGGAAATTCGGTTGAAACAATAATCTATGACTAAAACGAACTATGAATGGATTGGGAAAACCATTTAAAAATAAATCAGATCCAAAAATTTTAAAAAAAACAGTAAACATCGAAGTGAAATTTCCGCATGTGAACAAAAAAACCAGTAGCGAGAAAGCGCATTTTTGTTCAAACACCGTTTTCTCACTCTACTTTGAAATTAGAGCAAAAAAAATCACTCCGCAAAACCACTCGCTTTTTCGCTCTACTTCCTGTTTCGTCGTGACCAAAATCACAACTCCAATTTGACTTCAAAAATCATGAAAATGTGTGAACAGATCTTAAAAAAAGACAGCGCCCCAATACAATTCAAATTCTTTGAATTGTAAAAAACAAAGAGCACCGCAATATAGCTCCACTCAGCTTACAGCTATAAAAACGATGTATTCTCAAATTAGGACCGACATATATACCAGTGATGTCAAAGCCAGACTGGTCATTTTTTCTTCACCAAAATGAACAAACATAACCGACTAAAGGTCGGAAGAATTGCTCTCGAACGACTAGTGGGAGCTCTAATCAATTGCAGCCTGCTGCAGTCGGCGGGGTGGGGATCTAAATGGGTCTAAGACGGTCAATAGTGGGCTTCAAATCACCATATTAGAGGTTAACATACCACTGTTAAGATTTAAAGTAAAAATGGCACCAGCTTCGGCGCACTTTTCAGTTGGCTTTTAGTATTAAATTACCGCCAATTGAGTTCAGCTGCTTGAAATTGTCATTGAGAGAGAATTTTAGATCACGCGAAACGCAAAAAGTCAAGGCAAGTCACTTGAAAATTGTCAAGCGAAAATTTTGCATAAAAAAGAGACGTATACAATAATTGCTAAGAACTTCGTTCAAGAGCAAATAAAAATTGAAATAAAAACAATTAACATTTGTTCAAGTAAACATCTAATTTTTTCAAATAAAAATATGAGAATCTGAACTCAGCTTCTGGTCAACTTTTAAATTGAACTTATTACAATAAGGTTCTTCAAGAATCAAAGCTTTATGATTATCAAGTTAACCCCCAGTTAATTTATTTAGATTTTGCATTCTCAAATAAGATTCATGAATTGCGCTGCAATATTTTATCAAACGATCGGCCGAAAACTCATACAACATTCTCCACAAAATGACGTCAAGAACAAAAATTTGGCAGCAGAGCATTAGCATTCAGGTCACAAACTAAAATCGAAGAAAAAAGCTAAATCGAGCAAGAAATAGATAATAACCCCGACTTTCAACATTTTCATTCATCAATCTTTTGCCTTACGGTCAACATTAAGTCATACAATTTATTGTGTGGAATAAAAGGCCTACAAGAAATTCAATCTATGGAATTGAAAACACCAATTCTCAAACTTTCCAAACAGAAGCAACACTTGAAGAAACCTGATCTGAACAAATATTTTTTACCTTCCTTGGAAATAGCCAGCCGACAGTCAAATTTTTCTTGCTTTTCCTCACACTAAAGTCATTACCTAAAATTTGGTTTTACAGGATGCAACAACATTTAAAAGACATAACCGACTAACATAGGGCGTATTGCCGTCAAATTATCTAGGCATGCGGTGAATCGCATACATAGAGTCTAGTGAGACGCACGGCTCTAAGAGAACTTAATTGACTCCGAGCGTTACCTGTTTATCCTTCAGGACAAAAAGACAAATGGTCAAACGAAAAAAAAAAAACGATCAGACGAAAAGTCGGTAGAACGAAAAATTGAATAAAAGTTTTAAAATTTCTTTTAAGTAAACTCGTTATTTGTAGCAGCTCCATATTAATAGCCTTTCCTAATTTTGCGTTGATTTCAAATCGATTTACTTCCTAATTTTGCGTTGATTTCAAATCGATTTACAAAACACTCAAACAGCTCATTGGTCACAGAGAATCACAAATTTGTTCAGTTTTGTTGTTCTAGTCAGCATATACTCAAATAAAAGAAAGGTTTTCAAATTGAATTTAACCAACAACTCTAAGATATCAACACATTTGCTGCACAGCTCAGCCAATTCAATGCCATCTTAATTTGCATTCAATAAACATCTTAAAACACGGCGCAAGAGCTTTTCACAATTTGAACAATCATTTTGCATGTCTACAAATACAATCCTTCAGGTGTGTTCTCTGTCTTCCTGTATAAAACATTTTCTTTGCTCTTTTTGAAGTCCTCATTCGTAACCTTCATTCTTCTCTCGCGTAGAGCGAGCAGTCCCGCCTCTGTACAAATGGCTTTGATGTCAGCACCAGATAGATCGTCCTTTACCTAAACAAAATAAATCGATTATTCATTAGCGGGATTTTGGAAATATTAGTTCCTCCTGGTACCTAAAAAAGTGCAACCGAAAGATAGGTTAGCAAATTAACTTAACATAATTGCCTTATGTCAGAGAAGAATTGTTCTCAAACGACTGGCTGATTTTGGTAACAGTTAGATATAAGCTTTGGGAGTCAAGTGGCGCCAGTCGCGGGGGGCTAGGGACACAACTTTGACCCTGTTTTCAAATTGACCTTCTAATGTTAAAACTATACCTCATCAGCTTTGGTGACATTTAGAGATTTGTAGCACTCTAAGAGATAGACTCAATGACATCGGGTTTTACCATTTCATCCCATTTCTGAGAAGGAAAAGTCAAAAAGGCGCACAAAAAACATAGCAAGAATACACCGGAATCGACTCGAAGAAAAACTTGATTTCGGCCTCAGCCAGACACTCGCTTTGATAGCTTATTCAATTCATTATTCGACTCAATGAAAAATGAGTAAATTAAGAAATGCCAATATTTAATCTAAAAATTTTTTGATAAACATTGAAATTCCATTTGTTGATTCAAATAAATACATAAGAGACAAAAAACAATTCCATCTGAGAAAAGAGAGCAAAAATCAATTGTTTTAATTAATATTTTCTTTACAAATCAGTCGACATATCTTAAAAATATCGCTACAATCAGAAGCATCCCAATATCTGTTCTTGCGAAACAAATCTGATACCGTCTGTTCTCAGTCAATGACTACCAGTAATACCTCAGCCAAACTAAACACCAATTACAACACAAAAAGACAAAGCTAAAATACAAAACAGTAGGCAGATTTCCGGAATAGCCGCGGAATAGACTTGCGTGTTGTAAAAACAGAAATGTATAACTTTTTGGGTGCAAAAACCCGCAATCTCCCGGATAACTATCAGAGACCTTAATCACTCAGCGATAACGCCTTGAACGACTTGTATTTAGATTGAGCAAAAGGCAAGACGTAAAGCGTGAAACGGTCACTTAAACTGTTAAGCGCCAAGAATCTTCTGGATTACATGTAAAACAAATAATGACCGTCAGATGACCAAACAAAAGCAACAAAAAGCACCACATAAAATTAACAAACAGCTTAAAGCTTCACGGCTATAAAAAAAACCCGTTTACTTAAGTAAAAATTGGTCTGTCAAACATTCATGTGCTTTCTTTTAGTAACCAACTCAGACAATATATCTACCAAAAACAAGTGAACCCCAAAACCTTCGTAACAGAAGAAATAGACAGGAAAAACAAAAACACCTGACAGATGCCCGGAAAAGAGCCAGCGTTGTCCTCACTAACCGACATTTGGATTGAAACAAACACGGAAAAGGAAGAAAATTTTGGCGACACCATTTTAAGTGTCAGAAAGTATTCTAATTTGGTCCCCAGTTTCACTGGATTCGACAAAATTGATGAAGTCCAGACTAAGACTACACTACATTGGAGAAAATAAGATTTATAGTAATAGTAGTTAGCAGTATACTCTAGACAACTTTGATAACTTAATGCACTAAGTCTTCAAACAATGAGAAATAGTGCCCGGGCTTTACTGGTTTATCAAGTTCCTTCTGATTTCACGTTTTGACTAACCGTATCCGCTATATTGCGCAAATTCGGCTAATGCAATCCAAATTACACTCATTTGAAACATAGGTGAGGGGGAGCCGTGAAGGCCCTGGAATTAAATCCGAAGAAATGAAAAATCCATTCCCTGATAGTCAACAATTTCACAATAACTGCCTTCTGATAGTCAACAGAGCATATGACGTCACAAACAAATAATTACCAGAAAAAAATAACTGAAAAAATAACGTTTTCCCCATTTTTTGACGTGGATGTCATTGAAACACGATTTTGCAATAATTAAACGTCATATTATTTGCAAAAAATGCACATAAATTTGATGCGTAATTTCACTATGAGACATAGTGATAGAAAAAAAGTCCCACAAACTAAGCAGTTGTGGAAACAGAGTGGAAACAGAGGACGTTCAAGCTATTACGGCAAGAGAACATTAAATCAAATTGTTTTCAATAGAAGGCTGATGGAATAAAATATTAAAGCAATTGAGTGAAAGGAAAACAAAAAAGGAAACCACGATTAAGGACCAAACTAAAAAAACACCATTACTTTATTGAAACACATTGTCAAAACAAAACCCGGCAGGTTGCCGGAAAACAGCCGCCCTCGATTCTCATAACCAAGATTAGGATTGAAAGTGGAAAAACAAAAAAATGATTTTTGCACCCAAATAATTATAAAGTGCGAACTATTCTGATGAGCTGAAAACACTCCTGTTTCGTAGTGAGAAGACACAGGGGCTAATATCAATACCAATAAGCATTAGAGATGATAACTAAGAACAAAGTTCGAGTAACTAGCATCTAAAATTAGGCTTTATGGGTTTATCCCGTTTCGATTTCTGATTTTGTTTCTTGAGACTGACTCTGTTCACTTTTAATTGCTTTGCTGAGCAACTGCTGTCTAAAAACACTTTTAGCAGAATGAGAGAAGATCGAAACTAGCCTGGAGCAGTCAAAAAAGGTTTAACGCAAAATGTTGAACCAGCAGTGAACTAAGGTAAAGCGACAAAAAAACTTAGTACCACGAAGTAAAAAAATATAGGAGCGCTATAATAGCCGGCTGAGCTGAGGCTGCAATTAATAACTTAAACAATAAATTATCTTTTCCTCAATGCAAACCCAATATGAACTGCCATTATCGAGACAACAAAAGATGAAAACTTATCAACTCAAAACTGTTTTTATTTTAAACATATCGTCAAAAATTTCCAAAACCATTAACTAAAAACAATAAATAGGTTCAATTATACTTTTATTATGCTTTATTACTTATCATTTTAATAATAAACTAATGCTTTATTAGAAAACTAGTGGGACCTGTTAATACTGACACAAAGTGATAAGACAAAGAACAACAAAACGGGCACATCAAAAAACTTACTTATGTTTTTGTTGAAATCAAAGAACTTCCATGGGATTGCAAAATGCCTTTAATTAAAAAATTCATGCGATCGAAACAAAAGAATCTCAATGATATTGAAAAAGATGGAAAAACGCAATTATGCTCAATTAAAATACATACATCGCTTTTAATAGCATTTGCAAAGAAAATCGTGAGCAAACCGAAAGTTAAAATGCCGCACGAATAGAAACAAACCGACCAACGTAGGACAAATTGCTGTCGAATGAGAGACGCGGCTATTTAATTCTGAGGGGCTGAAGCCTAGATAATTTTTATGCGTAGAAAAAATTCCGACAACGGAGTGGTACAAACCCCTTACCTGGGTCCTTGACAGAAGCACTGACCATCGGCCAATACGCCCTTGTACTCATCTTACAAAAATTCTGTTTTAGGAAAACTTAATTTAAGAAAAAGAGCAATTTAGGCCAAGTAAAAATCAAGCAGCAGTCAACCGTGAAAAAGTCACTTAAGAGGCGAAATGGAAAGCATATTGTACAAAACAACACTCAAGAAAAATTGTGCATAAAATTTTCACGCTTAAAAACTTCTTGCTTTACTGACCCCAGAAAAACTAAAATCACCACTCTAATATGACATCATTTAAAAAACCGAATTAAACATCTAAGAAAAAATAATCAGCTAGCCAATACAATTCAAATCCTTTGAATTGTAAAAAGGAGAGCGCCTTAAAAAATTCCTGTTCAGTAGATAAAAATTGCCTTATCAATTTTCTTAGAAAAACAAGTTCCAATCAAATTACAAGGTCAACTAAACACCCAGAAAAACCAATTGGCACCAAAAGAATCTAAAGGCATTAAACTTTAAGAACATTGCCACAGATTGTCGAAATTTTTGCAAATTGGATTAATGGGTCATAGAATGAAGAGAAACAGATTCATAACTGAATTGATGGAGAGTTTTATCTTAAGAAATTTTTAAAATGTTTCATAAATTTTACAGGCGATATTTAATTAGAATTAAATGCTTAAAAGAAAATCAAAATTGTCGCTTTGAGGTTTAAGGCGTGCCAACAGAAAAACAAAATACAAATACAAAAACTTTAAAACAAAAATCGCATCAAGCAACGAAATAACGGACGCACGTGCTATTTTCTTACACAGTAATGTGCTATATAACAACATTTAATTTGTAACTGGGGGTTAGAAAACACTGGAGGGGCCAAACAGAATAAATCCGAAATAACAATCGAACCCAAAAACGGATCATAAAGTTAAGTGCCTAAAATATTTACAGGTAGCAAAATAACACGTTCGGACATCACAATAGGATGTTTTCTAAGAAAAATCACTTTGAAAACATAGCTGGCAGATTGCCAAAAAATAGCCGCAATAGCTTCGTAGATCTGCAGTCTCAAAAACAGTAAAAAAGACAGACAAAAAATAGTCTTTTCAATGAAGGCTGAGAAGTTATATTTTGATTAAGAATCTGTATAAGTTATTGCTGCCTCTTTCAGCTGCTCCTAAATAAACTTCATTTACAGTGACACATTCAATTGACCTTATTTGTTTGAATTAAAGTAAATAAATGTCAATTTCAAAATGGGGAAGTCATTTTTGAGTGAGGTAGGTCAGGATTGACCAAAAATTTAATCAAGCAAATGAACAAAAAACTCGCTCCACTAAGAGCGAAAAATGACGTCACGCACGCATTTCAGTTGAAATTGGATGAACGAATGAACAAAAAGCAGATTTGAAATGATTGCGACGTCATATGGTAATAACAAAATTCTTGACGACGAAATAAAAAAACATAGCACGACAAGTCCTGACGTACAATTCCAAGAATTTTCAGACTAAACAGAAAACTAAACTTAAAACGGACTATTAATGGATTGGGAAAACCATTTAGAAAATTCGATCCAAAAAATCGAAAAAACAGTAAAAGTCAAACTGAAATTGCCGCATGTGAACAAAGAAGCACTAGCGAGAAAGCGAAATTTTGTTCAAACACCGTTTTCTCACTCCACTTTAAAATTAGAGCGAAAAAAAATTCACGTCCTAAGACCACTCGCTTTTTCGCTCCATTTCCTGTTTCGGCGTGACCAAAATCACTACTCCAATTTGACTTCAAAAATCATGAAAATGTGTGAACAGATCTTAAAACATAGCAGGACAAGTCCTGACGTACAATTCAAAGAATTTTCATTGACTAAACAAAAAACTAGACCTGGAATGAACTATGAATGGATTGGGAAAACCATTTAGAAAAAAAATCCGATCCAAAAAATTGAAAAAAAAAGTAAAAACAAAAGTGAAATTGCCGCATGTGAACATAAAACCACTAGCGAGAAAGCGAACTTTTGTTCAAACACCGTTTTCTCACTCTACTTTAAAATTAGAGCGAAAAAAATTCACGCCGCAAAACCACTCGCTTTTTCGCTCCACTTCCTGTTTCGGCGTGACCAAAATCACTACTCTGATTTCACTTCAAAAATCATGAAAATGTATGAACAGATCTTAAAAAGACAGCGCCCCAATACAATTCAAATTCTTTCAATTGTAAAAAAACCAAGAGAAGGCCTATAATAGCCCCAGCTATCGCTGTGCGGCTATTAAAGAGAAAATAGAAGTTAAAACCAGAAAACCCTCCTTGAAAACCGCAGGTGATCTATCGACTTTGCTGGCGCTCATCACATCAACTTTTCTAGCGCTCTCTCTCTCTCTCTCTGTCTATTTTTAAAGTTTTGTTCACCATATTGATCTGAGCAATTGTTCTCATGTGTGGCATTTAACTTTACATCCTGTGAACACCAAGGTCAACGATAAATTGTCATAATTACTCCTCTGCGAGTAGTAGAGAAGCTCAACAGGGCCTTCAGCTGATACTTGAAATACTTCAGTTGATGAGAATTGAAAAGTGAAGGTATAACGAGACCATCTGCGTTCATATGTAGGGGAAAAAGAAGTGCAATATTTTCTATTCAAACATACTGTGTAGTTAGGCATACTCCTGCTTGTTAAAGAGAAGATGCAGGGGCTAGTATCAATGCCAAAACGCATGCTAATTATGACTTATACGAAGAAAGTTCCAGTAGCTGGCATCTAAAATTGGGCTTTATGGGTTCATCCCGCTTTGATTTCGTTTTTCGATACTGATTCTGTTCACTTTAGATTGATTTGCTGAGCAACTGATGATTGAAAGCACTTTGAGAAGAATTCGAGAAGAGTAAAAATAGCTTAGAGAAGTCAAAAAGGATTTCACGCAATATGTTGAACAACCTGTGAACTAAGGTAAAGCGAAAAAACTCTAGCTCGACAAATTTAAAAATGTAAATAGCAGGAAGAGTCCTGAAATAAGATTCAAAGAATTGTAAAAACTTAGAACTACTGTACTTGACCAGCAGATCAATTGAACAATGCCAACCAAAACAAAAATAAAAGTTGAAAAAATAAAAAAAAAACTCAACAAAAATATAATCAATGCTAAAACTCTCGAGGCTTTCAACCAAAAATCCCAAATTTGTTTCATTTAAATACACCTATTAGCCCATGCACAAGTCTTGAAAGTGGTTTATTGGCCAATAGAGATAGAAAAAAAATAGAAAGATGACAGACTTGAATAAAATTGAAAACAGCAATATTTAAAGGCAGTGTCTTATTTTTCCAATATTAAACCATTTTTGTGTCTCAGAAACCTGTCAAGTAGCCCATCTGAAAGCTTGATTGGCCCGTATAGGTCAAAAATTTAGAAAATGACAAAAAAAAATTCGAAAAATGACAACCGCAAGTCTTAGTGAAATATTGCAAAAAAAAACTTATGATATTAATTTCTTCAGAAGCACTTCATTGTCCAAAGAGGCCAAACAGAATCCCAAATTAAAGCCTTAAAAATTTTATTTGGCTAACACAGATCAATAAACCAGGAACACGACAAAAAATTGTATAAAATTTCAAAAATTATCAAAAAATTGCCTAAGAAACATTTAGAAGAAAACTTGAAAAAAATCAAATTTTATCAAAAAATTGAAAAAATGTGATAAAATGTTGAAAACCATCCATTGCAACTAGAAATATGCAATAACCTATTATTAAACCCCGCGAAAGTTTCTCTGACCCATGGGTAAAATTTGTCTTATGTTTAAAACCATTGCATTGCTAATATAAATTATACAGCAAAATACTTTTGATTCCTAGAGAAGGTTGCAAGCAGGAGAAACTCAAAAAGCAAAAAAAATCGAAAAACTCGAAAAAACCAGTTGTATAAAATATTACTTAAATTCGTGATAAGGAGACTCAAACCATTCCATTGCCCAGAAAACAACTAAGCAGGAGGATAGAAACTGGCCATCTGTGATAGAAACAATTGAAAAACGACAATCTTTCAAAAACAACTATACAGGAGGATAGAAACTGAACACTTGGAATATAATCACTCAAAAAACGACAATCTTTCAAAAAACCTAAAAAATGCAAAATTCAAATAAAATTTCTCAATTCGCGACATTTAAATCGTGAACATTATCATATTGCCACAAGAAGCTACGGACTAACCTACCGTCAACCCCCCGAGGAGGTTCCCTGACCCTGCAAAACATTAAAAAATGACAAACCCATTCAAAAAACTTGAAAAGCAAAAATTATAATCATTCTGCGTGTTTATCTTAGCAGTACCAAAACATATAGCCGATAAAATGTTCAGAAAACGTGATTATATCTTGCAAAAGACTTTTATCAACTTTGAAAAACGTCAATTCAAAACCGGTGAAACAAAAAAAAACTTCCAAAAAAATAAACGTAAAATTGTCCCATTTTGGGCTCGAAAACTCCTAAAAATGATCTTATAACCATGAATTAGGGCATGTACAGCAGCTGTACCTCTCTGATCACTTGATGGACTACTAAAGCCGGTCTTGGACCTCTAATGAAACTTAATGTACACTAGGCCTTACCTGTTCATTACGTTCTAACGATCCAAGTCATGAAAAATGAGTAAAAACATCTTACAAAAAAGAGCACCAATACAATCCAATTCATGGATTGTAAAAACATAGCAGGACAAGTCCTGAAATTTACTCCAAAGAATTGACTTAAATTATGACTTGACAATTAATCCAGCGAATTAGAAGGCCAATAAGAACTGTTAGTTGTGATAACATTGAGGCTAAGCAACAAGCCAAGAACGAAAATAATGGACTAAAAATCAAATTTTATTTTATGAAAAGACGGGGTAAAAATGAAAAAATCAACTTCTATGGACTCAAATAATTTCACTTATTGCTCAATATAAACCTCTCCTTAAATGTGAATGAAATCTGTCACTACTTACAATCAACGATACAACAAATAACCAATTTTCGCAAATAAACTTGCTAACACTTTTTGAAAGCAAATAATGTTAAATTCAGATAGCTACCGACTGACCGAATTACTTTGAGTAACTGAATCCTCATTGGAAACACATGAGACCGTCATTGATGAGATTGAGGGATAAGGGAGCAATAAGTACAACAAATACTAGCCGAAATCAAAAATTCACAAGTCAATTTTAAAGTCTAAGAAAGCAATAGCACTGAACTGAAAAGACTATTTGTACTCGGTAAAAATATTTAAGCAACCAAAGAGACCTGACAAAAATGATACAAAGCGATGAGACAAACTTAAAAAACTAGCCAAATTCAAAAAATCGGTAACAATTCATGGAAACAATTAGTATCATAGTCAAAGAAAGTTTACGCTTTGAACAGAAAAGATTAACCCCACAAAATAAACCCCAGCAAACGATGAGACCTTTCCTTAATGAGATCAAACAAGAAAACAAAAAAAACTTAGCTTGCAGATTGACAGAAAATAGCCGCAATAGATTCGACAGTCTCAATGAAAGTTATATTTTGATTAAGAATCTGTTTAAATCATTGCTGCTTCCATTCGCTGCCGTCAATCCCCTTCAATTAGAGTGACAGGCACTCAATTGACCTTATCTCTTTGAATTTAAGTAAAAGGTCCATTTCAGAGTGATGAAGTCATTTTTGGGAGTGAGCTAAGTCACGTGTGACAAAAAAATTAACCACGCGAATAAACAAAAAACTCCACTAAGAGTGAAAAATTACGTCACGCACAAAATTGCATGAACGAATGAAAAGGCAGACTTGAATTGCTTGTAGTGACAAAAAAAGTGACAACAAGTCATAAAAATCGCTACCTACTTACTCGAACAAGTAACTAGGTCCTTTTATGCCTCATTAGCAACCAATCAGACCTGTCATTGATGAAAATATGTGATAAGACAACAGAATTTTTTTAAAAAGTGGGCTAAGTCGAATACTCACTAATATTTTATGACATCAAAGAGTAAAGGCCATAAAAGTTTTTGACAGCACCTTGATGAAATCAAGAAATTGCAACGAGGCACAAATAGAAAACAAATAAATCACATTAAAAGAACTCAACGAGAATAAACACTTAAAAATGGGTCAAATTGATGCACGTCAACAAAAATCCATCTCAAAAGTCGAAAATTTGTTTCGAACACCAATTTCTCACTCCACTTGAAAGGCAGTTGGGAAAAATCACAACAACCGACTCCATTTTTTGCTCCCATTACCATTTCAGCGTGACTAAAATCACTACTCTAAAATGATTTCTCACTCACGTGAAGAAAAGAAAGCCGAAAAAAGCGTGAAAAGATCTTAAAACACAGCACAACAATATAATCCAAAAACTTGGGATTGTAAAAAACATAACAGAGGACAAGTCCTGACCTAAAATCCAAACAATTTTCATCGACTAAACAAACCAAACAAAATAACGTCGGGCGAATTGCTCTCAAACGACCGGCGAGCGGTTGGCTTCGTCAGTAGCTAGGCACGGTTTAGTGAGGCTAGCTTTAGCTTAATTGTGAAGGGGCGTAAGTGATCGCAGCGGGGGGGGGTGCACTCGGGGCTGAAGGGGTGGCCACATTGGAGGGGGGGGGCGGATCTCTAAGAGCCGCCCCTCGCACCATATATAAGTCTCCAAAACAGATTCTGTGAATCGCATACTTGAAGACTAATGAGCTTAAAAGCTCTAAGAGCACTTAATGCCCACTGAGTGCTACCTGTTAATCCCATTTTTGAAGACGAAAAATCAAATTCGTCAGAGGAAAAATCGGTCGAGCGAAAAACCGCAAAAAAACCGACAGGACTAATATAATTGCTACGAACTTCGTTTGGGAGCAACTAAAAAGCAAGACCTAGAATGAACTATGACTGGACAAGGTTAACAATTTAGAAAAAATTTGATCAAAAAAGTCACATAAAAAACAGCAAACATCAAAGGGCAAATGCGGCATTTGAACAAAACAAGACACTAGCGAGAAAGCAATTTTTTTGTTCAAACACCGTTTTTTTACTCTTTAATATTAGAGCAAAACTACTTTCGCTCCATTTCCTGTTTCGGCGAGACCAAAATCACTACTCCAATTTGACTTCAAAGATCTTGAAAACGTGTGAACAAATATTAAAAAGAACATAGCAGGCAGATTGCCAGAAAATAGCCGCAATAGCTTCGTAGATCTGCAGTCTCAAAAAAAGTAAAACACAGACAAAAAAAAATTATTCTTTTCATTAAGAGCTGAGATGTTATATTTTGATTAAGAATCTATATAAGTTATTTCTGCATCATTTAGCTGCTTTCAAATAAATTTCACTTAAAATGACACACATTCAGTTGACCTTATCTCTTTGAATTAAAGTAAACATAAGTCAATTTCAAAGTAAGGAAGTCATTATTGAGTGAAGTAGGTCACGTTTGACCAAAAATTTAATCACGCGAATGAAAAAAGAACTCTCCACAGAGAGTGAAAAATGACTTCACACGCGCAATTCAGTTGAATTTGCATCAACGAAAGAACAAAAAGCAGATTTGAAGTGATTGTGACGTCATATGGTTGTAACAAAATTCTTGACGACGAAATAAAAAAAACATAGCACGACAAGTCCTGACGTACAACTCAAAGAATTTTCATTGACTAAACAAAAAACTAGACCTATAACGGACTATGAGTAAATTGGAAAAACCATTTCCCAAAATATCAGATAAATTTAAAAAAAACAGAAAATCAGTGTCAAAATGAAGCATGTGAACAAAAAACAACTAGCGAGAAGGCGAATTTTTGTTCAAACACCGTTTTCTCACTCTACTTTAAAATTAGAGCGAAAAAATTTCATGCCGCAAAACCACTCGCTTTTCCGCTCCACTTCCTGTTTCGGCGTGACCAAAATCACTACTCTGATTTCACTTCAAAAATCATGAAAATGTATGAACGGATGTTAAAAAAAAGACATAGCCCCAATACAATTCAAATTTTTTGAATTGTAAAAAACCAAGAGAAGGCCAATAATAGCCTCAGCAATCTCGTCGCGGCTATTAAAAAGCCAGCGCCCCAACCTTATTCAAATTCTTTGAATTGTAATAGGAGCGCTATAATAACCGGCTGAGAAGATGATGGCGTCTTTTTAAAATTCAACAATTTTGTGCAGTGTTGCAGTGTTAATTTGAATTTTAGTAGTTAGCTGGCACCAGTTTAGTTGTTCAGCTGTTCGAAGTTGAAAATGAGAGAAAAATTTAGACACACGACTGCAATAATTGACACCTTCGCTCAAGAGCAATTACACACTGACTAAAGTCAGAATAAAGCATTCAATATGACGAAGTAATACCAATTCACGTGACAGAACAGTAACACCATTTCTTGCCACCAACCTGATACAAGGTTCCTTGCCACATTAACATGTGCCAGGAACTACATTCAAGCTATCTTACGTAGCGCAAACCTGTATAAGTTCATCCAACTTGACGTCCTCAGCTAGAGTCATACGGGATGTGTGGATGTTGAATATGCGTCTCTTTGTTTTCTCGTCTGGTAAAGGGAACTCAATCTTCCTGTCGATTCTTCCAGGCCGAATCAAGGCAGGGTCCAGTGTCTCAATGCGATTAGTAGCCATAATCACCTACAAACAATTTCTGTGACTTAACTTTGCCCGCAATAAAAACCACCAAAGGCAAAAATTTTGTTCGTGAGACTCGACTTGTAAATCGCTTACTGTGAAATTAAGTCAAACTTCGAACAAATTGCATTCTTAGAGCAACGTCATGTTGTTTAGGATATTTAATACATATTAAACTATGTGAAGCTTCAAAAGTCATTGTATGATCCGGATACAAAGGACCCTCTTGACCTTACAGCGACATAAAAAAGATTATCTGCTTCAAGACGGAAAGAAGTAAGATGCACATTCACCTTGACATCAGACTTTGAATCAAAACCATCTAGCTGATTCAACAGCTCCAACATGGTCCTCTGGATCTCCCTCTCTCCTCCCGAGTTACTGTCGTACCTCTTGGTTCCAATAGCATCAATCTCGTCTATGAACACAATACTAGGTGCGTGTTCTTCTGCAACGCGGAACAATTCTCGCACTAGTTTTGGACCATCTCCGAGATACTTCTGAATGAGCTCGGAGCCCACAACACGAAGGAAGGTTGCTGATGTCTGATTGGCAACTGCTTTAGCCAAAAGAGTCTTGCCAGTTCCAGGAGACCCGTAAAGAATGACACCTTAAAAAGGAAAACATTCTGAAGTTCTTCTCTTTGTTGATAACTTCTTTAAATTCAAATCTGTTAGAGAGAATAATCGCTGTTTACTGTTCACAACACCTTAAGAGAACACTCATAATAAGCTCAAACAAAAATGTCCACAAAGAAAGTACCTTAACACTCTTAATTGCTCTTGCAATAAATTAACCGACATATGTATAGATTTAAAACGTTGTCCGGCAAGATCTCTCGTGCAGCAAGTGTGTTATAATTATGTTAAGGAAAGTCCTGAATACCTTTGGGTGGTTTGATTCCCATTTCTTCGTAGTACTCGGGGTGTGTGAGTGGAAGCTCCACTGATTCCTTGATCTCTTGGATCTGTGTTTCGAGGCCCCCAATGTCTGCGTATGTCTCTTGGGGAGCCTTCTCAAGTTTCATCACACTCACCATCGGGTCAGTGTCTTCTGACAAAATTCCAACAACTGCGTGCACCTAAAAATCATTGAACGTAAACACCGACTCATTCATTTAAACTCAGCGAACAGAAACATCATGTTCGATTTCTTCCGTGCCTTTTCATGCAAAAAATACTTTTGCTGATCTGTGTTCAGTATATCAATTGATTACAGCGCAGACGCGATAATATCCACATTCTTTTAGTGCGGAGAAAAAACTGATTTCTGAGTAGTGATTTTGGAGTATAGTGCTCGCGGTACGGTAAGCCACCAACCAATTGCGGTAAATTCTGATTATAGAAAATTTTACAGCTCTCAAGTTTTCTCTTCTTTTACCTATCAATTAATCAATCGATCAATCAAAAGCTTCGCCTTGAGCCCCATCAAATAGAGTGTACAACTTTCAAGACAGCTACATAGAGCCACTACTTTCAATCACTCAGATCAGATGAAATTTTTACCTTATGATTAAGTAAGACAGTAGAGCCCGGCTCCAACTGATCTTTGTCCACAAATGATAGCATGTTCACATAGTGCTCCGACCCGACTGATGTTGACACAATGGCGTGGTTCTCATCAATGATCTCCTCCAAGTTGCCCACGCTCATTGGGGTACCTTAGATCAGATACTTAATCAAATGACTCATTTTCAAGTACAGCTGGAATAACAAAATAAACATAACCGACTAACGTTGGCCGAATTGCTCTCAAACGACCGGCGAGCGGTTGGCTTCATCACTAAATAGCCACGGTTTAGTGAGGCTAGCTTTAGCTTAATTGAAGGGTCGTGAGGTGAGGGTAATAGATGACATCACGCAAAATAACAGCAGCTGAAGTACCGCATCAACAAAAGAGTGAAGGGGAGAGATGGAGTGTGCGAGATAAAACGTGAACGAGAAAGAGACGGAAAGAAACCCTAACCAAGAGAAGGGGAGAAAGAGCGCTAAGAAAACTTTCCATGATGAGATTCGACACTGCAACTTCTGGTTTTCTAGCCTTGTTTACGAAATTCAAAAGAAAAGTTTCCACATTTCGCAGTGAAAAAATGTTCAAAAACCATTTTTTGTCTCTCTATTTCTGTCATGTAACCCATTAGCAAGACTTAAAAAGTTTTGTTGGCCAGTATTGATCGTTAAAGTCGGAAACAGACAAAAACATACAAACATTTTAAAAAGCAATAGCAAATTTCAACAAAATCTTGCTAAAATTCGCAATATTAATATCTTCAGAACCATTTCATTCTCTCAAGAGGATATCCAGTATCCCTATTTCAAGCCATAAATAGTTTCACTGGCTCAAAGATCAATAAACTTGATAATAACAATGATAAAAATTTTCCGAAAATGAAAAAATTTAAAGCGGCTAAGGGTCTCTAATGGAACTTAATGCCCGCTGTGTGCTACCTATTTATCCCGTGTTTAAGGACGAAAAGTCAAATGGGTCCGACGAAAACAGGACTATTATAATTGCTACAAACTTCGTTTGAGAGCTGTGGTACATGGGTTACCATTTAACCATAAAACAACTTAGTCTTTGATGCAGTGAATTATTACAGTCATATGCAAGAACTGAATTAAAGTTGTGCGTTAACAATCTCTTGACCTAGTACTTAAGCTAGAATACGTGAAGGATCTGAGTACCACATGGCGCAGTCAACGGAAAAAGGAAGAACCATATTAGGACTGCAACCATTTTGGGATCGACCCAGCTCCAACCCCCCCATTCCATGGGAGAAGTGGAGAAGTCAACTCAAAGTGGCCCTCGTCGCAAAGACAAATATAGAACTCGACGAACTCCTAAGAGAGAAACCGACAACAATCATCTACCCCCCGGAACCAGTGGAAGAACAACCTGTTAACAACCCGACACAGACAATGGAAATGGAAAGACTCACAAGATACAGTCAGGCAGTAGCCAAATGGAAGAACGAGTGTAACCTAATTGATAGGATAGGGGTGTTGTGCGGAGACAAACCATGGGATGTCGCCGACAGAAAGGCAAAATCAATGGTCTATCTAACCATTGGAATCGAGGGACGCCGGATGCACACCCGAAAGTACCCCCACACAAACGTCGAGAACATCACGACACTACAACTGTGGGAAGAATTGGAGTTGACATTTATACGGCCACGAAATGTGACGTTTGACCGATATCTACTGCTAACCAGACGTCAGCAAAAAGGAGAAACCATGGAGCAATTCCACTCTGCCCTAAGGTCCCTGGCAGAATTTTGTCAACTTGGAGCATTAGAAGACGACCTGTTAAGAGACATCTTCACAGCCAATATGACCGACCCGGAAATACAAAAAGGACTCCTGAAGGTAACACTCGACCCAGAGAAGGCACTGGAATTAGCCATTAGTATTGAATTAGGCGCACGAAGCCAGTTAGCCATACAGGCAAAACACACGTCGGAACCATCCATGGTATCCATTGTAGGACGATCGGAGCCTGTATTAGCAATCTCAAGCTCAAGATACCGTGGAAACTTCAGAGGCAATTACAGCCAGCCCAGAGGCACATTCACACAGCCCAGAGGCAACAACAACAACAACAACCAGTCAATCAGACAACAAGTACAACACAACTGCAGAAACTGTGGACAACCCCGGACACAAGATCATAGAGCCAAATGTCAAGCATACGGACAAATATGCCGAAGATGCAATAAGCCCAACCACCTAGCCAAAGTATGCCGACCAAATTTGACACGTAATAACAACAGGAACATCAACGAAATAGAAGAACGCAACGAGCCACCATACGAGGACAACATAACCATGGTCTCCCTAAATGTCGAAATAGAAAGCATAACACACGACTCCGAGGAAGACTACAGTGTGAACCTCGTTTCCCCGACAGACGGATCAGCAACCCCAACCAAACTCAATGTGAAATTCGGCAATACGAAATACTGGGTTATGGTAGACTCCGGTAGCTCACACAGCTTAATCACGGAGAGGATGGCCCGCGAGATAGAGGTGCGGGACAAAAACAGTTGGTGGAGTCGTAAGACGAATCCAGTTAACCTGAGAAGCTTCACTAACACCCCAATCAAGAACAGAGGCACCCTATACTGCGACGTCGAATGCAATGAGTGGAACGCTGGAAGAGCCGACCTTATCGTGGTACCCAACAACCATAGAGCACTGATCGGCCGAGACCTCTTCCAAGGACTAGGAATACAAGTCAACCAACAAACATCCCCAACTTCAGAAGGTAAGAACGTCGCAATGATAGAAAACCAAAATAACAAAAGCCTAAAACAAGAAATAGCAAAACAATTCCCCGGTCTAATAAAACGAAAAGGACGATCAGTCGATCACACAGTCAAATCAAAATTTAAAACAAACTTTACACCGGTACACCAACGAGGCCGAAGAGTACCGATTCACCTACAAAAACAAGTCGAAGAAGAACTCAAAAAATTACAAGACAACGGAAATATAATAAAACTGGACAAATGTAGCGACAAAAACTTCATATCCCCAATAGTAATTACAGTCAAAAGAGACAAAACAATAAAACTAGCCATGGACTCCAAAATAATAAACAAGGCAATTCACAAAAACAAATACCAGATGCAAAATATTGATTGCCTGATGGACGCCCAATCCATCTCGGAATCGTCGCACGAAGGCGAAGTACTTTTCTCAAAAATCGATTTACGCTACGCGTACAGCCAACTACCGCTAGATGAAGCAACAGCAAAACAATGCAATTTCAATATAGTAGGCGGCCAAGCCACCGGAACGTACCGATTTATTACAGGTTTTTACGGCCTAACAGACATGCCGGCACAATTCCAAAAAGCAATAGACAATACACTAAAAGGCCTCACAGACACATACTTTCTTAGATGACATAATCATAGTCTCCGGCGGAGGAATAAAAAACCACAAAGAAAAAGTTTTCAAATGCTTACAAAAACTAGACAAAGAAAACCTAAGCATTAACTTAGAAAAAAGCCATTTCGCTAAATACGAAATCGAATGGCTAGAATTCGAAATTAATCAAAACGGTATAAAACCACTCATTAGCAAAACAGAGGCCATCCAAAACCTAAAAGCCCCGAACACATGCAAACAATTAAAATCATTCCTCGGAAGCGTACACCATTTAACGAAATTCGTCCCTAACCTAGCCACCCAGTGCAGAGTTTTTAGAGACCTCCTGAAAAAAGACAATAAATACCACTGGGAACCAAAACATCAAATAGCATTCGAACACATAAAACTCCACACAAAAAACATAACAGAAAATACGCACTACGATTCCACAAGGAAAACAAGAGTCAGAACGGACGCATCAAGATCCGGACTCGGAGCCGTCTTAGAACAGGAATCGAACAAAGGGTGGGAGACAATTGCGTACGCTTCACGCTTCCTAAATAATGCCGAAGAAAAATATAGTATAAACGAATTAGAACTTTTAGAGGTAGTCTGGGCACTCGAACATTTTAAGCACTATCTTTACGGTCAATACTTTACCGTACAAACAGATCATAGAGCTCTACTATCCATATTAAAAGACAAATATACAAAAGCACATCAAAGTAGACAAACACGTTGGTGCGAAAGATTAATCCCCTTCCACTTTCAAATCGAACATATACCAGGATCAAAGATGGGATTAACAGATTATATATCGAGGAACCCCCATAACAAGGCAAAGCCAATAAGTCGCTATGATGAAGACTTTGTGATCGCACAAATAGACGCAATCATACAGACCATTAATGCAGTTAAGCAAAGGGGAAGACCACGAAAACTAGACAATTTGGAATCGCTCGACGATTCCAAAGCACTAACCAAAAAGCCGGAAATCAAACGACCAAGAGGCCGCCCACGAAAATTACCCTTGCAATCGCAGGACGATTCCAAAATCAAAGTGCCTAGAGCACAAAATCACAAGACAAAACCACAAGCGGTGCAAAAGTTGCGCAATTACAGCCTACGTAGAAAACAAGAATTACCAAATACGGAAAACCACGAGACAATAGACGCAGCAAATTTAACAAAAGTCGAACAGCAAACCATTGCAAAAGCGCATTTGCCAAATAACTCTGCTACAGAACAGTCATTGTTAAATTCCAAACATAATTTCGAAATGAGTAATCAACAACCCTCAAGCCAACAAACGCCACCTACATCACCCGCAAAGACCCCGATATCATTTTCCACCTACCTCAGCCCAGAGAAAGACGCCCGCCCCACAAAACCAGACACCCAACTCGACAAAGCAATACGCGACGTCTTCAGTTCAACACTATTCGCGGCTATGACAAACAGACTCAGTTCTACGCGAAATAAGATTGTATAATACAAGGGGACGAACTGAGATGCAAGGCCGTAAGCAGACAAATCCACACGCACTGGAAACAACTAAGTGTGAACGACGGGTGCATCCTCCTGGACAATCGGCTAACAATCCCCAACGCAATGAAAGCCGCGGTAATAGATGTACTGCACGCAACGCATCCGGACGCGTGGGGAATGACCGAATTAGCAACCAGACTATGGTGGCCGTTCATAAATAGAGATCTCATCAACAAGTCAAAAACGTGCCGCCCGTGCACCGAATTTGGTAAGAACCTTAAAAGCATAATACCAAAAACCAAATGGTCACCACTAAAACCATGCGTCGAACCGAATGAAGAAATACAGATAGACTTTGGCGGCCCAATAATAGATGGCCAAGGAAGAGAAGTATACTTCCTTGCATGCATCGATAGATTTTCTAAGTTTCCTACACTTAAACTATACAACAATGCGAATGCCCCAAACATAGAACATTTCCTAACTAAATACATTGCTATTCATGGGGTACCCAGATACGTACAAATGGACCAGGCTAGATGCCAAACAGGAAACGTAATGAAAGAATTCTGTAATAAGAATAATATCAAAATAATATTCGCACCAGCGAACGACCATAGATCTATAGGACTCGTGGAAAGGCTGATACAAACAGTAAAACGTCGATTAGGTTGCATCAAACTAGATACAACTCAACGCCCTTTCAACATAAAACAGTCACTTAGACAAATCGCACAGGAACTAAGAATAAGCCGGAAAAAAGCAACTAACATATCCCCTTTCGAAGCGCACTTCGGCCGACCCGTAAACACACCAATAACTAACATAACCTCTCAGGCGGATAGCCGAAACCAAAAATGGCCAAAAAACATTAAGTCTGATTATTTAGATGACAACATCATGGGCAATGACGAATTGATCTCTGATGAGCGAAGCGATGGATTCAAGAGACGTTGGACAGTGATGAGGAAGTGAAGGCATCCAAGCAACGAATGCTATCAAAAGCACTCAACGACAAAGGTGAAATCCCGCGCACCTTTCGAATGTCTACACACAGCCCCCTACAACCACTGGCCGAAAACAGCAAGGAACTAAAATTCGCAAGAAAGACCCTCTCCACCACTCGAAGTAAGAAACAATTACAGGGACTATATGAAGCCATCCCCGAAGGAGCGGCACTGATAAAAGCCTCCGGCTCCACAATGACAATCAAGTACCCCGGCCAAGATGACACGGTACTTCACAAATCAGAAGTAGCACGATTCGGGACCCCATCACAGCCGAGAATACCACTGATTCAATTTGCCGCTAGAAAAACTGTCATAAACCACCATGGCAAGATCCAACGACACATGAACGCACATCATAAGGAACAGAGCGCGAAGCTAAAGGGAGAAATCCATCAGAAAAAGACCAAGCGATTCACCCACGAATCCAAACCTATCTAATCTCCTAAAAGTGAACCGCACGAAGGCCCCTCCAAAACTAAAATTTGTCCAGTCACCAAGGAAAGGGACAACAGGAGCAAAGAACCAAAAGACAACAACCCCACCCGACTCCCCATTCGAAGACGAAGACCTCGAACTGGAACCAGCCCGACAACGGAAACACAGCAACAATGAGGACTTTGACTACAATCCTCAAGAGGATCCATCAATACAAGCTATTGCAGCACACAAGAACCCAAGGAGGAGCAACAGGCCAACAAAGAAGCCTGAAAAATATGGCCAAAGCGAAACCCTGACAACCGACGAGGACACTGAAGACTCTGAAAATAGCCCCCCAAGAAAGCGCTTCACAGGAATCGCTAATTATCAAGCAACTACTACAGCGCTCGACGATAACCAACAATCCCAGGCACAACAAGCGGAAGAGCAGGACGAATCCCAGGCACAAAAAGAGGATGAACTACAAGCAAAGACCCTACCACAACCACACGAGGACTACGACGATACCGCTTTTCCACAACAAGCAACCGCACAACAGTCACCTAAGACAACAACTGTCGATGAAGACAACGAAGAAAGAGAGTTAGATCCACATGAGTTTTGAAAACAAACTTATAAACTTTGTTTCCTCCCCCGAGGGAAAATGTGGTACATGGGTTACCATTTAACCATAAAACAACTTAGTCTTTGATGAAGTGAATTAATACAGTCATATGCAGTATGTATTTTATCTCATTTGTTACCTCTGCAATCGCCGTGCGATTGTTCAACCTCTAACAAGTAACAGGTACTTACGCACTAATAGACTGATAGTGAAAAGATCAAGTGCAGTCTGCCTACAACAGAAGTGAATTAAAGTTGTGCGTTAACAATCTCTTGACCTAGTACTTAAGCTAGAATACGAGAAGGATCTGAGTACCACAAGAGCAATTAAATATTCACTTGCATGCAGATTTCATCAGATTAAATAGCTGTCTAAGGCCCCACTGTTGAACTGGAGAAATTTATGTTATAAAAACAAAACTAATTTTTAACGTGCGAATTGATCAATAAACCTCGAGTGGAAACCAGTACGGCTACTTGCGAATGATGCATCCAATTGTCAATCAGACTTTCCATTCATTTAATAATTCTGAGATCAAAAGGTTCTTTGGCCAATTTCAAACATACTCGGTGACAGATTCCAAGAATGACATCAACATTTTTAAAAATTCAATTTCTTGCTATTTCTCACCACTTTCCTGACAAATTTAATTAGTTTTTTTACAGTGGCTAGAAAGAAATATTTTCTGGTCGATTAGGCTCGCCGGAAAAAGCGAAAACTGAAGTCAAATTTTTTTTTAAAAAAACGAATTTGAAGTTATGGCCACCAGTTCAATAGAAAGGCTTACATGTTTTCCACCGAACTGTTAAAAATTTGAGGTTGGCAACCGCTGGCTACACTCTGGAATTGACATGGCCCCAAATGCTTGCTGTATTGCTTGATTCTACGGAAAATTTCAATGGATTCACAATTTTTGAGCGAAATTCCAAAAGAAAACAAAAACCCGTGCTCATGGGAAGAAGTTTCATATGCTGTCTAAAAAATTCACAACCATGATAGGTAAATTGGAAATAATTTCTTAAAAGGGCTCAATTTTTTTCTTAAAAAAAAGATCAATGCCCTACGAACATTCAGGTGCCAATTTTTAGGAAACATTGAAACTGCTTAAGATGAGCAGCTTGTGCGACTGAGCATTTGGGCGCTCCAAGTCTGACAAAAATACCTCCAATATATGATCTCAAAATTAAAACACCTTTTTAACCACCGAAACCAGAAGCAAAAAATGGACTAGTATTTAGTTATGAGAAACTGATTTTATATTTTATCCATATTCTCAAACCAAATTAAAACACTTGTAGTTAAGCAATATATTAGCGTTATAGTTATCTAACCCTGCTGAATTAATTGAATTTCAATCACGGGTTACAATCTCAATTTCAGAGCGCAAAAGCCATTTTAACGAGAGGCAGTCACGTAAACTAAAGAAAACAAAACCACATTATTGAACTGAAAAATCATGGAGAATGTAGTAACAATGACGTCACACACAAAATTTAGCCGCAGAGTGGTAGAAGTCACTGAGGAAGTAGCATTTTACGGACTTCTTGGATCTATCGATTCGCAGCTATTAAAAACAAAAACCGACTTACGTCGGATGAATTGCTCTCGAACGACAGGCGAGGGACAATTGTAGCTTAGAAATTTTTCAGATGCAAAAACTCGGACTTCACACTGTTTCCAACCCGCGACCTCCAGGATAGCAGTAAGACACGTTCACCACTAAGCTACAATGGCATCGATACTCAACAGCTCACAATAATCCTTATATTAGCAGCATACTTTATTTCGCAATAAGGGCAATTCAAATCACTCAAAATGAAGAAGTGAAGCGTAGAAAAAAATTACTTGATAAGTCATAGAATATTCTAGAATAAAAGCGCCAAAACGGTCAAACGAAAAATTTGCACAAACAGGGACCAACACGTTTACAATCTCTTCTTGATAACAAGAGGCAAGTTTTTAAGCCGAAAATAATTACATCGGTGAATTTATAAGAGAGATTTCTCCTGGGTCTTCGGTTCTTAGCCCTTAACCCAATGCACTGATAAGAACGCAAGTACTTGTGTCAGATTACAATTCAATCATTTGTCCAAGTTCGAGCCAATACCTCATTATTCGAGGCCTCAAAAATTTTAAAACGTCTTTTTGCGGTTCTTTCCTAAGGGAACGGTGACTCCGAATATTTAAAAAACATAGCTGGCAGATTGCCAGAAAATAGCCGCAAAAGATTCGTAGACCGGCAGTCTAAAAAAATAGACCAAAAAAATTCTTCTTTTAATTAAAGGCTGATCTGTTATATTTTGATTAAAAATCTGTATAAGTTATTGCTGACTCTTTCAGCTGCTCCTAAATAAACTTCATTTACAGTGACACATTCAATTGACCTTATTTCTTTGAATTAAAGTAAAAAATGTCAATTTCAAAATGGGGAAGTCATTTTTGAGTGAGGTAGGTCAGGATTGACCAAAAATTTAATCAAGCGAATGAACAAAAAACTCGCTCCACTAAGAGCGACAAATGACGTCACGCACGCATTTTAGTTGAAATTGGATGAACGAATGAACAGAAAGCAGATTTGAAATGATTGTGACGTCATATGGTCGTAACAAAATTCTTGACGACGAAATAAAAAAACAGCACGACAAGTCCTGACGTACAATTCAAAGAATTTTCAGACTAAACAGAAAACTAAACTTAAAACGGACTATTAATGGATTGGGAAAACCATTTAGAAAATTCGATCCAAAAAATCGAAAAAACAGTAAAAGTCAAACTGAAATTGCCGCATGTGAACAAAAAAGCACTAGCGAGAAAGCGAAATTTTGTTCAAACACCGTTTTCTCACTCCACTTTAAAATTAGAGCGAAAAAAATTCACGTCCTAAGACCACTCGCTTTTTCGCTCCATTTCCTGTTTCGGCGTGACCAAAATCACTACTCCAATTTGACTTCAAAAATCATGAAAATGTGTGAACAGATCTTAAAACAGCAGGACAAGTCCTGACGTACAATTCAAATAATTTTCATTGACTAAACAAAAAACTAGACCTGGAATGAACTATGAATGGATTGGGAAAACCATTTAGAAAAAAAATCCGATCCAAAAAATTGAAAAAAATAGTAAAAACAAACGTGAAATTGCCGCATGTGAACAAAAAACCACTAGCGAGAAAGCGAACTTTTGTTCAAACACCGTTTTCTCACTCTACTTTAAAATTAGAGCGAAAAAAATTCACGCCGCAAAACCACTCGCTTTTTCGCTCCACTTCCTGTTTCGGCGTGACCAAAATCGCTACTCTGATTTCACTTCAAAAATCATGAAAATGTATGAACAGATCTTAAAAAGACAGCGCCCCAATACAATTCAAATTCTTTGAATTGTAAAAAAACCAAGAGAAGGCCTATAATAGCCCCAGCTATCGCTGTGCGGCTATTAAAGAGAAAATAGAAGTTAAAACCAGAAAACCCTCCTTGAAAACCGCAGGTGATCTATCGACTTTGCTGGCGCTCATCACATCAACTTTTCTAGCGCTCTCTCTCTCTCTCTCTCTGTCTATTTTTAAAGTTTTGTTCACCATATTGATCTGAGCAATTGTTCTCATGTGTGGCATTTGACTTTACATCCTGTGAACACCAAAGTCAACGATAAATTGTCATAATTACTCCTCTGCGAGTAGTAGAGAAGCTCAACAGGGCCTTCAGCTGATACTTGAAATACTTCAGTTGATGAGAATTGAAAAGTGAAGGTATAACGAGACCATCTGCGTTCATATGTAGGGGAAAAAGAAGTGCAATAAAGAAAGAATTTTCAGACTAAACAGAAAACTAAACTTAAAACGGACTATGAATGGATTGGAAAAACCATTTAGAAAAAAATCCGATTCAAAAAATCGAAAAAACAGTAAAAATCAAAGTGAAATTGCCGCATGTGAACAAAAAACCACTAGCGAGAAAGCGAATTTTTGTTCAAACACCATTTTCTCACTCTACTTTAAATTTAGAGCGAAAAAATTTCACGCCACAAAACCACTCGCTTTTTCGCTCCATTTCCTGTTTCGGCGTGACCAAAATCACTACTCCAATTTGACTTCAAAAATCATGAAAATGTGTGAACAGATCTTAAAAAAAAGACAGCGCCCCAATACAATTCAAATTCTTTGAATTGTAAAAAAACCAAGAGAAGGCCAATAATAGCCCCAGCTATCGCTGTGCGGCTATTAAAAAACTTTCACCCGGGCTGAGAAAATTTGGTACCGCGAGCGCTAGCGTTTAAATAGATGAAAAAATGGCACTCAACTTTGAGCTAAACAGCAAAAGTGCGGGAAAAATCAGACGTTCATAGCCCCCACTTGAATTGCTATTCTCAAAATTGAACCAATTAGCCAGGGCAGTTCAGTCCAGCTGCTTCAGTGCAACTTTGATCACGCCGAGATCAAAATAAGTGCTAATTTGTTACTGTCACCTAGCTTTGTCAAAAAATGTGTAAAAACGACAGGAGCAATAGGATTGTAAAAATTATTTTGAGAAAGGAGTTACGTTACGTTGTTTCATTGAGTATTTCTATATCGTACCTCTGAGGTCATCGACCTTTGACCTCTCTTCTTCCTGCTTCTCCTCCTGTGGCTTGAGTCTCTCCTGGTTGCGGATGAATTCCTCCTCCATCAGGAGATAGTCTTTTATCCGTTCCATCTTCAGCAGACGCAACCTAATATGCAGCAATACAAGCTCACTTCTCACAGTTCGTGCCCACAGTTCTTATATAGTTTTCACACGCTCAAAACAACTCTTGAAACAGTTCGCAGAATCTTATTATCAGTCAAACACAGGTAAAATTTGATCGACTTCAAAAATGTCCACATTTCAAAAATAAGTGCATAAATCTCTTCAGTTCCTAAGACCACTTTTCTAAACCCCGTAAAATGGCAGCAAGTGTTCATCGCATAGATTTCAGCTTTTAACCTGCATTTTGTGTGAGGTGTGATAGCAGGTAGTTTGTTGGCAGCATCAGGTCCCTTCCCTCGCTTCCTCCTCTTACCAATTCGAGTGGGTACAGGTGGCTCGTACTTTTTCTTGTCCTTGTCGTCCTTTTTGTCTCCTCCCCCAGCTCCACCACCTTGACCTGATTGCTGCTGACCCATTGCACTATTGTATCAAAAGTTTTCGGCGTAAATCTGAAAAGATCATGCGCTCTCAACAATCGTCGGGATATAGGTTTGAAACAATAATACCGACATGCTGTCGAGTTCGGACATAAAACAAATGCATGAAGTCACTTAAAAACTGTGTGATCGACAAATTTCGCTCGAAAGACAGTCAGAGGGTCTATTTAATTCAGGGCGGGGTGAGTATCTTGGATAAACTCACTAGGGGGCTTCAAATGACTTTAATATGATCTTATTTTATACCAATATTAAGATTAAAAGTGAAAAAATAAAACCAATTTTGGAGCAATTCTCATCAAACTTTCGCTAGTACACTACTGCAACTTACGTGAGAGGCTTTAATTCTAAATGATAGCAAGTTCGATCATGCAAAACTCCGAAGACAAGATCGAAAAGTATCTTGAAAAATCAAATTGTCCAAGCCAGCAAAAGTATGTTCTCGAATAAACGCGGTAAAGATTTTGCATAAGCAAGACACACGAAAAAAATAATTACTTCAAATTTCGTCTGAGAGCAAAACGACCTTCAATGCCAAAGAGAAAACTTTTCAAACTCAAAATAACGTGGACGACAGTCAAACTTAAATGAATCATTTACTCGGTTGCAAACGTTTAGATTAGCAAAATTCGTGCGGGTGAGGCAAAACATTTTGAATGTAGCAAGAAACGAAAATAAGCAAACAGATAAACAGAAAGCAGTTACTCTATTGCAAACAAAAAAGTACGTTCCTCAAGAAAATCAATTGAAAATCCCAATAATGCTGGGACAAAAATTTGACAATAATGATGGACTTATGGTGGCGTGAAAATTAGTACCAAAATTTTATGCAGGCAAAATAACACAAGGCAAACAGAAAAACTGGTAACCCGAAGAAGATATAGCGGCCAGATTGCCAGATATCTGCTGCATTATCTTCGCAGACCTGTGGTCTCAAAATACCAATGCAAAAAAACTTAACTAAAAACTTTCTCCAAATTGTTCTGATTTCTGTAATTAATTAAGACTTGTAGACTGCAAAGTAAATTCAAACAACCTTCAATACCAGTGTCGTTACTTGACTTTTAAATTTCTTTGAATTGTATGAAACCAAGATAAGGCCACTTTTTCCAGAATCGTAGAAATCAATTTCCAAAAAAAAAAATTGTTTGTGAAAAAGAAAAATATAAAACTCTTTCCCCATGTTGGCTAAATATCATTCAGTTTGCCGAAATTGGACATTTTTCTAGCTGATTTAATCAAATTTGCCCTTTTCAACCTCCTGAGAATAAACATTGAACTGCTTAGTAGAACCGCTTTCGAAGATATCTGAGCAATTGTCAATGCTTCTGGGGAAAAAAATCTTGAAACACAACCAAAAGGCAAAAAAGTACATTGAGAGACAACAATTGATAGTTTCGAATGAAGTACCTATAAGCTAAACCTTAATTCTTTCGAAACGCGAGCGACAGGGTTTATTTCTAATTTCAGTTTAAAAATTTCATAATCAACTATTGACCTACTTCAATTTGAAGAAGTGTTTTGGCTTCTAAAATTCTACTTCCATTTTGTTGATCTGTTGCGCTCTTTTTCTTTATATTGGGATCTTCATGTACTTCATTCTTGAGTAAATCGCTTCTGAACTTGTGAACACAATTATTTTAGGAATTCTACAAATAAAAACTTTGAAAATGAATTTTCTCAAAATTTTTCTGATCTCTAATATATTAAGATTTGTAGACTGCAAAATAGATTCAAACATCCTTCAATACGACTGTCGTTACTTGACTTTTAATCATATAAAACGAAGTAGGCAAAGATAAATTTGAGACAAGAAAAATTAGTTTGAGAGTCAGAGAAATCAAGGTTGACTAAAAAAATATTCACGGGAAGAAGATCGCTCCAATAAGAGTAAAAAATGAAGTTAGCCATGCACTGCTGTATGATCAAAATTTCATGAATGCATAGATGAACCGTCAAAAAAATCCTAAACGACTTCAAATTTCATTGACGAAACAAAAAATAGACACAAAAAAAAGCTAGAAAGGGAAAAACATTAGAAAACAAAAGCCAATAAAAAATCTTTATCAGTTAAAACTGAAGTTAAATCGCCTCGGAAGAACAAAAATCACCAACGAAAAACGATTTTTTGTACAAACATCTTTTTGTCTGCCTACTTGAAAATTATGATGAACGAATTTCAGGCAGCAGAAATACTCATTTATTTCTCCATATTATAGTTTCCAATGACGTACCTGTCAGCCAAACCTTAATGCTTTTGAAACATAAGCGACAGGGGTTTTTGATTTCATGATCAACTATGGACCTTCAAATTGAAGAAAATTTTTTGCTTCGACAACTCTATTTTCATTTTGTTGATCTGTTGGGAGCTTCTTTTCTTTATGTTGGGATCTTTGTGTACTTTCTCGAGTTAATCTCTTCTCAATTTGTGAACACAATTATTTTAGGAATTCCATATATAAAAAATGAGGTATTATACATCTCTAAAAGGAAAAAAAATTGCAAAGTGCTTGAGTTGTTTTCCTCATACTTCTGGTTGAAAAACTCCTTCAGTCATCTGAGTATTTTGAACGTTGGGTTGCCATCATGTACCACATTAGCATGACACGGTAACTGATTTACTAGTCTCGGTGCTCCATACCAAAACTTTTGTAAAGATATACGTTTTTAGAGTCGCTCAGAGCGTCGGCTCTGCTTTTGATCAAGGCTCAAAGTTCGAGAGATCAGCGGTTAACACATTACTAACTGCTGCAGTGAGTTTGTATTCAAACATAAACGATAACAGGAATCATCTTTATAATTATGCTCAAAATCTTTGTACAGTTCAAGAAACGGAGATAAATGAACTCCAATTTGAATGGATTTCTGATAGAGAGAGCTTGCACAAACGGAAAACAGCTATCGATCTAATTTTTAAAAAATAGATGTTCTTAGTTTAATTTTAAAGATATCTAACAATCGATCCTCGAATACCAAGCGTTAGTATAAGACTAGATTTCAACTAAAGCATCTATCTATCTAACACAACAGACAGCATTGCTATACAAATATACCTCCAGCAGTATGGAATATTCAACTATCTATAACATTCACCAACAGATTGCACAGCTGCGCAAAGTTGGCAACAAAATCAGCAAATTTTTAAAAGCAGTTTAGATTTAGTACAATCATCTTAATGAACATAGGCTCTGTAAAAGTAGAGGGCACAATCAACACAATTTATGCTATCAGGGGAAATATTAAATTGCGAGTCATCGAATTGACAAAAATGGGAAACCCTAAGAGGATTAAGGAGTCTCTGTGCCGTTAGCTGTAGCTGCATGCTCTTTCTTGGGTATAATATCTGATCTGCCAAGATGTCTACCAATAAACTGCCTCGCAAAAAAATCGGTAGTTTCGGGTCTTGGTCTTTTTTCTGTCGACAATTTCTGCTTCAGTTCATCGCATATTGCGAATGCTTTTTTCCTACCAGCTATGGTCGCGTTCTGGAGTTTTGAGCAAACAATGGCCGATTCATTTGGATCATGATTCTCTGTATTTCTCTCTTGATTCATTCTCTCGAAAGTTAAATCAGCTGTGCTCTGCGTTCTACAGGCTAGCAAAGCCGAGGAGTCATTTATCCACCGAATATCGACCATAGACGAAGATAAATTAACATGTTCTAAAATATCGTTCTCTTTGAAGCTTGAATCAAAATTATTGAGTTCCAAAACGTGGGATAAATCTTCAAACGTCTGGTCATCGTTAACGAAATCAGTTGAATACAGTTTGTACAAATATGAATCACTTTTGCGACTTCTGAAATTCTGGAACTCGTCAACTTCGAATGAATCATCAAAAAACACATTTCCGTCACCACTTTCATGATTTTTGACGTTTGTTAAATCACTAGTCAGGCTTTGATTTCGACGGTGTGGAGGTACGTAGACTCCTAGCGAGGGTTTTGTCTTTGCTTCAGCTGAAGCCGTTTCCTTATTAGGTTTGGGTTTCTCTTTAAGAAATATTGTGTTTTCTCTTAAACTTCTCCTTTTAGCTGGATTTCTGCTTTGTAGAGTCGGTGTGGAGTTCATTTCCAGAGAAGCTAAACGGTCGGCCAGTGAAAAGTTCATTGTCCCGTCGTCTAATTTTGACGAGAAAGGTTCTATTGAGGACACTTCCTCAGATTCAGTCGGCACATTGTTGAAAACTACGTCATCTTGCAGCTGCTTTGAAAATTTTATTGCGGTTGAGGAACTGTCAATAGTTGAAAACATTTCGGGTGGATTACTTTTGCACTTAACGGCCTGAGCTTTCAAAGGATTTTCTACTGCATTTGAGCTCGAAGACACTGTCGCAGACGTTTGCCTCAATCTAGCTCTGGGTGGCACATAATACATTTGCTCTGGCTTCTGCGCTAGAGACATTCGAATGAGGCTGCAATGTTTCATAGAACCTGAAAAAATTCAAGGGGTTACAGCAAAACCTCTGAGATTTATTCGAGATATCAATACAAATAGCGTTAACAATTAAATTGGGATCTATTCATCTATTCTGCCCCTGACACTTTAATTTGATTGAATGTATAAATATATACAAGCGTAGGCATATTTAACCAAAAGCATCCTAAACAGTGGCAACCGTCGAATTTATTGACGACCAACAGATACGATAATATATATATTCGACAAGTCATATATTCGACCAACAGATACGATATTATCGAAAATTTGAGTCTGATAGCAAGACAGAAACTAGAAACTCTTGAGCTTGAGGCGAATGAGCAAATTGTATCCCTTGATGTTAAAGTTTTCATACTAATGTTCGGAACCTATAGTTGCCCTGGGGTGTCATTACTCCAGTGACACCCCTCCCGATATCGAAAGATCAAAAGAAGCTAAAACACAAACGCGCTAACTTCGAAAGGTTTATTATAGAAGTAATGGTAGCTGCTACTGTCAAAAAACGGATCTTTTCCGTTTGTGCCCCCCGCATCTTAGTGGGTGCATAATATTTGCACACCCGGCGCACGTGCCATGATTTAAATTAAGGATTTCCCATGTAATGGCACGTGCTATGAAACTGGGGGTGGCACCTGCTGAGGGGTCACAAACGGAAAAGATCCCAAGAAGATTTGGAAAGGGGGTTTCCATGGCAGTTATTTTGCCCAATATTTGGATAAAAACTGTTAAAGATAATCTAAGTCCGGAGAACGAGAGCAGCTCTGGAGAAACAGAATCTGCAAAAAAGATGCCCTGATTGTTATAAAAACTGGTTTGGAATAGCCTTGAAATATCCGTGCACTGTGTACGGTTACGGTTTGGGTTCTGGTGTTTTTCTTAAGCACTTTAAACCTCGGGATTGCTGATGAAAAATCTCTAAGTCTAAGACTTTAATTTAATTATGAAGATGTAAATATTGAAACTGTTTAATACAGATTTAGAATTATTGATTGGAAATAAAAGAAGCTTCAAAAGATGAGATGTGAAGCTACTTAGAGAAAGGCAGCTCAATTATATGAGGTTTAGTTTCGCATATTGTCATTGGTTTCGGTCCTATCAAAGGTTGATTAACCTTAGGTTATTTTTACCCATTGTCGTTAATCTCTTTGGGATTATCTCATATTTGTTTCCTACCGCACGGGTCCATGTTAATTAAACTAAAAGATAACAGGTTTGCCTGCCTGACGAATCCCGTCAAGAACAGACGTTCCTTGACGTGTCCCGTCAAGATGAAATTCCGTGATAATTCCCAGCATTATTTATGATGCTTTCTTTATATAGTTAAAATTCGGTTTCCTGTTAGTAACCATCCCTTTTTGTTCTCCCATTTATTGTGAAAATTTTGAGGAGTGCGCTCAATATGTATTTTATGAGGAGATCATACATTAAACTCTATGGTTTACTACGCTGCCTCCCTCTTAGAAAATTTGAGTGTTCCACTCACTCACAAGCAAGGTCCATTTTCGGGTTCATATTTTCCTCTGCTTTTTCGATCCCGTACTTGTCATGAATATTACGGGCCTCCTCGCCTTCCATATTTTTTTTCGCCTGAAAAATAATTTTGGAAAGGTACTCCCAACCACCCCTGTCTAGATCACAGAGCATTGCCAACATTTTGAAATGTTTCTGGTTAGTACTGGTTGTGGCCCCCTGTGGCAAGAATAGAAGCTCGTGAAAGCTTGGATGTCGACCGAACGGGCTCTGCGCGTTGATCGCTTCCAGCCTCCTCTGGATGGCCATCTTTGAGGTCTGCTCTGTTCTTACCCTACACCTTAGTTTTCTGTTTTCCATCTCGGCATTCTCCAATTCCCGAGCTAAACACTCCCGCTCATCCACCAGAGCGATACATACTTTTGTTTTTGTTTCGGTTTCATTTGTAACCTTCTCCAACTCTTTCCTCAATTTTCAACCTGCCTCCTGCAGGACTCCCGCAGATTCCCAGCGTATTCAAGCAGTCGTTTGATCTCAAGCAATTGGTCACTGGACATTTGACTTTCAAGTTTTATTTGCGCGAGCTTCTCTTGGAGCCGAACCCCGGCAGTTCCCAGCATTTCGCTGTTGTCGGTCTTCTTTTGCTGTTCCTCGATTCTCTGATGCATCTCAATCAACTCCCTAACAATAATTGCGGCTGCATCTATATTGGGTGGATGCAGCTGCGTCAATGGCACCAAGTATCTTTTATTTGAGGTTGCTCCAACAATCGGATACACTTGGTGCCTGACTATCGACCTCACTTCGATCAACTCGGGTAGATAGTAGCAATAATTGTCGATTTTTGGTTCTGCCATTCCTACATATCATACACTTAAAATAATCTAATGTATCAATCTCAATTTCTGTCATATCATCACCAGACTTAGACATTTTTGCTTTTATAACTACAATGTTTGTATTACCATCACACCATTCAACTGTCCTTTTTCCTGTCAATCTTTGTTCTTTATTACGTTGTGTTAGGTGTTGGAAATATACTAGCTCCCCCAATGGGTTAATGGGTTGCAGTGCTATTACATGATTGATGCCACTGCGTAGCATACCGATTGAATGAAACACACGTACCAAACAATATATGACTTTAGAACCAATAAAAATAGTCATCAAGCTGATGGTCATTACCCTGGCCACATGCCAGATTTGTTTAACTTCACTAACCAAGTTTCCAAGAATCTGCAATTCATGCCACTGTTGATTGTACGTCAAGTCCGTGTTGAAAAACACAAGAGTCTCATGCTCATATAAACCTCCTTGTCCCAGGAAAACTTCTCTTCCTGTTATCGTTTTTCTCGAATGCCCTAATTTTTGGGCCCTCTTAACGAGTTCCAGTTCTTTGTCATTGAAAAACCCTTCCTTTGGCGCCGAAGTTGAACAATTGACGTTAAATCTGTAATGAGGCATATCATTGAATTTATCAATCAGTTGTATTCGTCTGCCATATGTTACATGGGGTTGCAATTAATTAGTTCGTTCATCCAATCTCTGTCACCAGTGTAATATCCGTGCACTGTGTACGGTTACGGTTTGGGGGTTACCTTAAGCACTTTAAACCTAGGGATTGTTGATGAAAATTCTCAAAGTTTAAGACTTTAATTTCAGTATGAAGATGTAAATATTCAAACGGTTTAATACAGAGTAAGAAATATTGATTGGAAATACAAGAAGTTTCAAAAAATGAGAAGATGAGAAGATGTAAAACTATTTAGAGACAGGCAGCTTATTTATATGAGGTTTAGTTTTGAATATGATTTTTGGTTTTAGTCCTATCAAGGGTTGATTAAACTTATGTTATTTTTACCCATTGTCGTTAATCTCTTTGGGAATTTCTCATATTTGTTTCCTACCGCACGGGTCCATGTTAATTAAACTAAAAGATAACAGGTTTGCCTGCCTGACGAATCCCGTCAAGAACAGACGTTCCTTGACGTGTCCCGTCACGATGAAATTCCGTGATATTTCCAAGCATTATTTCTGATGCTTTTTTTATAGTTAAAATTCGGTTTGCCCTTAGAAACCATCACTTTCTGTTCTCCCCTTTATTGTGAAGATTTTGAATAAAGCGTTCAATATGTATTTTATGAGCATATCATACCTTAAATTCTATGGTTTATTACACTGCCTCCCTCTTAGAAAATTAGAGTGTTCAACTCATTCACAAGCCAGAGTTTCAACGGTCTTTTTTCGAGTTCATATTTTCCTCTGCTTTATCAATCCCTTAATTGTCATGAATATTACGGGCCTCCTCGTCTTCCATAATTCTTTTCGCCTGAAGAATAGTTTTGAAAAGGTACTCCCGACCACCCTTGTCCGGATGACAGAGCATTGCCAACATTTTGGAATGTTTCTGGATGGTACTGGTGTTGGCCCCCTGTGGCAGGAATAGAAGCTCGTAAAAGTTTGGATTACGGCTGAACGGGCTCTGCGCATTGATCGCCTCCAGCCTCCTCTGGATGACCCTCTTTGAGGTCTGCTCTGTTCTTACCCTACACCTTAGTTTTCTGTTATCTATCTCGGCATTCTCGAAGTCCCGAGCTAAAGACTCGCGCTCATCCACCTGAGCGATACATTCTTTTTTCTGTGTTTCGGCTACATTCGTAACCTCCTCCAACTCTTTCCTCAATTTTTCAACCTGCCTCTTGCAGGACTCCCGCTGATTCCCAGCGTATTCAATCAGTCGTTTGGTCTCAAGCAATTGGTCACGTAAACTTTGACTTTCAAATTAACACTGCCGGAGCTCTTCTTCGAACGGAACCCCGGCAGTTCTCAGCATTTCACTGTTGTCGATCTTCTTTTGCTGTTCCTCGATTCTCTGATGCATCTCAATCCACTCTCTAACAATAATTGCGGCTCCATCTATATTGGGTGGTTGCAGCTGCGTCAATGGCACCACGTATCTTTTATTTGAGGTTGCTCCAACAATCGGATACACTTGGTGCCTGACTATCGACCTCACCTCGAACAACTTAAGTAGATAGTAGCAATTTTTGTCGATTTTTGGTTCTGCCATTCCTACATATCATACACTTAAATTAATCAGATTTGTCAATCTTAATTTCTGTAATATCTGGTACAGATTTAGACTTTTTTGCTTTTATAACTAGAGTGTTTGTATTTTCATCACACTGTTCAACTGTCCTTTTTCATTTCATTCTTTGTTCCGTATTACGTTGTGTTAGGTGTTGGAAATATACTAGCTCCCCCAATGGGTTAATGGGTTGCAGTGCTATTACATGATTGATGCCACTGCGTAGCATACCGATTGAATGAAACACACGTACCAAACAATATATGACTTTAGAACCAATAAAAATAGTCATCAAGCTGATGGTCATTACCCTGGCCACATGCCAGATTTGTTTCACTTCACTAACCAAGTTTCCAAGAATCTGCAATTCATGCCACTGTTGATTGTACGTCAAGTCCGTGTTGAAAAACACAAGAATCTCATGCTCATATAAACCTCCTTGTCCCAGGAAAACTTCTCTTCCTGTTATCGTTTTTCTCGAATGCCCTAATTTTTGGGCCCTCTTAACGAGTTCCAGTTCTTTGTCATTGAAAAACCCTTCCTTTGGCGCCGAAGTTGAACAATTGACGTTAAATCTGTAATGAGGCATATCATAGGGTTTATCAATCAGTTGTATTCGTCGGGCATATGTTATCCATGACCTATTCCGCAATTCAAGAACGTGCAGGTACATGGGGTTGCAATTAATTAGTGCGATCGTCCCATCTCTGTCGCCAGCGTAATATCTGTGCACAGTGTACGGTTACGATTTGGGTTGGGGGGTTTTCTTAAAAATTTTAAAACTAGGGATTTCTGATAAAATTTCTCTAAGCCTAAGACTTTAATTTATTTATGAAGATGTAAATATTCAAACGGTTTAATACAGAGTAAGAATTATTGATTGGAAATACAAGAAGTTTCAAAAAATGAGAAGATGAGAAGATGTAAAACTATTTAGAGACAGACAGCTCATTTATATGAGGTTTAGTTTTGAATATGATTTTTGGTTTTAGTCCTATCAAGGGTTGATTAAACTTATGTTATTTTTACCCATCGTCGTTAATCTCTTTGGGATTTTCTCATATTTGTTTCCTACCGCACGGGTCCCTGTTAATTAAATTAACAGATGACAGACGAATCCCTTCAAGAACAGACGTTCTTTGACATGTCCCGTCAAGATGAAATTCCGTGATAACTCCAGCATTATTTATGATGCTTTCTTTTTATAGTTGAAATTCGGTTTCCTCCTAGTAACCATCTATTTTTGTTCTCCCATTTATTGTAAAAATTTTGAATAGTCCGCTCAATGTGTTTTGTGTGAGCATGTCATACATTAAAACATGTCATAGCATGATCGTTGAAAGCAAAAATGCGAAAAATTGCTATCACATATAATTTCAAGATATCGGTAAAAAGCAAAACGAAAAAACGTTGGATGTTTTTGGAAATGTTTCAGTAAAAAAAATACACGAAATGAAAACAAATTTTGGAAACGAAAACAGCTTGAACGATATGCAGATGACATCTTTTTCACTGTAAAAGACAACCCCAAAAATGTGCTTCAAATAAGAAAAAAATTGGAGTTGATCCCAAAACCGTAACCATTTGAAGTTGACCCCAAAATAAAAAAGACCGAGATTTGGTTTTCCTCGATTTGGCAATTTACGTTGACGAACAGAGAAGACGCTTTTGTAAATGGTACCAAAAGTCAACAGAAACAGAAACAATTCTAAATTTCAGCGGATGCGCACCAACCGAACCTGACAAAAATGCAGAGAGTACTATCCTTAGTTGTCATTGATCTTCAAGCAATTGGTAAAACTTTAATTAGCCCCTAATGTCAACGAAAACATTTGGCTAAAAAATCAATATCCAGAAAATTGGTCGTCAAGCACTGTAAATCCAACAATTTTAAAAAATTTTAAATGACCTTAAAAAACGATGAAAAACAGTGAAAAGTTCAGCTGAACTTAACTGAACTTTTCTAAACTTTAAGCTGAATTTTTCAACAGTAGAAATTGCCAATTAAGCTTAATACTAAAGGAAAAACTGCAAAAAACAACGGATAATAGTCGCTTTGCTCTTCATCTAAAATTGCACCTGGAATATGAAATAACTTGCACTGTACGCTTGCAATTCCGCCTTTGTCGGACAATTTTGCAGGTCCATAACCATGCACATGGCAGAGTATTGAAAACTTGGCTCCCCTATAATTGACGTTTAATTGGTCAGTTCAATGCACCACAATAGCTCATGACTCGCAAACCAATACATATAGCAAAACAGAAGACATTGCTGAACACAAGTGGTGAGTATCGAAAACCGGAGCTTTAATTAATAAAATGATTAAAAGTAATCATGTTATTTTATTCGAAAAAAACATTGCCGCAAATTAAATGATTGTAATATTCCAAACACTTACCGAATCGGTAGGAAAAATAATCAAAATTTTAAAACTTTTAAAAATAGGACCATGAATCCAAAGTGCAGATCTAAAAGAAATCAAAATATCAGAAAAATTGATTTTAACAGACAACAACCTAACAAGAAATTTTAAACTTAATATTTTGGTTTCAATATTGAAATGAAATCATTTCAATTGTAAAAAAGACTGAGTTCAAGATGTATTGTAACTGATGATGCTAGATATTGCGAAAAGCTTAGTATGTATTGCTTAACAAATATCATATTCACTGAGTAATTGTTATTATTATTAAACTTTTGAAAATTTGGCTGTTCGATCTCATTGTTAAAAATAAGTACATCCTCAACGAACAACACCAAAGAGTCGAAACCAAGTGCAGGTAGTATTAGACCATCTACAGGTCAACACTAAACAAGCAAGACAACAATTTACCTTTTTGTCAGGGATATCAAAGGCATCCTTAAGGCGACGGAAATGCAATTAGCTAGTTCTTCAGGTACCAATCTTTTTCACAGTAAAAGGCAAACCCAAAAAGTGCTTCAACTAGGAAAAAAATTGCGTAAACATTTTGAGTGAATCACTAAAAATAAAAAAAAAGGTTAAGATTTGGCTTTCCTCGATTTGGCTATTGACGTTGACGAACAGAGAAAACGCTTTTGTAAATGGTACCGAAAGCCAACAGAACCTGGAGCAATTCTAAAATTCAGTAGCTATGCACCAATCGAGCATGACAAAAAAAGCAGAGGATACTGTCCTCAGTCGTTTTTATCTGCAGGCAACTGGTTTTACTTTGATGAAGCCCCTTATGTCAACAAAAACATTCGATGGAAAAATCAATATTCGAAAAATTGGCCGTCAAGCACTGTACATCCAACCATTTAAGAAACTTTAAGTGTCATTAAAAGAAACGGTAAAAAACAGCGAAAAGCGCGTCGGAAGTTAAGCAAAACTGGAAGGAGATGCCCACATTTTCTCTACAGAAGTATATGCCAATTAAATTTTATGCTAACGGAAAAACTGCAAAACACAACGTATGATAGAGTGATCTACACATCAAAAGCTGCTTACCATCAAAAAGTAGCTTTGCTCAACATTTAGTATCGCACCTGGAATATGAAATAACTTGCACAGTAATCTTGCAATTCCGCCTTTGTCGAACAATATGGCAGGTCCATAACCAAGCACATGGCAGTGTATTGAAAATTTGGCTCCCCTGTAATTGACGTTTAATTGGTCAGTTCAATGCACCACACTAGCTCATGACTCTCAAACCAATACATATAGCAAAACAGAAGGTATTGCTCAACACAAGTGGTGAGTATCGACACCAGGAGCTTTTATTAAAAAATTGATTAAAAAGTTATCATATTACTTTATTCGCTTATTCGAAAAAAAAACCATTGCAGCAAATTAGATGATTGTAGTGTTCCAAACCCAAACCGAATTGGTACAAAAATTATAAAAAATTTTAAAACGTTAAAAAACAAAATCACTAATCCAAAGTAAAGATCTAATCAAAATTAAGAATTCAGAAAAATTGATCTCAACAGAAAAACTTAACAAGAAATCTTTAATTTAATAATTTGTTTCAAAATTGAATTGAAATCTTTTTAATTGTAAAAAAATGAATTCAAGGTGTATTGTAACTGATGATGCTAGATATCGCGAAAAACTTAGTATGTATAGCTTAATAAATGTCATATTCACTGAATAATTGTTATTATTATTGAAGTTTTGAAAACTTGGCTGTTCGATCTCATTGTTAAAAATAAGTACACCCTCAACAAACAGCATCAAAAAGTCGAAACTAAATGTAGGTAGTAGTAGACCATCTACAGGTCCACATTAAAAAAGCAAGACAAACACTTAACCTTTCTGTCACGGATATCCTTCAGGCTATCCGGATATCTGACACGGATATCCTCCAGGCAACGGAATTGCAATTAGCTACTTCTTCAGGTACAAATACAAATGCGTTGATTTTATGCAAGACGGCCTGCAAAAACTCTTGGGTGTCCAATGATTTTCGCAGCTAGAATCAGTTTGCTGGGTACCGCACTAAATTTGATCGTCAAGAGTTTAAATAAGGACAAACTAATTGACACAAATAGCTAAATAATGACTGTGACATTTTGTCAACAAAAAGACTACGCAGCTTTCGCTGTGCGTCCCTTTGTGAGGAAACTATTAATTGTTGTTTTCAACATCAGAGCCGTTAACTCCAAGCAAGAATTTTACTCACATCTGGCCGTCCAAAAATCAGTACGATATATCTACGGTGACATTGAGATGACAAGAAATTGGATAGGATGTCTACCATGCCATCCGACTGTTAGAGAAATTTGCAGTCGACAAAAAATTCTCAGCATTTGCTGTTTGCCTGCCCAGAGGTTGGGTTTTGATTGACCCGCTTCCGTCAAGTTCAACGTCACTCTCAACGTGTTTCCCAGCCAATATCGAAAATGATTATGACTGCCTTGTCAGTTTAAGTTTTGGTACGATATACAATTCTACAGCGCGTACAAGCAGGTTAAATCACAACCAACAGCATTTTTCCCGCTCATAAAATACTTTAAGCAACAACTGTTTATAATGGCTAGAGATACGATGTTGGTATGTCGCTGGCTGAAGAGAAGACCCCGCACCCAAAAAAACTACCTTTTGTCAACTGTACAGCTAAAACCTCCCAAAAATAACACTCAAGCGACACAGCATTCAATGAAAAGTACGCCCATATCATCAATGAAGACCTTGAAAAGATGTGGGCAACAACAGTTCCTGCCACTTTCGTGGTCAGGCACTGGTCAAATAAAGGATGCTATCTACCACGCCATCCTCTAATCAACCAACTCAAACCAGGAAGAATGCGAAGAGTACAGAATGGCGCAGCAAAGGTCTGTTGTGTGTCTTTGGAAAAAAATCTCTTTTCACTGTTCCAACTTGCTCCAATACACAATCAATGTGATAGTAAGGTAAACATCAATTTGATGTGTCCTCAGATATCGCAGGTATGCGCCTCCAGCTTGATATACCTGACTCAGCAACCTCTTGCGTTTTTTTTTATGGCGGGAGGACTCAACAAAAAAACTTGTATTATATCATTACACGCGCCATAACTCCAGGTTAAAAGACTTGCCCGAATGCGCTAACTATGCCTTTAAACAAACGGTCCATAGCAAGATCAATCAGTAACGGTGAGCCACCAAAACTGTCCGCGAAAACTACTACATGGAAGAATACTTGGATACGGTTGAGTCCCCTGAGAGGGCTGCCAATACGTCCAAGGAACTGATGCATCATTTCCATTTAGGTGGATTCAAGCATGCTAAGTTTGTAAGAAATGAGCGAATTATGGATGATCAACCTGATGAGTCACCTCAACTTAATGAAACCAAGCTTATTGCAACATATCAGGAGGAATCTTTGTACGTGCTTGAGTTTAAATGGGACAACAACAAAAATACTGAAGGTCGAAGTACCCCAAATGGGGTCACTAAGTCTTTGACACTGATAGTGAGTCTAGTGTCCCAGTTGTTTGAGACCATTGGAGTAGTGGCACGTATTACAATTAGTGCCCAGTTGTTGCCAAAGGGCATCTGGCGTGTCAGTGGGCAGCATATGAACGAAGAATTACTAAGCGATGTTTCTGAAAGTTGACTCGAATGGAATTTAGAAGTAACTAAGCTTGTAAAAATCATAATACTACGGAGCTGCACTTCGTGAACCTTTGAACTCATTGAACTACCCATATTTGGCAACAGATGATAAAAAAATTTTAGTGCCGTTGCGTTCCTCCGAGCTTGAGTAACTACTTCTAGCGGCACACAAACGCAGCTTACTTTTGTCCCGGGTGAATCTTGCGTAGCACCTATGCAGGTGTTGACAGTTCCAAGAATGCAATTACAGGCAGCGCTTATGGCCGTTCGACTGAAGCAAGATGTCGGCTGATATCTCAACGGGAATTTCAACATGGTTTTCATAAGGAACGACAGCAATGGCTTAACCATACAAGTAAGCTCCCATTTTTAATTGTCATCCATGTTTGCGAGATATTACAACACACAAGCCTCAACGAATGGTATCACCTTGCCTAAAATGATAAAGCGGGAAAAACCCGTACAAGTTGTATGTCCGCTCCGGTTTTGATATCAAGTAGGTGGTTGATGGACAAAGAATTCTTAAGAACCGACTACTTCACGCGTGAACCAAGCACAAACATCATAATCGGTATGGCAACCAAGGAAAATGAAAAAAAAACTAACACATCATTGGTCGCATGCGCAACTCAGTCAACGAAAAAACCACCCCCTACGGTAGGGTCAGTTCCTTTAAAAAATTACTACAAATAGCAGCTTGCGCACTCCGGCTGTTACCCTCTCATGGATGCTACCGTTCGAACAATGGTAGTATATTAGATCCCACTCAACTTGATGAAGCCGATTGTCACCTTCCTTGTCTCTTTCAAGGATAACCTTTCATTTCTGAAAGAAAAGATATCCTCAAAAACAAATCTGTTAAATGGAATCGCGTTATTGTTCCGTTTTCTCCAACTGTCAGACGAAAACTTCTAACATCATCGGCTTCACTCATCAAATCATTGGTCGAAGTTCTTAACTATGGAAAATATCCTTTCGTCCTCACCCATGTCACGATTTTGCAACGCTGTTTCTCCGGCATATCCACGTAAAAGTGACGAAAAAGGCTTTGACTATCTGCGGGCTAAGAGACAGGAACTTTATGTTATCCTTAGGCTACAAATCTGTCTGCAATCAAATGTATCTAACAGTGTTACGTGCACAATGTTCCGCGCTGCTACTTATCAACTCATCGTGGCTTACTTCACAGTATTAAGATTTGCATAGGAATCTCGTTCTTTAGTAACACCGGGTTGATTCCACTGGTCCATATTATGTCACTTTTTGGGGACTCTTCTTCACTTGTTTAACCATGAGCCTCTGCTCTGTTTGTCCATGTGCAAAGTTTCCCTTCCATAGACACTAGTTCATGTGTAATAAGAATAAATAGAAGTAGGTAGTTTTGTCTCTTGTCGAGGTATCGCTGCCATGGTCTAGTTATTTATTGGTTCTACTTTCGTTTGTGTGGAAAAAAAGCGCCGCAAGAATATCAAAAAATTGAACAAAAACAATTTAGTTTTTGAAATTACCCTCAAAGGCTTTAAATGGAAATTCAATCGCCTAGAGCGCCACATCTGCTGGCATCTAAAAGAAGCTTACTCGCGATTTCAACCGCGTATTCTTCATCTTTCATCCTTCATACATCATCCTTCAAACGCGGTTCCACACACATACAGTTTTAAGTACGAATTTTTGTATGGAAGAACACGCACCTAATTCACATCCACTAACGCATGTAAGCGCCAACCCGATTAACCTAGGCACAGTAACACCTAATCAATCGAATTCTATTTCCTCAGTTTGGATTAAAGAGTACATCCAGGCACTGAACCAGTTATGTTCGAAGTGGCAGACGCTTGCTCATAAACGCCTATATATTAGTGACTTTGTTTTGGTAATTAATGAGAATAAAATTAGGAGCTACTACAATACTGCTTGGATCAGACAAAACGTTTACGGTTCCGACTGCGTCGTACGCTCCGCCGTGTAGCGCATGTCCACTGGATTACTCTTCCGCCCGCATGTAAATTTTGTACCCTTTATCTCAACATATTGGTCTGGGCCGGAGTATAAAACTAAGTAAATAAACGTGTAATGTTTCTCAGATATTAAAGTAAGCGAGAGGATTATAACCAATAAAAGTAAAATCGGGTATCTGATCAACTACAGAAATCTTCAATTTTACATGGAAGGCTTGGATAGAGTGCAAGAAGTGGCGTTGAATTGATATCAGACATTTTCCCTGACAAATGAGCATCAAAAAGTGTCGTCAAAAAACCACTTCTTACGTGTACCCTGAAATTACGCGTAATTGGCGGGATTAGACATGGTTGCATCATAAGATGTAATAGTGGGATATCTGTGAACCAAAACCAACAAATATGATTTGCAAAAACTCGTGTGCCGACAAGAAGCATCAATTTCATTTGATTGGGATGTTGCGATAGGGCCTTCATAGAACGCTTATCCCTTAGATCCATCTGTATTTGCTGTAGAGCTTTGTTTATCGTTTTTTAAAGTCCTCGATGACAGCCCCTTCCATAAAAAACCCAGAATACAAAATGCTTGGTATTCATGATATCAGTTAGTTGCATATTATACGCTGTCTTTCATCACACACTAGCAGGTCTGTAAAGGCTATCTGAATGCATCTTATCTTGAAACTTTAAGAAATGATATTCTCAAAGAAAAATTATTCTTGATAACTGGTGTATATGAAATCGCTTCAATGAATTTTTTGTCAAAATCAATTTGGACACACCAACAAAAAGAAGAGAGCCAATTATGTCAGAAAAGTTTTATGCAAGTTAAGAGTCATAGACGTTCTCACAGAGCATTAAAAAAATCGAAACAGATAGAACGAGGTAAAAAGAGGGACAGAAAGAAAGATCAATAGCAGCAAAAAAATATAACAAATCGTAGAGCAAAAAGATTTAAAAATACGAAAAAAACCGAAAAGATAGAACAAAAGAAGGTTGAAAGCAAAGAAGGAAAACAGAAACAAAACAAGAGTCTGGGAGAAAACCAACGGTAGGGAAAGGCGAAAATAATGAATTAACGAGAAAAGAGAAGGTAAAATCAAAATTGATGAGACAAGAACGAACAGAACGAATACAATGCATCAAAAACCATAAGAGCATCATGACCCCACCGTAAAAAAAACGTTCGGAAGCAAAAAATGGAATCGAAAAACAGACAAAAAAAGGAAAGAAGAGGTTAGTAAACAATCAAGAAAAGGAAGAAAGAGAGAGAGAGGGAGAGAGAGAGAGAAAGAAAAACAGGAGGAGACAAAAAAGAGCGAGAGAACAAACGCAAGAAAAAAAGAAAGCGATAGAATGAAGGCAACTGGGAAAGCAAAAAAAAAAGAAGTCAAAATCATGAGAGAGAGAAAGTATAAGAACAGCGAGATAGTCAGCAAGCGCAAAAAGCAAAAACTTGAGTGCAAAAAGAAAATATAACAGTTAGAGAAAACACTTGAAGAGCAGAAAAAATAGAAGATTGCACAAAAAAAAGATAGAGAAAAAAACTGAAGAGGGAGAGATGCAACAGCTTAAAAGAGAACAGAAAACAGATCCTGGGTGAAACAATGAATTCCAGTTCTCATATAAAGGATGAATGTGCTAATGAGAACACGATGGATGAGCCAAATACGAGATATGTGCTGAAAAATAATCGCTGGCAAGCCTCCGCGAAAGCTTTTAGAAGTCGACAAACACAAAACTGAGTTAAAGGGGTGGCTAATGCCACCAACAAAATTTTCTTCGAAAAACTTAAAGAAGGAAAATCATATCACCTATCATGTTTTGTATGCAATAATTTATTTGTAACAGCCCTTAAGATGAAAAAGACCTCTACTAAGCGCTAAAAATTTGTATTCATTTCAGGAGCTTAGTTTTGTTATATATAATTTTTACCACCTTTGGTTTTTGCATCGGCACCTTTTGGGTCTTTTACGCTTCACAAATTTTGTTCGCTGAATTCCTCTGTATTTAAAAATTTTCGTACAGTGAAACTTCGACAAAACAATTTTCCATCATCCACCTTTTAATCCTTGACGTTTTCGGTGAGTGACTTTTCGTTCAAAAATTTTCAAGACAGCCTTTTTCATCAACAACAATTTTCCGACAATAAACTACGAAAAACAATACCATAAACCCTCTTTGTTGACACAATTCTGATGGTTTACCTTTCCAGTATCAAAAGCTTTCCGGCCACGGAACGATTTCTGAAGAATTTTTTTGCCACAAAACCTTTTCTTAACAAATCTGCCAATAATTTTTTTGTCATCATTGTTTTTGTTTATTGAAACACCGATTATTTTCCTTTTCGTTAACAAAATTTCTGCAAAAAGGCTTTTTCGCAAAGCATTTTTCGGTAGATGACACGAATTCTTTGCAAGATTTTGGGTCATTGACCTTTTGGCAACACTTTTCGGTCAATGACCTTTTTGTAACATTTTTCGGTCAATGACCTTTTAGAAACATTAATTGGTCAATGACCTTAAATCACACTTTTTCGGTCATCAACCACAATTAAGCAACCGCTTAACCGTGCTCTCCAGTAGTACTGTTTAAACATGCTGCTCAGTGATGCCTCTAAAACGTGCCGCATTAAGTGTTCACGCGATTAATATATAGATTGTTTTTGTTTATTGAAACACCGATTATTTTCCTTTTCGTTAACAAAATTTTTGCAAAAGGCTTTTTCGCAAAGCATTTTTCGGTAGATGACACGAATTCTTTGCAAGATTTTGGGTCATTGACCTTTTGGCAACACTTTTCGGTCAATGACATTTTGTAACATTTTTCGGTCAATGACCTTTTAGAAACATTAATTGGTCAATGACCTTAAATCACACTTTTTCGGTCATCAACCACAATTAAGCAACCGCTTAACCTTGCTCTCCAGTAGTACTGTTTAAACATGCTGCTCAGTGATGCCTCTAAAACGTGCCGCCTTAAGTGTTGACGCGATTAATATATAGATTGTTTTTGTTTATTGAAACACCGATTATTTTCCTTTTCGTTAACAAAATTTCTGCAAAAGGCTTTTTCGCAAAGCATTTTTCGGTAGATGACACGAATTCTTTGCAAGATTTTGGGTCATTGACCTTTTGGCAACACTTTTCGGTCAATGACATTTTGTAACATTTTTCGGTCAATGACCTTTTAGAAACATTAATTGGTCAATGACCTTAAATCACACTTTTTCGGTCATCAACCACAATTAAGCAACCACTTAACCGTGTTCTCCAGTAGCACTGTTTAAACATGCTGCTCAGTGATGCCTCTAAAACGCGCCGCGTTAAGTGTTCACGCGATTAATATATAGATTACCCACAGGAAATATGAGACGTTATGAAAAACGGTTTGTTGTCAATTTAAAATGCACAAAGGCAAGAATGTCTTATCGATTAGTGCTTTTTTCAAGTTCTGCATTCAATTCAATTACGCGTAAATTGTTGTTAATTTTTTTTCTTGCGCAACTTCTGTGTTGGTATAACAACAAACACCAAAAGCTGATTTTCATTAGAGTGGTCACTGACGGAGAATTGGATTAGGTAATTACGTTCGATTTCGTGAAGTACATCAACACTACTACTATAAGAACTATTACGCACTGTTTTGTCCTATTTTTTTGGGCAATTTTCCGAAAATGCATTTTCAACGTCCTTTGCAACATGCAATGCTTGGTTTCTTAATTTTTTAGTGCTATAGAAATGGTAACAAAAATTATGTATAATTAGGCACTTTGCAGTCATTATTATCTATTTGTTTGCATTTTTTGTTCTCAGAAGATACAGGTTTGCGGTGGAGTGATTATATTTCTTCAGGGAATCTATAGTTGAGAAAAAGGCACCAATTTTAAATTGATAAAGGAAAGAATATTGTTTTATTTTTTTCTGTCATACCATTGAAAAGAGTGTAATTCAATTGCAATTGGCTGTTTTATCCTATATTGTTTGGACGTAGGAACACGTGACAAAGCGCAGCGCTTGATAAGATCCCCTTGTTGAGTTTGAAGCAACATGACGCGGCAAACTTAAACACCGCATCAATAAATATATAGTTGTTCAAAGACTAAGTCAATTATAAAACTTGATTTACAAACGTTTTTGCTATATCTAGTATTATCAGGTAAAATGCAACTTTCTCGGAAATCAGGTAAAATTATATTTCTCGGAAAGGTGTTTTTGTTAAAACGAATATTTCTGAAGTTTCAATTTCATTTCGGTCTTGAACTCGGAATCTTTATCTTGTTTTTCAACGTTCTCAATGACTTTCTACCGTTTTGGTAGGGGAATGGAAGTCCATTTTTTTAATTCATTAAAATGAAATTTTCACAGAAAGCAAGTTGACTACTGTCAACTAATAATTTAGTGTATTTAAATGGAAAAAACGTATCAATCAAAACTGAACAAAATGCTGAACGGCCTTAATTTTAGATTGATAAGGAAAAAAACTTTTTTGAACAAGATTATTTTCTGACAATTTTTACTTAGAAATTGATAGTTTCTTTGATTGTTAATCTGCCCTTAATTCGTTTTATTTTATTGCAATTAGCTGTTTTATCCTATATTGTTCGAACGTAGGAACACGGGACGTAGCGCAGTGCCTGATAAGATTCCCTTGTTTAGTTCGAAGCACTCTAAAGCGGGAAACTTGAACACCGCTTCAGAATATATCGAGCTGTTCAAGGACTAAGTCAATTATCAAACTATATTTACAAACGTTTTTGCTATATCTTATACAGCAATGTAAAGTCAATTTATTTACAACTAAAAAGATTTAAATTCAATTATGAAACTAAACAGTAAATTAAACTTCCCGGAAGATTGTTTTTTTTAAAACGAAATTTTCTGAAATTTCGTTTTCATTTAGGTCTTAAATTTGGAATCATAATCTTGTCTTTTCTCATTCTCTATGACTTTCTACCGTTTCGCTAAGGGTTTGGAAAACTTTAATTTTTAATTTTGTCGCACCAAGCGTAGTTTAATCATACCACGCCTCAAGAAATCCATGAGGTACTTTTTGAAGTGATATTGGCAATCCAGTAGCTGTTTCCCTTACTAAATTTTTTTCACCAGATCGAGTTTATAATTCAAAGTACATTTTTGTCGACATGCAAGTGTTTCTATAATGAATGGTTAGGGTTTGAAAATTTAGAACCCAACTTTCATCTAATATGGAAAATTGCGATGCCCTTAGCGTTCTTAGTTTAGTAAAATAAGTATATATTGCCCGAGCTTTTACTTTCGAACAATTTGTTAGCGAATCTTGCCTTCTTTCGTTGTTTTTCATATGCATTGAAGATTTGGTCGCATATTGGAAATAAAAAACTGTCAGCAGCATTATTATTAAAGCTTATTAAAAAAATTTAGTTCTGTAGTTGTCTATTTTTTGCCAATAAGGTTATATTATTTTTTTTTTCGAAATGCTGCTGTTTGTGTTTTGAGAACTTGAATCAGTCACTCTTTAACATGTTGTCCATCGTATTTCTTTTGCACAACACTATTTACTGAAAGAAATGATTTTCTATGTTAATACTTTCTGCTTTCTCTACGCGTATGTAGGGTTACTTGCTCTGTTGACAATCAAAGACAGCTTTTCTTATAAATGCGCCAGTTATTGAGATTATTGGTTCTTTTTTTTGTTTAGGGTTGCGAAAGGTAGTATAAGAAATCAGAATCTGATATTTATGTTTGCCAAAAATGTATTTACTAGACAAATTTGCATTTTTCTGTTTGAGAAATTGTACTAGCTTGACTTGATTTCTCTTCGCTATCTTAATGTTTTCCAGTACACTTTTGGTCTATGCTAGTGGAATAAAACAAATTAATCTCACTCATATAAACGTAGGTCCATATTTGAACAATCCTTCAAGCATCCTTAGGAATCCAGTACTCTATTTTGTATTGGAAGTTTTCTATCTCTACTTCATTTTATGACAGTTGAGCAAAGAAAACGAATGTGTGCGATCGCAACATTCAGTGCAAACACGTATTACCGAGACTCCTTGTTAGTTTCAACTGTTTCCTTTAATTTAAGCTTACATTATTAGGATTGCGAAGTCTCTGATCCACCGTGACAAATGCAATCACCTCTCATTGCAATATAAGTTGCCTAACTTATGGCACAGTGCACTTTATTAGTCTGTTTTTTGCCAACGTTTATCGGTCGACCCCAAAAAGCGTCCTACAGCCTATTGATAACAAAGTTAACTGATTACTGGGAATAATCTTTTAAGAAAAAGATTGAATCAACTACAAAAATACGCGAAGACAACAACATTTACAGCAAACAAAAGCTTCATACTTTCAAACTCCTAAAGTTGCTGATAAAAGTGATACAAAAAAGTGCAATGTCAAACAACTGCAACGAACGATCGAAGAAAAATAATTGATTAAGTTTGATGGGATGAAAAAACGAAAAAGCACCTCAAAATTCGTTGCGCTAAACTAGTGAACTCAATCACTGCAAGTTTGAGAAAACTATGCAACTGCTGGTTAACATTGGACCCTACTTGTTTCAAAATTCTAAGAAAAATGAAAAACAAGCTAAAATTTTTGCGAAAAATTTCAATAAAAACTATGTTATTGATTCTTTAGACGCAAAAATCTACTTTTGGCTGATTGTTGCCATCAGATTTTTTAAAGCTGTTTACTGCCCTTTAACTCCAACGAATTGCGTTTTGAATTTATTTGAAATGTTTTTTAAAACACATATTAGGTTTTTTATCTGCGTTTAACAAATATGTGTTTGTTTATCTTCTCAAAGGGGTCTGAAAACGATTCATACGGTTCAATAGTGTCCTCTGGGAGAGCATGTGACCTATGAAAATAAATAAATTATACATAGGCCCATTTGTATTAGGCGTAATCCGTAAACAATTTTTTATCATTATAGTGGCTCCCCGATTCTGATAACCTCTCGAGGCAATAAAATGCAGGAGCAGTGATGCAGTTCCATTAGCTTACCAAATTAGACATTTTAAATGTACTTCTATGATCTCCAAATGAAACATAACCGACTAACGTCGGGCGAAATTCTGTCGAACTGTCGGCGAGCGGTTGGCTTTGTGAGTAGCTAGCCTCGGTTTAGTGAGGCTAGCTTTAGCTTAATTGAAGGGGCGTGAGGTGAGTGCAGTGGGGGGCGACAGTGGGATAGGGATCTTTGGTTGGGATTGGGGGATTGAGGGGTGGGGCTGATGTGAGGGGGTTGTGGGGGGGGGGAGTTCTAAGATCTGCCCTTCACACCATAAGTCTCCAAAACAGTTTCTGTGAATCTTATAGTTGGAGACTAGTGAGCTGAATGACTCTGAGAGAACTTAATGCCCACTGGGCGCTAGTTGATTATACCGTTTCTGAGGACAAAGTCAAATGGGTCAGACGAAAAATTGGTCCAGCGAAAATTTGCATAAACAAAAAAACCAACAGGACTAAAATAATTGCTACCAATTTCGGCTGAGAGCAATTAATGAAGGAAAGAGTCTGTTTTACATTTCTGCATTAAGCTTCTCTGAACCACAGCTTTAAAATGACGCAACTGAAAAATAGGACGACCATTGGAATTTGAACAAATAATTTCGCAAAAATTGATGGGAAAATTTAACGAAAATTTTCCAACAATTTTGCTGTTAATGAATTGAAAACAAACGAAATTTATAAAAACAGCTAAATAAAAAACCAGAATATGAACGAACACCTCATTAGCAGAGGATGTGACGAAATTAAATCTCCATTGATAAAATAGTAGCAAAAACGAACTTGAAAATGAAAAAGCGCACAGGTGAAAGAAACAACAGTTAAAAAGTAAAACGATTGTTTCGTTAAACTTAACATCGAATTTTCAATAGCATTATGACAACAACTAGGGTCAAAGTTAACAAGCATTCGCTCCCCATCAATGAGTTTGATCATTTTAAAATAGGTGCCATTAGAAAGCTTTCAAAAACCTAAAAACTGTTTGAATACCAACGTTTCATTCCTTATTCATCGATAAAGAAGACGTATCAGAAAAAAAACTACACTGAGATCAATAGCCTCACTTACGCTTCGCAGCTATTGAAAAATGACTAGTATCTTTCTACGCCTAACCTTGTTAATGTCTTAACGAATTAAGGAACTCAATAGTTGCAACAGAACACATGATCGCATTTCAATATCCGTCGTGAAAAACAAACAGTTAAAAGACAAGTGATAACAAGTCAAGTTGCCGCGAGGGGACAACTGTCTTTTCGAGATCTGAGCTCCCACTCTACTTAACATAACCGACTAACGTCTGGCAAATTGCTCTCAAACGACCGGCAAGCGGTTGGCTTCATCAACAGCTAGCCACGGTTTAGTGACCTCAGGGCACTACCTCTTTATCCCGTTTCTGAAGACGAAAGTCAAATGGGTCAGACAAAAAATCGGCCAAGCGAAAAATTGCATAAAGGACAAACAGGATTAATATATTAAAATAAGAATTAAATAAATTACTGATATTAAAATCTTGAAGAACATTCTATTACATCTATAAACTATGAAAAAAAATATGATCAAACTCTAGAGGAAATTCCGTGTCTCTTGAGGCCAAAGAAACCTAAAAAAAGACAAAAAATTGCAAGCTTTGTTTTAAAAAATTGCCAAAACTTGTCATATTGAAAAGTTGAAAATTAATCCATGGCCAACGAAAATTTTCCAGTAATTTATTATCAAACCCCAACGGAGGCTTTCTGACCCTTGAGGCTCAAAAAATCTGAATAATGACTATAAAAAAAATTGAAAAAAAGGCAAAAAATATCAAAAATATGCCAAAATTCGTGACTTTAAAATCTTGCAAGATATTCCATTTAATTCAAAAATCATTCAGTAACCTATTTTCAAACCCTAGAGGAGGTTCCTTGGCTCTTGAGGCTGATGAATTCTAAAAAACTACAAAAAAATTCAAAAAAAAACTTGCGAAAATTTGTAACATTAAAAAGTTGAAAAACTATTCCATTGCCATTAAAAATTTGTCAGTAACTTATTATCAAACCCCTTAGGATGTTTCCTGGTCCCTGGGTCTGGAAAGACATGAATAAGCAAAAAAATATCAAAAATTTAAAATTGCACGTTTTGTCAAAAAATTGCTAAAATTTGTGATATTAAAATGTTGAAACCTTTCCATTACAACTAGAAACAATGCATTAACCTATTATCGAACCCTAGAGGAAGTTCTTCGACACCTAGGGCTGATAAAAATCAAAAAATGTCAAAAATTTTCAAAAAGCTTGAAAAAAATTGCAAAATAGAAAAAAATTGCGTTTTTAGCAAGCGGTTGTTCGTCAGTAGCTAGCCACGGGAGGGGGGCGGTTGGGGGTCACTGGGGGTTGATTGGTGGTCATCAATGGGGTGGGTGGGCATTAGCGCGGTGGGGGGTGGGTGGGGCAATAGGGGGGGGGGGGGGTCAACAGTGGGGGTGTCTTCAACCTGTAAGAATCGCCCTTCACACCATAAGTATAAGTCTCCAAAACAGTTTGAGCTGAATTAGAGCTGATAGGCTCTAAGAGCACTTAATGCCCGCTAGGCGCTACCTATTTATCCCGTTTTTGAGGACGAAAAGTCAAAAGCGTCAGACGAAAAATCGGTCAAGCGAAAAATCGCATAAAAAAAAGACCGACAGGACTAATATAATTGTAACAAACTTCGTTTGAGAGGAATTAAAAAGTTCACGCCTTCTGATGTTAATAACGCCGTGAAAACTGTTTAAGTGACGTTACTTGCACTTATTAATGCCTCAGGTTTTACAGCTTTGCAGAAATTATGAGATCAGTTTAATGATTTCGGGAAATCAATAACAGCGACGTTTTAGGGTTTTTCGTCAACTCTGGTGCGGTTAAAATAATTCCCATTGTTTGATTAAGTAGACTACGACTGACATCCTTTCATCTCAACTGCTGCCATAAAAAGTTGACAAAAGCCAGTGGCATATGCTACTCCCAAATACTATCCACTATGTTTGAGATGTCATCATTGATGGGCTCAATCGGTAAGTTTTTAACTTTTGTTATCGCAACGAAAATTGATCAAATGAAAACAACTTTATAACATAGCTGGCAGATTGCCAGAAAATAGCCGCAATAGATTCGTAGATCGGCAGTCTAAAAAAACAGTAAAAACCAAAAAAACCCGTCTTTTCATTGAAGGCTGATCTGTTATATTTTGATTAAAAATCTGTATATGTTATTGCTGCCTCTATTAGCTGATCTCAAATAACCTTCATTTAGAGTGACACACACCCATTTGACCGTATCTCTTTCAATTAAAGTAAATAAAAGTCAATTTCAAATTGAGGAAGTCATTTTTGAGAGTGAGGTAAGTCAAGTGTGACCAAAAATTTAATCACGCGCATGAACAAATAACTCGCTCCACTAAGAGCGAAAAATGACGTCACACATGCAATTCAGTTGAAATTGCATGAACGAATGAACAAAAAGTGGCTGTGACGTCATATGGTCGTAACAAAAATCATGACGACGAAATAAAAAACATAGCAGGACAAGTCCTGACGTACAATTCAAAGAATTTTCATTGACTAAACAGAAAACTAGACCTAGAACGGACTATGAATGGATTGGAAAAACCATTTAGAAAAAAATCCGATCCAAAAAAACGAAAAAAAACAGTAAAAATCGAAGTCAAATTTCCGCATGTGAACAAAAAACCACTAGCGAGAAAGCAAATTTTTGTTCAAACACCATTTTCTCACTCTACTTTAAATTTGGAGCGAAAAAAATTCACGCCGCAAAACCACTCGCTTTTTCGCTCCACTTCCTGTTTCGGCGTGACCAAAATCACTACTCCAATTTGACGTCAAAAATCATGAAAATGTGTGAACAGATCTTAAAAAAAAGACAGCGCCCCAATACAATTCAAATTCTTTGAATTGTAAAAAACCAAGAGAAGGCCAATAATAGCCCCAGCTATCGCTGTGCAGCTATTAAGAAGGCAGCAGATGCCTGAAATCCTTGTGCAGATTTGATGGAGTAGAAAATTTTTTGTCAATAAAACAACTTGAGCAATCCTAAATTAATAATCAACACAGCTGAAACACTAATAGATAAAAATAAAACTTAAATTCAACAATATTCATAAAATACATCAAATATTTCGCTTACAATTTTAATCCCAACAGACAAAATGCATCAATTAATAAATCTAGTTCATCTTTGTTTTATAACATTTTTCAGAAAACTATTTCAAGATAGTAGAAATTTCTTAGCCAGAACTTCAACTCGTTGATGGAATGCAGCATTCTTGATAGGCGTGTTCGGCTCATAAAAAGGATTGACTGATATTTTGATAAAATTTTCGTAAACTTCACTGAAAAAGTTTTTTATGTTTTCCTCCTTGCCCGTGTCACTGTGCAGAAGTACAAATCGAATGCATGAGGCAGTGACGAAACCTGACACGTGATATTGGTTGAATTTGTCTACTGACTTGAGGTACATTTTATCAGAGCCTGGTGTCCACACCTAAACAATTACCACAATACCAATCAAAAAAGCATCTGATGGTCCAGTTCGCCTATTTTAATGAAGTTAAATATTCATGCATCCGTACTTGCTTACTCAGCTGCTTACTAATTAATCTATGAGCGTTGTCAAGACAATTTCTCGGTAATCATATTTGCTCTTAAGTGCATATATTTATTACAAGAATTAAGTTGCAAGGATCTGCAAGCGGACCGTTGGTTACTTTCTAACCGAATGAAGCACAAAATGCCAAGCGCAAATGACAAACTAATAAATATCAATTCACAAAGCACGGGCAAAAAATTGATTTTTCTCATCGTTGTTCTGACATAACATAAAACAGAACAGTAGCCTCCAGCTATAGTTTCGCGGCTATCAATGTCAAAATACCCACAACAATATGGTACCTGTTCGTCTATCATATCGAGTGATGCATGAGCTATCATCTGATTCAGATATCGCATCTCCCTCTTTGCCTGTCCGAATTCAGACTCATAAAGAGGATTGTCCTTCCTGCCTACGATTGCAAAGTAAAACATGGCACCCGTCGTATCCGATCGGGACATAGTACACTTCTGGGTTCAAAAGAAATCAAAAAGGGTCCGAAAACTGAAGTCCCATTTGAGTTTACTGTGCTTTCAAGAGTAATTTCATTTAACTTTCCTGAAAGCAAACTAAGAGCATCAATTAAACAGTTAAAACAGACATCAGTAGGTTGTCACCAGTAAGAAGAAAAAAGCTCAAACAATAAATTTTATTTTCAATATATATTTTCAATTTCAAAAAGCTGATATACATTTATTTTATAACTTATATAGAATGGATTTGAAAACAGTTTTCAGTTTTTGATCAAACAGATATAATTTTTATTAGGAAGTGTAAAATTTCCTACAAAATATTTTACACAGCGCTGGCTAATTATAATGAATATTATACAATTCAGCTGTATTACAACATAAAATAAGCGGGTTTTTTCTCAAACGGAGCTCCATGCTCTGCTTTTCAGGATATAAGACAAATGCGTCTATTACCTTCAAAACATTATCCTTACACCAATTTTTTTATTTGTTTCTGCTAAATTACTATTGTAGTTCCGTTGTATGTTTCAATCCTATTCACGAATACCCAATAGACACAAAATAGAACAATTATAAGTCGTGTTGGTATCTACAATTATCCCCTTTCGCATATGAGTTCAATCACGCTTGGCTCCATGGGCACTGGGTCCAGACATCTGTGAGCTGAGCTAGTAACTGCCTCTTCTAACAGACATGTCACTATTACCTCATCAGACACGAACCGTTCTAGAAAGTTCTGCAAATAAGCACAGTCCACTTGCATCTGTTGAAGTCCAAACTTGCCGAAGGTTCTCATCCGCACACATTCCAGAAGGGTCTGAAATGACACACGGAGAATTCAAAAAATAGCTGACAAATTGCAGAAAAGTAGCCGCGATAGCTTAATAGATATGCAGAAAAATAAAAAACAAATCGAAAAAGAAATTTCTCTTCTTTTCATTAATTGCTGAGACGTTATATTTTGATTAGGAATCTATATAACTGATTCCTGCTTCTATTAAAAACTCTCATACAACCTTCATTTATATCAGCATACACTCAGTTGACCTCGTCTGCTTGAATTAAAGCCATTTTGAAAGTGAGGAAAATCCTTTTTGAGAATGCGGCCAGTCGCGTGTGATAAAATAATGAAGCGAATGGACAAAAACTCGCTCCACTAGGAGTGAAAAATGACGATACATACGCGACTGAACTTCGACTGAATGACGAGTCAGTCGAAAGTGCATGAATAAACGAACAAAAAGCAGATTAGAAGTGATCTTGCTGTTATATGGTCGCAAAAAATCGATGACGAAAAAAAAAACATAACAGGACAAGTTCCGATCTGCACTTCAAAGAAATTTCATCGACTAATCACAGAATACTGGACCTAGAAAAGGACGGAAAACCCTTTAGAAAAAACGGATAGAATTGAAAAAACCTGACCGGAAAACAGCCGCCATTGACTACCATAACAGCGATTGGGATGCAAGGAACAGAAAAACAAAAACTGATTGTTGTACCAAAACATTTTAAAATGCAGACTACTTTGATTGGATTCCGCAGTTCGACATACGCCTGTTTCTAAATGAGAGGACACATGGGTTAGTATCAATGACAAAAAGAATAACAGACTTAATCAAAGACTAATAAGAATAAAGTTCAAGAAGCGGGCATCTAAAAAAGGGTTTTATGGGTATATTCCATTTCCATTTTGACTTCTTTTTTCGATACACATTCTGTTCATTTTCGATTGCTTCGCTGAGCAACCGCCGTTTTGAAGCGCTCTGAGAAGAACGCGCAAAGAAGAAGAAACATTTCATGCAAAAACGTCAAAAAGTCGGCAGAGGTAAAGCGAAACAAACGTTGATTCAACAAAACAAAACACAGCAGGACAAGTCCTGAAATACAACCCACAGAATTGAACGAAAACTTAAAGCTACCGTAACTGAGCAGCACACCAATGCCAGACAAATAGAAAAACATGGTTTGAAAAATTTAGAGAAAAACAACATAGCCGTCAGATTGCCGGAATAGCTGCGAAAGAATAGACCTGCCTGCCGTATAATAGATAGAAAAAGATCAGATCTAAATTGAAAAAAAAATCGACGCCTCTCAAAATGCTTGGTAACAAACATTCAGCGATGAAATAAGCGTGTTAACATTCATTCCGAAGAAGCCTTTTATTAGGGACCTTTACTGCACATATAATTTCCTTTGACCCTAAATTAAATCAAATTAAACTTAAGTTTTAAGGTGCAAACGTCATTTTATTAAGAGAGGTAGGTTACGTATGATCAAAATCTAATAACACGAATTATCTTAAAACCTTTGCTAGAGAGAGAATGAGAAATGATGTCACGCGTGCAAACGCTGATAGTGAGAGGAAGTCATTCAGAAAATTTGACTTTTTCAGCTTTGCTGTGTGAACAAATATAAAACGAAAAAAAGCGTCAGATGACGAAACAAAAAAACCGAGAGCGCCGCAAAATAGCTCCGCTCAGCTTACAGCTTCGCAGATATAAAAAAAAGAATTCAAAATTTAAACAAAGTATACACTTTTACGATCAGCGTGTTGAATGCCACTGTCTTGGGTTTTAAAAAAGGCTGAAAACAGAAAACTTGGCAATAATGACGATAGCCGGCAGATCGCCGGAATAGCTGCGAAAGATTAGACCTGCGTGCCATATAATAGAGATAGACACAGATATAGATCTAAATTGAAAAGAAAAAAATCGACGCCGCTCAAAAAACTAGGCTAAAAAACATTCAGCGATAAATTAATAAATCTTGTTAAAACTCATTCCACAGAAGCCTCTTCCTAGGGACCTTTACTGCACATATGAGTTCCTTTGACCAACAAATTCAATTTAAACTTAAATTTTAAAGTGCAAAAGTCATTTTATTGAGTGAGGTAAGTCACGTATGATCAAAATCTAATCACGCAAATAACCTAAAAACTTTCGCTAAAGCGAGTGAGAAATAACGCAAATGCCGTTAGTGAGAGGAAGAAGTCATTCAGAAAAATGACTTTTTCAGCTTTGCTGTGTGAACAAATGTAAAACGAAAAGAGCGTCAGACGACGAAACAAAAAACATAGCAGGACATGTCCTGACGTACAATTCAAAGAATTTTCATTGACTAACAGAAAAACTACACCAAGAATGGACTATGAGTTAACTGAGAAAACCATTTTTTAAAAAATCAGATAAAATAAGAAAAAAACAGAAAATCAATGTCAAAATGCCGCATGTGAACAAAAAAACCCCTAGCGAGAAACGAAAATTCAATTCAAACAAAAAACTAGGCTTAGAATGAGCTGTGAAAGGATTAGGAAAACCACTTAGAAAAAAATCCAATCCAAAAAATCGAAAAAACAGTAAAAATCAGAGTGAAATTGCAGCATGTGAACAAAAAACCACTACCGAGAAAACGAATTTTTGTTCGAACACCTTTTTCTCATTCAACTTAAAAATTAGAGCGAAAAAAATTCACGCCGCAAAACCACTCGCTTACTCGCTCCACTTCCTGTTTCGGCGTGACCAAAATCACTACTCCAATTTGACTTCAAAAATCATGAAAATGTGTGAACAGATCTTAAAAGACAGCGCCCCAATACAATTCAAATTCTTTGAATTGTAAAAAACCAAGAGCACCGCAATATAGCTACGCTCAGCTTACAGCTTCGCAGCTATAATAAAACTTGCTTGATATAAGAGGAAATCTCGGATAGAAAGCAACAAATGGAAAAAAATAGAAGTAAAAAAATTGCAAACTTAAAGAAAACGCTAAAAATCGCCAGGAAAACGCTTGAATAACAATTCAATAACGCTGAAAATACATTTAAACTCTCGAAACTAATTTAACGGAAACCCTCCAATTGCTACTAATAACTATGCAATAACGTATAATCAAACCATATAGAACGTGCAATTGCCCCTAACGAACAAAAAAAAGTCGACCGCCATCAACTTTGACGATCAACTAAGACTTAACAAAAAACATACCCGGCAGATTGCCGGAAAATAGCCCCCGTTGATTCCAATAAGCATGATTTAGATTGAAAAAACAGAAGATACTGAAAAAAAAAGATTTTTGTACAAAAACATTTTTTAAGTCCGATTTATTTTGATGGCATTTCGTAGTTGAACATAACGTACTTCTGTTTCCTAGAGAGAGGCTACAGGGGCTACTATCAATACAAATAAGCATTAGAGATGGCAACTAAGACTTATAGGAACGACGTTCAAATAGCGGGGATCTAAAATTGGACTTTATGGGTTTATCCCGTTTCTATTTCTGACTTCAATTTTTATACTGACTCTGTCCATTTTGAATTGCTTTGCTGAGCAACTGATGTTCAAAATCACTTTTAGCAGAATGAGAGAAGAGAGAAACTAGCCTAGAGAAGTCAAAAAGATATCACGCAAAATTTTGAAAAAGCGGCAAAATGAGGTAAAGCGAAACATTTTTTTATTCGACGAAGTAAAAAAAACATAGCAGGACAAGTCCTGACAAACAATTCAAAGCATTTTCATTGACTAAACAGAAAACTAGACCTTTAACGGACCATGAATGGATTGGGAAAACCATTTAGAAAAAAAATCCGATCCAAAAAATCGAAAAAACAGTAAAAATCAAAGTGAAATTGCAGCATGTGAACAAAAAACAACTACCGAGAAAGCGAATTTTTGTTCAAACACCGTTTTCTCACTCTACTTTAAATTTAGAGCGATAAAAATTTCACGCCGCAAAAGCACTCGCTTTTTTGCTCCACTTCTGTTTCGGCGTGACCAAAATCACTACTCCAATTTGACTTCAAAAATCATAAAAACGTGTGAACAGATCTTAAAAATATAGCCGGAAGAATTCCGGAAACGACTCGAAGTGAAAATCCATTTAAACGCCATCCAACTACTCATCAAACAAAAAGTGCCTTCACTAATTTATGATTACCTTGAAACAGTCTTGAAACAAAAAAGTAAAAACAATAAAATCAAATCTGTTAAAATATGATAAAAAATCTGATCAAATTTTGTTATAAATTGAGATCCTGAAAAAACTATCTCTATCAAAATAACTTCATCAAAACAACTAGTACTTACAAAAACCACTTATGTGAATTTTGAAAAAATACTTTAGGCTAAAACTATGAAAAAAAAGCTCTTAAAAAACAACTTCCACTGAAAAACTGGAAAAAGTTACTAAATTTTTTGAAAATTCAAAAACATATAAATCCAAAGAAAAAACGCCTCCAGCCAATATGGTATCCAGATGCTCGCAAAACAATAGGTAAGTCATATTAGGCAAAGAAACTTAGCTAAAAACAGAAAACAAAAACGCAAAAACTGCAAAAAATTAAGAAAAATAGTTCCAATTTTCGCCATTTTTTGTCATATTTCTAAACAAAAAAAATGATTCTTACCCAGAAAACTGTAACCAGTTGTTATCATGAAATTGCTCAAGTAGAAGGGGTTTCACCAATGCCCATTTGAGCCAGTAAAACAAAATAATCGTCAAAAAAACGCAAAAATTAGCCCGAAAATCAGCAAAATACATTAAAAACCTCCGAATTATCATAAAATTCATATGAATTTCCAACCCTCAAACCACTACCGCAAGCAGCCTAAAATTAAAGCAAAATCATAACCAAACCCCTTAACCAAGAGAAATAAAAAAAACTGCTTTAAAATGCCGCACGTGAACAAAAAAAATTTCGCTCGCTTAGAGAAAATTTTTTCACACATCAATTTCTCGCTCTCTCAAAAACAGCGGTATGAACAAAAACCACTCTCTTTTCGCTCCACTCTTCACTTTTGTTCAGCGCCAAAATCACTCCAAATTTTTTCACCCGTTTCATTTCCCGCTTCAAAAATCACTCCAATAAAATTGATTAAAAAAAGGACTTCTCCAATACTCCTCTTCGGGTCGTAAAAAAAGACAGCGCCCCAATACAATTCAAATTCTTTGAACTGTAATAAAAAAAATAGGAGCGCTATAATAGCCGGCTGAGAAGATGAGGACGGCTATTCAAAATCAAAAAATGATGACTTACTTTGAGGCATATTTTGACTATGCCAGTCATGATTGAGACTCGGTTAAACTCTACAGCCATGAATACATCCACCTTCTCGGAGAACAGCTTCTGGATGTTTGTGATCAGAGATGTGTTGAAGTTGCTATAAGAACACATTATTTACACTCTCAGATGCAAATAAAATTTACAAACACATGGCTTCGGCAACGTAGAGACTGAGTGGAGCGCCACAAGACGGCAAATCATAGACAATAGGCAATCATTTGGCAGCATGTGGTTTCCTATGATTTGGTACTATGAGGATTAAGAAAGAAAAGATGAGGACCTTTTAGGATTAAGAACAGCCCTTCGCACCATGAAATTGTTTCCTAAAAAGTTTCGGTGAATCGTATACTTGGGAGACTAGTAAGACTCAAAGAGAGCTGCTCAGCGACTTAATGCTCTACCTGTTTTATCACGTTTTTGAGAACAAAAAGTTAAATGGATCAGACGAAAAATCAGTCAAGCGAAGAATTGCATAAAAAAGACCACATGACAAAAAAAATTGCCACAAACTTAGTTTGAGAGCGTTTAAAAGAAGGGGACTCCCAACTTACCCTGTGTTGCTATTTCCTTGTGAATACGCACCCCTCCCTCTACCACCTGCTCCTGAGGAGGGAGAAAATGTTGACATGTTGCCACCCCCAAAGCGTGAATAACTGCGTCTGCCTGAATCACTACTGCGCTCTTTACGCTTGCCCTCCTCGTACAACTGACCAACCTGAAATATCTACGCATAAAAGACGGGCAAGTCAATCAAACAGCTTGCAACTATAACGGCTGTTTTTTTTATAAATGCTAAGCCTCCATTTCAACTATAAAGGCTGGAATTTCAATTTGAAAACAGTACCTTTCAAAACAGTTACCATCAAATGCTTTAACTCTTGACAAAATAAAACGTGTATTTGGCCAACACTTTGAGCAAAGCTTAAAAATTTAAATTAATTCCGATACATCATTACATCCCTCTTATTCCCCTCCCTGTCTGTACCATTCTCTTTGAAGACTGGCAATCTATGGAAAAAGAAGTTTCGCACAAAATTTGCTAGAATATATCAAAAATTTGAAAACAAACAAGATTTATTAAACAGTTTTGTCAAGTTACCAAAAAATATTAGAGGGAAGCCAACAACCAGGCAGTTCTTCTTTATGAGCTGACGCGGAACCCAATGTCACCCCTGAACAGGTTCCGGTTTCAAAAGCAAAGGTCTCCTTTGCTAAGGTAAAAAGTCGACGTGATCGAACACAAAGCCGGTCAAGGTTTCTTTGGTAGCAGAATCATTGACAAATCGGAACACAGACCGACTAATGTGAAAAATGACGTCACGCACGCACTTGAGTTGAAATTGCATGAAAGAATGAACAAAAAGCAGATTTGAAGTGGTTGTGACGTCATATGGTAGTAACAAAAATCTTGATGACGAAAAAAAAAGAAGAGAAGGCTAATAATAGCCCCAGGCATCGTTGTGCGGCTATTAGAAAAGGAAATCTCTGTAATTACAAATTTGGCGACGCTTTTCAACATCCTCCTCCCTCAGAATAAAACTTCGATCACGTTGAAAAAATTACTTTTTCCGTTTCAATTCAAGCCGTTACAAGTCCTCAGAATACTGAACTCATCACAACTCTTAGGGCCAGCGTAGGCTTGCAGTGATGGTATTTTAGCAAAACCTCGCACAGGACTATTTAATGCACAACTTAAGGAAAAATGTTTTCTCAAAATTGAAACTCGGAATTGACCGATTTCTATCATAACTTTAATCAAAGCTTTTTGAAAACTATACAAAGCGCAGACTATTTGCATGCAAAAAAGAATTTTGTTTAAGGAAAAATATTCTACAATGGACGCATAAGTTGACTTAACTCTAGCTTATTAGAATTGAATGGGAACAAGTTTAACACATGCCCGATTTTTGATCTCACTTCTGCATTCAAACAAAAAAATCATCTCAATACAAAAAATTGAAATTTCTTGCATTCAAAGATTCATCAGTAAAAAATTTGTCAAGTCTTAAGTGGCAGAATGCAAAAAAAACTGTCAATCTCGAAAAATTGGAGTGTATTGACTTACACCAAGGGTTTCCTCCGGGTACTGTTCCTTGGCCGCTTTTGTTCCATCTTTATGTAATCAATTTTGAACTAACAATGAGTGAAATCATTCAATACACTGATGGTACTGTTCTTTTATAATATCATCGTGACCTTGATAACGGCAAAAAAAACTTGAATACACCATAGATACTCTACTGGGCTACTGTACGCTTCTGACACTTCAACTAAACGAAGATAAAGCTGAAAAAAAAGTAATCGGCAAAAGTAACAACAATCACAACTTCGAGAACAAAACTTGAAGACAAACCTGAAAGTCCGGGAAAAACTATAGATAACAGCTATCAATCAGAATTCAAAAATTTGCTCTCGATAACGGCCCAAGGTATGAATGAAATGCTTATACAACATGAGACAGCCTACCAAGAAACTGTTTCCTGTTATGATTGATTTTCTATAAAAATCATAGTTTTTGTACAGTTTAATCGCGTTACATGATGTTTTCATAAATCAAGTTCTCGTCGATGCAATAAAACAGACAATTTTTAATTTGTTTACTGATCATATTAAGTGTTAATTTACCTCTATCCTCAATGATTGAAGAACGCGCAAAGTTACTTTCCGAAATATTTGATGCTTCTGTTATTTTCTCTCAAATAATCTTCAATTAGATTGACACACACTCACTTGACGTCATCTCTATGAATTTAAAAAAATTCAATGTGAGGAAGTAATTTGTGAGAGTGAGGTAAGTCAAATGTGACCAAAAACTTAATCACGCGAATGAATAAAAACTCGCTCCACTAAGAGTGAAAAATGACGTCACGCACGCACTTACGTTGAAATTGCATGAACAAATGAACAAAAAACAGATTTTAAGTAGTTGTGACGTCATATGGTCGTCACAAAAATCTTGATGACGAAAAAAGAGAATAGAAGGCCAATAACAGCCACAGATATCGCTGTGCGGCTATTAGAAAAGGAAATCTCTTGAATGACAAATTTGGCGACGCTTTCAACAACCTCCTCCCTTAGATAAAACTTCGATCACGTTGAAAAAATTACTTTTTGTTTCAATTCAAGCCCTTACAAGTCCTCAGAATACTGAACTCATCTAAACTTAGGACCAGCGTAGGCTTGCAGTGATGGTGTTTTAGCAAGACCTCGCAAAGAACTATTTAATGCACAACTTAAGGAAAAAAGCTTTCTCTAAATTGAAACTCGGAATTGACCGATTTCTATGATAACTGTAATCAAAGCTTTTCGAAAACTTTACAAAGCGCAGACTATTTGCATGCAGAAAAAAGAATATTGTTTAAGTAAAAATATTCTACAACGGACGCATAAGTTTACTTACCTCTAGCTAATTAGAATTGAATGGGAACAAGTTAAACGCATGTCCCAATTTTTGATCTCACTTATGCATTCGAATAAAAAAAATAATAAATACAAAAAAATGAAATTTCTTGCATTCAAAAATTCATCGGAAAAAAATTTGTCAAGTGTCTTAAGTGGCAGAATGCAAAAAAATGTCAAAGGTGAAAAATCGGATTGTATTGACTTACACCAAGGGAATCCTTCGGGTACTGTTCCTTGGCCGCTATTGTTCCATCTTTATGTAATCAATTTTGAAATAATAATAAGTGAAATCATTCAATACGCTGATGATACTGTTCTTTTAACATATCATCGTGACCTTGATAACGGCAAAAAACTTGAATACTCTATAGGTACTCTACTGGGATACTGTACGCCTTTGGTACAGTTTCATGGCGTGACTTGATGTTTTCATAAATCTAGTTCTCATCGATGCAATAAAACAAACAATTTTTAATTTGTTTACTGATCGTATTAAGTGTAATTTACCTCTATCCTCAATGATTGTGAACGCGCAATGTTTCTTTCCGAAATATTTGATGCCTCTGTTATTTTCTCTCAAATAATCTTCAATTAGATTGACACACACTCACTTGACGTCATCTCTATGAATTTAAAAAAATTCAATGTGAGGAAGTAATTTGTGAGAGTGAGGTAAGTCACATGTGACCAAAAACTTAATCACGCGAATGAATAAAAACTCGCTCTACTAAGAGTGAAAAATGACGTCACGCACGCACTTACGTTGAAATTGCATGAACGAATGAACAAAAAACAGATTTTAAGTAGTTGTGACGGCATACGGTCGTCACAAAAATCTTGATGACGAAAAAAAGAGAATAGAAAGCTAATTATAGACCCAGGCATCGCTGTGCGGCTATTAGAAAAGAAAATCTCTGTAATTACAATTTTGGCAACGCTTTTGAACATCCTCCTCCCTCAGAATAAAACTTCGATCACGTTGAAAAAATTGCTTTTTCCGTTTCAATTACAGCCCTTATAAGTCCTCAGAATACTCAACTCATCAAAACTCTTAGGGTCAGCGTAGGCTTGCAGTGATAGTGTTTTAGCAAGACCTCGCACAGAACTATTTAATGCACAACTTAAGGAAAAAGGTTTTCTCAAAATTGAAACTCGGAATTGACCGATTTCTATCATAACTGTAATCAAAGCTTTTTGAAAACTATACAAAGCGCAGACTATTTGCATGCAGAAAAAAAGAATTTTGTTTAAGAAAAACATTTGTTTAAGAAAAATATTTGTCTAAGAAGTTTGTTTAAGAAAAAAGAAAAATATTCTACAATGGACGCATAAGTTGACTTAACTCTAGCTTATTAGAATTGAATGGGAACAAGTTTAACACATGCCCGATTTTTTTATCTCACTTCTGCGTTCAAATAAAAAAATAATCTCGTAATACATAAAATTGAAATTTCTTGCATTCAAAGATTTATCAGTAAAAAATTTGTCAAGTGTCTTAAGTGGCAGAATGCAAAAAAAACTGTCAATCTCGAAAAATCGGATTGTATTGACTTACACCAAGGGGATCCTTCGGGTACTGTTCCTTGGCCGCTATTGTTCCATCTTTATGTAATCAATTTTGAAATAATAATAAGTGAAATCATTCAATACGCTGATGATACTGTTCTTTTAACATATCACCGTGACCTTGATAACGGCAAAAAACTTGAATACTCTATAGGTACTCTACTGGGATACTGTACGCCTTTGGTACAGTTTCATGGCGTGACTTGATGTTTTCATAAATCTAGTTCTCATCGATGCAATAAAACAAACAATTTTTAATTTGTTTACTGTTCGTATTAAGTGTAATTTACCTCTATCCTCAATGATTGTGAACGCGCAATGTTTCTTTCCGAAATATTTGATGCCTCTGTTATTTTCTCTCAAATAATCTTCAATTAGATTGACACACACTCACTTGACGTCATCTCTATGAATTTAAAAAAAATTCAATGTGAGGAAGTAATTTGTGAGAGTGAGGTAAGTCACATGTGACCAAAAACTTAATCACGCGAATGAATAAAAACTCGCTCTACTAAGAGTGAAAAATGACGTCACGCACGCACTTACGCTGAAATTGCATGAACGAATGAACAAAAAACAGATTTTAAGTAGTTGTGACGTCATATGGTCGTCACAAAAATCTTGATGACGAAAAAAAGAGAATAGAAAGCTAATTATAGCCCCAGGCATCGCTGTGCGGCTATTAGAAAAGAAAATCTCTGTAATTACAATTTTGGCAACGCTTTTGAACATCCTCCTCCCTCAGAATAAAACTTCGATCACGTTGAAAAAATTACTTTTTCCGTTTCAATTACAGCCCTTATAAGTCCTCAGAATACTCAACTCATCAAAACTCTTAGGGTCAGCGTAGGCTTGCAGTGATAGTGTTTTAGCAAGACCTCGCACAGAACTATTTAATGCAAAACTTAAGGAAAAAGGTTTTCTCAAAATTGAAACCCGGAATTGACCGATTTCTATCATAACTGTAATCAAAGCTTTTTGAAAACTATACAAAGCGCAGACTATTTGCATGCAGAAAAAAAGAATTTTGTTTAAGAAAAATATTTGTTTCAGAAAAAAATTTGTCTAAGAAGTTTGTTTAAGAAAAAAGAAAAATATTCTACAATGGACGCATAAGTTGACTTAACTCTAGCTTATTAGAATTGAATGGGAACAAGTTTAACACATGCCCGAATTTTTATCTCACTTCTGCGTTCAAATAAAAAAATAATCTCGTAATACATAAAATTGAAATTTCTTGCATTCAAAGATTCATCAGTAAAAAATTTGTCAAGTGTCTTAAGTGGCAGAATGCAAAAAAACTGTCAATCTCGAAAAATCGGATTGTATTGACTTACACCAAGGCGTTCCTTCGGGTACTGTTCCTTGGCAGCTATTGTTCCATCTTTATGTAATCCATTTTGAGCTAATAATGAGTGAAATCATTCAATACGCTGATGATTCTGTTCTTTTAACATATCATCGTGACCTTGATAACGGCAAAAAAACCTGAATACTCCATAGATACTCTACTGGTCTACTGTACGCCTCTGACACTTCAACTAAACGAAGTTAAAGCTGAAAAAAAAGTAATCGGCAAAAGTAACAACAATCACAACTTCCAGAACAAAACTTGAAGACAAACCTGAATGTCCGGGAAAAACAATAGATATATATCAGCTATCAATCAGAATTTGCTCTCGATAACGGCCCAAGGTATGAATGAAATGCTTATACAACATGAGAGACAACCTACCAAAAAACTGTTTCCTGTTATGATTGATTTTCTATAAAAATCATAGTTTTGGTACAGTTCAATCGCGTTACTTGATGTTTCCATAAATCAAGTTCTCGTCAATGCAATAAAACAAACAATTTTTAATTTGTTTACTGATCATATTAATTGTAATTTACCTCTATCCTCACTGATTGAAGAACGTGCAAATTTACTTTCCGAAATATTTGATGCCTCTGTTATTTTCTCTCAAATAACCTTCAATTAGATTGACACACTCACTTGACCTCATCTCTATGAATTTAAAAAAATTCAATGTGAGAAAGTCATTTGTGAGAGTGAGGTAAGTCACATGTGACCAAAAACTTAATCACGCGAATGAATAAAAAAACGCGCTCCACTATGAGTGAAAAATGACGTCACACACGCAATTAAGTTGAAATTGCATGAACGAATGAACAAAAAACAGATTTGAAGTGCTTGTGACGTCATATGGTCGTCACAAAAATCTTGATGACGAAAAAAAGAGATTAGAAGGCCAATAAAAGCCCCAGGTATCGCTGTGCGGCTATTAGAAAAGGAAATCTCTTGAATTACAAATTTGGCGACGCTTTTCAACAACCTCCTCCCTTAGATAAAACTTCGATCACTTTGAAAAAATTACTTTTTTCGTTTCAATTCAAGCCCTTACAAGTCCTCAGAATACTGAACCCATCAAAACTCTTAGGGCTAGCGTAGGCTTGCAGTGATGGTGTTTTAGCAAGATCTCGCACAAAACTATTTACTGCACAACTTCAGGAAAAAGCTTTCTCTAAATTGAAACTCGGAATTGACCGATTTCAATGATAACCGTAATCAAAGCTTTTTGAAAACCATACAAAGCGCAGACTATTTGCATGCAGAAAAAAGAATATTGTTTAAGGAAAAAATATTCTACAATGGACGCATAAGTTGACTTAACTCTAGCTTATTAGAATTGAATGGGAACAAGTTTAACACATGCTCGATTTTTGATCTCGCTTCTGCACTCAAATAAAAAATCATCTCAATACAAAAAATTGAAATTTCTTGCATTCAAAGATTCATCAGTAAAAAAATTGTCAAGTGTCTTAAGTGGCAGAATGCAAAAAAACTGTCAATCTCGAAAAATCGGAGTGTATTGATTTACACCAAGGGGTTCCTCCGGGTACTGTTCCTTGGCCGCTTTTGTTCCATCTTTATGTAATCAATTTTGAACTAACAATGAGTGAAATCATTCAATACACTGATGGCACTGTTCTTTTAACATATCATCGTGACCCTGATAACGGCAAAAAAACTTGAATACTCCATACAAACTCTACTGGTCGACTGTACGCCTCTGACACTTCAACTAATAAAAGATAAAGCTCACAAAAAAAGTAATCGGCAAAAGTAACAACAATCACAACTTCGAGAACAAAACTTGAAGACAAACCTGAATGTCCGGGAAAAACAATAGATATCAGCTATCAATCAGAATTCAAAAATTTGCTCTCGATAACGGCCCAAGGTATGAATGAAATGCTTATACAACATGAGAGACAACCTACCAAAAAACTGTTTCCTGTTATGATTGATTTTCTATAAAAATCATAGTTTTGGTACAGTTCAATCGCGTTACTTGATGTTTTCATAAATCAAGTTCTCGTCGATGCAATAAAACAAACAATTTTTAATTTGTTTACTGATGATATTAAGTGTAATTTACCTCTATCCTCAATGATTGAAGAACGTGCAAATTTACTTTCCGAAATATTTGATGCCTCTGTTATTTTCTCTCAAATAATCTTCAATTAGATTGACACACACTCACTTGACGTCATCTCTATGAATTTAAAAAAATTCAATGTGAGAAAGTCATTTGTGAGAGTGAGGTAAGTCACATGTGACCAAAAACTTAATCACGCGAATGAATAAAAAACGCGCTCCACTATGAGTGAAAAATGACGTCACACACGCAATTAAGTTGAAATTGCATGAACGAATGAACAAAAAACAGATTTGAAGTGCTTGTGACGTCATATGGTCGTCACAAAAATCTTGATGAAAAAAAGAGATTAGAAGGCCAATAAAAGCCCCAGGTATCATTGTGCGGCTATTAGAAAAGGAAATCTCTTGAATTAAAAATTTGGCGACGCTTTTCAACAACCTCCTCCCTTAGATAAAACTTCGATCACTTTGAAAAAATTACTTTTTTCGTTTCAATTCAAGCCCTTACAAGTCCTCAGAATACTGAACCCATCAAAACTCTTAGGGCTAGCGTAGGCTTGCAGTGATGGTGTATTAGCAAGATCTCGCACAAAACTATTTACTGCACAACTTCAGGAAAAAGCTTTCTCTAAATTGAAACTCGGAATTGACCGATTTCAATGATAATCGTAATCAAAGCTTTTTGAAAACCATACAAAGCGCAGACTATTTGCATGCAGAAAAAAGAATATTGTTTAAGGAAAAATATTCTACAATGGACGCATAAGTTGACTTAACTCTAGCTTATTAGAATTGAATGGGAACAAGTTTAACACATGCTCGATTTTTGATCTCACTTCTGCACTCAAATAAAAAAATCATCTCAATACAAAAAATTGAAATTTCTTGCATTCAAAGATTCATCAGTAAAAAATTTGTCAAGTGTCTTAAGTGGCAGAATGCAAAAAACTGTCAATCTCGAAAAATCGGAGTGTATTGATTTACACCAAGGGGTTCCTCCGGGTACTGTTCCTTGGCCGCTTTTGTTCCATCTTTATGTAATCAATTTTGAACTAACAATGAGTGAAATCATTCAATACACTGATGGCACTGTTCTTTTAACATATCATCGTGACCCTGATAACGGCAAAAAAAACTTGAATACTCCATAGAAACTCTACTGGTCTACTGTACGCCTCTGACACTTCAACTAATAAAAGATAAAGCTGAAAAAAAAGTAATCGGCAAAAGTAACAACAATCACAACTTCGAGAACAAAAGTTGAAGACAAATCTGAATATCCGGGAAAATTTATAGATATCAGTTATCAATCAGAATTCAAAAATCTGCTCTCGATAACGGCCCAAGGTATGAATAAAATGCTTATACAACATGAGAGACAGCCTACCAAAAAATTGTTTCCTGTTATGATTGATTTTTTTTTATAAAATCATAGTTTTGGTACAATTTAATCGCGTTACTCGATGTTTTCATAAATCAAGTTCTCATCGATGCAAAAAAAACAAACAATTTTTAATTTGTTTACTGATCGTATTAAGTGTAATTTACCTCTATCCTCAATGATTGTAAACGTGCAATGTATCTTTCCGAAATATTTGATGCCTCTGTTATTTTCTCCCAAATAACCTTCAATTAGATTGACACACACTCACTTGACCTCATCTCTATGAATTTAAAAAAATTCAATGTGAGGAAGTCATTTGTGAGGCAAGTCACATGTGACCAAAAACTTAATCACGCGAATGAATAAAAAAACGCGCTCCACTAAGAGTGAAAAATGACGTCACACACGCAATTAAGTTGAAATTGCATGAACGTATGAACAAAAAACAGATTTGAAGTGCTTGTGACGTCATATGGTCGTCACAAAAATCTTGATGACGAAAAAAAGAAAATAGAAGGCCAATAACAGCCCCAGGTATCGCTGTGCGGCTATTAGAAAAAGGAATATCTTGAATTACAAATTTGGCGAAGCTTTTCAACATCCTCCTCCCTTAGATAAAACTTCAATCACGTTGAAAAAATTACTTTTTTCGTTTCAATTCAAGCCCTTACAAGTCCTCAGAATACTGAACCCACCAAAACTCTTAGGGCCAGCGTAGGCTTGCAGTGATGGTGTTTTAGCAAGACCTCGCACAAAACTATTTACTGCACAACTTCAGGAAAAAACCTTTCTCTAAATTGAAACTCGGGATTGACCGATTTCAATGATAACCGTAATCAAAGCTTTTTGAAAACTAAACAAAGCGCAGACTATTTGCATGCAGAAAAAAAAGAATTTTGTTTGAGGAAAAATATTCTAATATGGACGCATAAGTTGACTTAACTCTAGCTTATTAGAATTGAATGGGAACAAGTTTAACACATTCCCGATTTTTTTTATCTCACTTATGCATTCGAATAAAAAAAATGATCTCATAATACAAAAAAAAATTGAAATTTCTTGCATTCAAAAATTTATCGGTAAAAAATTTGTGAAGTGTTTTAAGACGCAGAATGCAAAAAAAACTGTCAATCGTAAAAAATCAAATTGTATTGACTTACACCAAGGGGTTACTTCGGGTACTGTTCCTTGGCCGCTTTTGTTCCATCTTTATGTAATCAAAATCGAACTAATATGAGTAAAATCATTCAATACATATGATGATACTGTTCTTTTAACATATCATCGTGACCTTGATAACGGCAAAAAACTTGAAAACTCCATAGATACTCTACTGGACTACTGTACGCCTTTGACACTTCAACTAAACGCAGATAAAGCCGAAAAAAATTAGCCGGCAAAAGAAACAATCACAACTTCGAGAGCAAAAGTTGAAGACAAACCTGAATATCCGGGAAAATCTATAGATATCAGCTATCAATCAGAATTCAAAAATCTGCTCTCGATAACGGCCCAAGGTATGAATGAAATGCTTATACAATATGAGAGACAGCCTACCAAAAAATTGACTCCTTTTATCATTGATTTTTTTTAAAAATTATAGTTTTTGTACAGTTTAATCGCGTTACATGATGTTTTCATAAATCAAGTTCTCGTCGATGCAATAAAACAGACAATTTTTAATTTGTTTACTGATCATATTAAGTGTAATTTACCTCTATCCTCAATGATTGAAGAACGTGCAAAGTTACCTTCCTAAATACTTGATGCCTCTGTTATTTGCTCACAATTAGATTGACACACATTCACTTGACCTCATCTCTATGAATTTTAAAAAATCCAATGTGAGGAAGTCATTTGTGATTGAGGTAAGTCACATGTGACCAAAAACTTAATCACGCGAATAAAAAACTCGCTCCACTAAGAGCGAAAAATGACGTCACGCACGCACTTACGTTGAAATTGCATGAACGAATGAACAAAAAACAGATTTGAAGTGCTTGTGACGTCATATGGTCGTCACAAAAATCTTGATGACGAAAAAAAGAGATTAGAAGGCCAATAAAAGCCCCAGGTATCGCTGTGCGGCTATTAGAAAAGGAAATCTCTTGAATTACAAATTTGGCGACGCTTTTCAACAACCTCCTCCCTTAGATAAAACTTCGATCACTTTGAAAAAATTACTTTTTTCGTTTCAATTCAAGCCCTTACAAGTCCTCAGAATACTGAACCCACCAAAACTCTTAGGGCTAGCGTAGGCTTGCAGTGATGGTGTTTTAGCAAGATCTCGCACAAAACTATTTACTGCACAACTTCAGGAAAAAAGCTTTCTCTAAATTGAAACTCGGAATTGACCGATTTCAATGATAATCGTAATCAAAGCTTTTTGAAAACTATACAAAGCGCAGACTATTTGCATGCAGAAAAAAGAATATTGTTTAAGGAAAAATATTCTACAACGGACGCATAAGTTGACTTATATCTAGCTTATTAGAATTGAATGGGGACAAGTTTAACACATGCCCGATTTTTTTTTATCTCACTTAAGCATTCGAATAAAAAAAATCATCTCATAATTCAAAAATTGAAATTTCTTGCATTCAAAAATTCATCAGTAAAAAATTTGTCAAGTGTCTTCAGTGGCAGAATGCAAAAAAAAATGTCAAAGGTGGAAAATCGGATTGTATTGACTTACACCAAGGGGTGCCTTCGGGTACTGTTCCTTGGCCGCTATTGTTCCATCTTTATGTAATCAATTTTGAAATAATAATGAGTGAAATCATTCAATACGCTGATGATACTGTTCTTTTAACATATCATCGTGACCTTGATAACGGCAAAAAACTTTAATACTCCATAGAAACTCTACTGGACTACTGTACACCTTTGGTACAGTTTCATGACGTGACTCGATGTTTTCATAAATCAATTTCATCGATGCAATAAAACAAACAATTTTTAATTTGTTTACTGATCGTATTAAGTGTATTTACCTCTATCCTCAATGATTGTGAACGTGCAATGTTTCTTTCCGAAATATTTGAAGCCTCTGTTATTTTTTCTCAAATAACCTTCAATTAGATTGACACACATTCACTTGACATCTCTATGAATTTTAAAAAATTCAATGTGAGGAAGTCATTTGTGAGTGAGGAAAGTCACATGTGACCAAAAACTTAATCACGCGAATGAATAAAAAAAACTCGCTCCGCTAAGAGTTAGAAACGACGTCACGCACGCACTTAAGTTGAAATTGCGTGAACGAATGAACAAAAAAACAGATTTGAAGTGCTTGTGACGTCATATGGTCGTCACAAAAATCTTGATGACGAAAAAAAGAGAATAGAAGGCCAATAACAGCCCCAGGTATCGCTTTGCGGCTATTAGAAAAAGGAATATCTTGAATTACAAATTTGTCGAAGCTTTTCAACATCCTCCTCCCTTAGATAAAACTTCAATCTCGTTGAAAAAATTACTTTTTTCGTTTCAATTCAAGCCCTTACAAGTCCTCAGAATACTGAACTCATCAAAACTCTTAGGGCCAGCGTAGGCTTGCAGTGATGGTGCTTTAGCAAGACCTCGCACAGAACTATTTAATGAACAATTTAAGGAAAAAGGTTTTCTCATAATTGAAACTCGGAATTGACCGATTTCTATGATAACTGTAATCAAAGCGCAGACTTTGAAAACTATACAAAGCGCAGACTATTTGCATGCAGAAAAAAGAATATTGTTTAAGGAAAAATATTCTACAACGGACGCATAAGTTGACTTACCTCTAGCTCATTAGAATTGAATGGGAACAAGTTTAACACATGCCCGATTTTTGATCTCATTTCTGCATTCAAATAAAAAAATCATCTCGTAATATATAAAATTTAAACTTCTTGCATTCAAAAATTTATCAGTAAAAAATTAGTCAAGTGTCTCAAGTGGCAGAAAGCAAAAAAACTGTCAACCTCGAAAAATCGGATTGTATTGGCTTACACCAAGGGGTTCCTCCGGGTACTGTTCCTTGGCCGCTTTTGTTCCATCTTTATGCAATCAATTTTGAACTAACAATGAGTGAAATCATTCAATACACTGATGGTACTGTTCTTTTATAATATCATCGTGACCTTGATAACGGCAAAAAAAACTTGAATACACCATAGATACTCTACTGGTCTACTGTACGCCTCTGACACTTCAACTAAAAGATAAAGCTGAAAGAAAAGTAACCGGCAAAAGAAACAATCACAACTTCGAGAACAAAAGTTGAAGACAAATCTGAATATCCGGGAAAAACTATAGATATCAGCTATCAATCAGAATTCAAAAATCTGCTCTCGATAACGGTCCAAGGTATGAATGAAATGCTTATACAACATGAGACAGCCTACCAAAAAATTGATTCATTTTATGATTGATTTTTTTTTTTTTATAAAATCATAGTTTTTGTACAGTTTAATCGCGTTACATGATGTTTTCATAAATCAAGTTCTCGTCGATGCAATAAAACAGACAATTTTTAATTTGCTTACTGATCATATTAAGTGTTAATTTACCTCTATCCTCAATGATTGAAGAACGTGCAAAGTTACTTTCCGAAATACTTGATGCCTCTGTTATTTGCTCTCAAATAACCTTCAATTAGATTGACACACATTCACTTGACCTCATCTCTATGAAATTTAAAAAATCCAATGTGAGGAAGTCATTTGTGAGTGAGGTAAGTCACATGTGACCAAAAACTTAATCACGCGAATAAAAAACTCGCTCCACTAAGAGCGAAAAATGACGTCACGCACGCACTTACGTTGAAATTGCATGAACGAATGAACAGGTAACAGATTTGAAGTGGTTGTGACATCATATGGTCGTCACAAAAATCTTGATGACGAAAAAAAAGAGAATAGAAGGCCAATAACAGCCATTAGAATTGAATGGGAACAAGTTTAACACATGCCCGATTTTTGATCTCATTTCTGCATTCAAATAAAAAAATCATCTCGTAATATATAAAATTTAAACTTCTTGCATTCAAAAATTTATCAGTAAAAAATTAGTCAAGTGTCTCAAGTGGCAGAAAGCAAAAAAACTGTCAACCTCGAAAAATCGGATTGTATTGACTTACACCAAGGGGTTCCTCCGGGTACTGTTCCTTGGCCGCTTTTGTTCCATCTTTATGTAATCAATTTTGAACTAACAATGAGTGAAATCATTCAATACACTGATGGTACTGTTCTTTTATAATATCATCGTGACCTTGATAACGGCAAAAAAAAACTTGAATACACCATAGATACTCTACTGGTCTACTGTACGCCTCTGACACTTCAACTAAAAGATAAAGCTGAAAGAAAAGTAACCGGCAAAAGAAACAATCACAACTTCGAGAACAAAAGTTGAAGACAAATCTGAATATCCGGGAAAAACTATAGATATCAGCTATCAATCAGAATTCAAAAATCTGCTCTCGATAACGGTCCAAGGTATGAATGAAATGCTTATACAACATGAGAGACAGCCTACCAAAAAATTGATTCATTTTATGATTGCTTTTTTTTTTATAAAATCATAGTTTTTGTACAGTTTAATCGCGTTACATGATGTTTTCATAAATCAAGTTCTCGTCGATGCAATAAAACAGACAATTTTTAATTTGCTTACTGATCATATTAAGTGTTAATTTACCTCTATCCTCAATGATTGAAGAACGTGCAAAGTTACTTTCCGAAATACTTGATGCCTCTGTTATTTGCTCTCAAATAACCTTCAATTAGATTGACACACATTCACTTGACCTCATCTCTATGAATTTTAAAAAATCCAATGTGAGGAAGTCATTTGTGAGTGAGGTAAGTCACATGTGACCAAAAACTTAATCACGCGAATAAAAAACTCGCTCCACTAAGAGCGAAAAATGACGTCACGCACGCACTTACGTTGAAATTGCATGAACGAATGAACAGGTAACAGATTTGAAGTGGTTGTGACATCATATGGTCGTCACAAAAATCTTGATGACGAAAAAAAAAAGAGAATAGAAGGCCAATAACAGCCCCAGGAATCGCTGTGCGGCTATTAGAAAAGGAAATCTCTTGAATTACAAATTTGGCGACGCATTTCAACATCCTCCTCCCTTAGATAAAACTTCGATCACGTTGAAAAAATTACTTTTTTGTTTCAGAATACTGAACTCATCTTAACTTAGGACCAGCGTAGGCTTGCAGTGATGTTGTTTTAGCTAGACCTCGCACAGAACTATTTAATGCACAACTTAAGGAAAAATGCTTTCTCTAAATTGAAACTCGGAATTGACCGATTTTTATCATAACTGTAATCAAAGCTTTTTAAAAACTATACAAAGCGCAAACTATTTGCATGCAGAAAAAAGAATATTGTTTAAGGAAAAATATTCTACAACGGACGCATAAGTTGACTTATATCTAGCTTATTAGAATTGAATGGGAACAAGTTTAACACATGCCCGATTTTTTTTTATCTCACTTAGGCATTCGAATAAAAAAATCATCTTATAATACAAAAAATTGAAATTTCTTGCATTCAAATATTCATCAGTAAAAAATCTGTCAAGTGTCTTAAGTGGCAGAATGCAAAAAAATGTCATAGGTGAAAAATCGGATTGTATTGACTTACACCAAGGGGTTCCTTCGGTTACTGTTCCTTGGCCGCTTTTGTTCTATCTTTACGTAATCAATTTTGAACTAATAATGAGTGAAATCATTCAATACGCTGATGATACTGTTTTTTTAACATATCATCGTGACCTTGATATAGGCAAAAAATTTCAATACCCCATTGATACTCTACTGGACTACTGTACGCCTTTGGTACAGTTTCATGGCGTGACTTGATGTTTTCATAAATCAAGTTCTCATCGATGCAATAAAACAAACAATTTTTAATTTGTTTTCTGATCGTATTAAGTGTAATTTACCTCTATCCTCAATGATTGTGAACGTGCAAGGTTTCTTTCCAAAATATTTGATGCCTCTGTTATTTTTTCTCAAATAACCTTCAATTAGATTGACACACATTCACTTGACCTCATCTCTATGAATTTTAAAAAATTCAATGTGAGGAAGTCATTTGTGAGAGTGAGGTAAGTCACATGTGACCAAAAACTTAATCACGCGAATGAATAAAAAAACTCGCTCCACTAAGAGTGGAAAATGACGTCACGCACGCACTTACGTTGAAATTGCATGAACGGATGAACAAAAAACAGATTTGAAGTGCTTGTGAAGTCATATGGTCGTCACAAAAATCTTGATGACGAAAAAAAAGAGAATAGAAGGCCAATAACAGCCCCAGGTGTCGATGTGCGGCTATTAGAAAAGGAAATCTCTTGAATTACAAATTTGGCGACGCATTTCAACATCCTCCTCCCTTAGATAAAACTTCGATCACGTTGAAAAAATTACTTTTTTGTTTCAGAATACTGAACTCATCTTAACTTAGGACCAGCGTAGGCTTGCAGTGATGTTGTTTTAGCTAGACCTCGCACAGAACTCTTTAATGCACAACTTAAGGAAAAATGCTTTCTCTAAATTGAAACTCGGAATTGACCGATTTCTATCATAACTGTAATCAAAGCTTTTTAAAAACTATACAAAGCGCAGACTATTTGCATGCAGAAAAAAGAATATTGTTTAAGGAAAAATATTCTACAACGGACGCATAAGTTGACTTATATCTAGCTTATTAGAATTGAATGGGAACAAGTTTAACACATGCCCGATTTTTTTTATCTCACTTATGCATTCGAATAAAAAAAATCATCTCATAATACAAAAAATTGAAATTTCTTGCATTCAAAAATTCATCAGTAAAAAATCTGTCAAGTGTCTTAAGTGGCAGAATGCAAAAAAATGTCATAGGTGAAAAATCGGATTGTATTGACTTACACCAAGGGGTTCCTTCGGTTACTGTTCCTTGGCCGCTTTTGTTCCATCTTTACGTAATCAATTTTGAACTAATAATGAGTGAAATCATTCAATACGCTGATGATACTGTTCTTTTAACATATCATCGTGACATTGATAACGGCAAAAAATTTCAATACTCCATTGATACTCTACTGGACTACTGTACGCCTTTGGTACAGTTTCATGGCGTGACTTGATGTTTTCATAAATCAAGTTCTCATCGATGCAATAAAACAAACAATTTTTAATTTGTTTTCTGATCGTATTAAGTGTAATTTACCTCTATCCTCAATGATTGTGAACGCGCAATGTTTCTTTCCGAAATATTTGATGCCTCTGTTATTTTTTCTCAAATAACCTTCAATTAGATTGACACACATTCACTTGACCTCATCTCTATGAATTTTAAAAAATTCAATGTGAGGAAGTCATTTGTGAGAGTGAGGTAAGTCACATGTGACCAAAAACTTAATCACGCGAATGAATAAAAAACTCGCTCCACTAAGAGTGGAAAATGACGTCAGGCACGCACTTACGTTGAAATTGCATGAACGGATGAACAAAAAACAGATTTGAAGTGCTTGTGAAGTCATAAGGTCGTCACAAAAATCTTGATGACGAAAAAAAAGAGAATAGAAGGCCAATAACAGCCCCAGGTGTCGATGTGCGGCTATTAGAAAAGGAAATCTCTTGAATTACAAATTTGGCGACGCATTTCAACATCCTCCTCCCTTAGATAAAACTTCAATGACGTTGAAAAAATTCTTTTTTCGTTTCAATTCAAGCCCTTACAAGTCCTCAGAATACTGAACTCATCAAAACTCTTAGGACCAGCGTAGGCTTGCAGTGATGATGTTTTAGCAAGACCTCGCAAAGAACTATTTAATGCGCAACTTAACAAAAATGCTTTCTCTAAATTGAAACTCGGAATTGAACGATTTCTATCATAACTGTAATCAAAGCGCAGATTTTGAAAACTATACAAAGCGCAGACTATTTGCATGCAGAAAAAAGAATATTGTTTAAGGAAAAATATTCTACAACGGACGCATAAGTTGACATACCTCTAGCTTATTAGAATTGAATGGGAACAAGTTTAACACATTCCCGATTTTTTTATCTCACTTATGCATTCGAATAAAAAAAATCATCTCATAATACAAAAAAAAAATGAAATTTCTTGCATTCAAAAATTTATCAGTAAAAAATTTGTGAAGTGTCTTAAGTGGCAGAATGCAAAAAAAACTGTCAATCGTAAAAAATCAAATTGTATTGACTTACACCAAGGGGTTACTTCGGGTACTCTTCCTTGGCCGCTTTTGTTCCATCTTTATGTAATCAAAGTTGAACTAATATGAGTAAAATCATTCAATACGATGATGATACTGTTCTTTTAACATATCATCGTGACCTTGATAACGAAAAAAAACTTGAATACTCCATAGATACTCTACTGGACTACTGTACGCCTTTGACACTTCAACTAAACGCAGATAAAGCCGAAAAAAATTAACCGGCAAAAGAAACAATCACAACTTCGAGAACAAAAGTTGAAGACAAACCTGAATATCTGGGAAAAACTATATATATCAGCTATCAATCAAATATAGATATCAGCTATCAATAAAAAAACTCGCTCCACTAAGAGTGATAAATGACGTCACGCACGCACTTGAGTTGAAATTGCATGAAAGAATGAACAAAAAGCAGATTTGAAGTGGTTGTGACGTCATATGGTAGTAACAAAAATCTTGATGACGAAAAAAAAGAAGAGAAGGCTAATAACAGCCCCAGGTATCGCTGTGCGGCTATTAGAAAAGGAAATCTCTTGAATTACAAATTTGGCGAAGGTTTTCAACATCCTCCCTTAGATAAAACTTCAATCACAATCACGTTGAAAAAATTACCTTTTCCGTTTCAATTCAAGCCCTTACAAGTCCTCAGAATACTGAACTCATCAAAACTCTTAGGACCAGCGTAGGCTTGCAGTGATGATGTTTTAGCAAGACCTCCCAAAGAACTATTTAATGCGCAACTTAAGAAAACTGCTTTCTCTAAATTGAAACTCGGAATTGAACGATTTCTATCATAACTGTAATCAAAGCGCAGATTTTGAAAACTATACAAAGCGCAGACTATTTGCATGCAGAAAAAAGAATATTGTTTAAGGAAAAATATTCTACAACGGACGCATAAGTTGACATACCTCCAGCTTATTAGAATTGAATGGGAACAAGTTTAACACATTCCCGATTTTTTTTATCTCACTTATGCATTCGAATAAAAAAAATCATCTCATAATACAAAAAAAATTGAAATTTCTTGCATTCAAAAATTTATCAGTAAAAAATTTGTGAAGTGTCTTAAGTGGCAGAATGCAAAAAAACTGTCAATCGTAAAAAATCAAATTGTATTGACTTACACCAAGGGGTTACTTCGGGTACTGTTCCTTGGCCGCTTTTGTTCCATCTTTATGTAATCAAAGTTGAACTAATATGAGTAAAATCATTCAATACGATGATGATACTGTTCTTTTAACATATCATCGTGACCTTGATAACGGCAAAAAACTTGAATACTCCATAGATACTCTACTGGACTACTGTACGCCTTTGACACTTCAACTAAACGCAGATAAAGCCGAAAAAATTAACCGGCAAAAGAAACAATCACAACTTCGAGAACAAAAGTTGAAGACAAACCTGAATATCCGGGAAAAACTATAGATATCAGCTATCAATCAAATATAGATATCAGCTATCAATAAAAAAAACTCGCTCCACTAAGAGTGATAAATGACGTCACGCACGCACTTGAGTTGAAATTGCATGAAAGAATGAACAAAAAGCAGATTTGAAGTGGTTGTGACGTCATATGGTAGTAACAAAAATCTTGATGACGAAAAAAAAGACGAGAAGGCTAATAACAGCCCCAGGTATCGCTGTGCGGCTATTAGAAAAGGAAATCTCTTGAATTACAAATTTGGCGAAGGTTTTCAACATCCTCCCTTAGATAAAACTTCAATCACAATCACGTTGAAAAAATTACCTTTTTCGTTTCAATTCAAGCCCTTACAAGTCCTCAGAATACTGAACTCATCAAAACTCTTAGAACCAGCGTAGGCTTGCAGTGATGGTGTTTTAGCAAGACCTCGCAAAGAACTATTCAATGCACAACTTAAGGAAAAATGTTTTCTCAAAATTGAAACTCGGAATTGACCGATTTCTATCATAACTGTAATCAAAGCTTTTTGAAAAGTATACAAAGCGCAGACTATTTGCATGCAGAAAAAAGAATTTTATTTAAGGAAAAATATTCTACAACGGACGCATAATTTGACTTAACTCTAGCTTATTAGAAATGAATGGGAACAGGTTTAACTTATGCCCGATTTATGATCTCACTTATGCATTCGAATAAAAAAATCATCTCATAATACAAAAAATTGAAATTTCTTGCATTCAAAAATTCATCAGTAAAAAATTTGTGAAGTGTCTTAAGTGGCAGAATGCAAAAAAACTGTCAATCGTAAAAAATCAAATTGTATTGACTTACACCAAGGGGTTACTTCGGGTACTGTTCCTTGGCCGCTTTTGTTCCATCTTTATGTAATCAAAGTTGAACTAATATGAGTAAAATCATTCAATACGATGATGATACTGTTCTTTTAACATATCATCGTGACCTTGATAACGGCAAAAAACTTGAATACTCCATAGATACTCTACTGGACTACTGTACGCCTTTGACACTTCAACTAAACGCAGATAAAGCCGAAAAAATTAACCGGCAAAAGAAACAATCACAACTTCGAGAACAAAAGTTGAAGACAAACCTGAATATCCGGGAAAAACTATAGATATCAGCTATCAATCAAATATAGATATCAGCTATCAATAAAAAAAACTCGCTCCACTAAGAGTGATAAATGACGTCACGCACGCACTTGAGTTGAAATTGCATGAAAGAATTAACAAAAAGCAGATTTGAAGTGGTTGTGACGTCATATGGTAGTAACAAAAATCTTGATGACGAAAAAAAAGACGAGAAGGCTAATAACAGCCCCAGGTATCGCTGTGCGGCTATTAGAAAAAGAAATCTCGAATTACAAATTTGGCGAAGGTTTTCAACATCCTCCCTTAGATAAAACTTCAATCACAATCACGTTGAAAAAATTACCTTTTTCGTTTCAATTCAAGCCCTTACAAGTCCTCAGAATACTGAACTCATCAAAACTCTTAGGACCAGCGTAGGCTTGCAGTGATGATGTTTTAGCAAGACCTCCCAAAGAACTATTTAATGCGCAACTTAAGAAAACTGCTTTCTCTAAATTGAAACTCGGAATTGAACGATTTCTATCATAACTGTAATCAAAGCGCAGATTTTGAAAACTATACAAAGCGCAGACTATTTGCATGCAGAAAAAAGAATATTGTTTAAGGAAAAATATTCTACAACGGACGCATAAGTTGACATACCTCCAGCTTATTAGAATTGAATGGGAACAAGTTTAACACATTCCCGATTTTTTTTTATCTCACTTATGCATTCGAATAAAAAAAATCATCTCATAATACAAAAAAAATTGAAATTTCTTGCATTCAAAAATTTATCAGTAAAAAATTTGTGAAGTGTCTTAAGTGGCAGAATGCAAAAAAACTGTCAATCGTAAAAAATCAAATTGTATTGACTTACACCAAGGGGTTACTTCGGGTACTGTTCCTTGGCCGCTTTTGTTCCATCTTTATGTAATCAAAGTTGAACTAATATGAGTAAAATCATTCAATACGATGATGATACTGTTCTTTTAACATATCATCGTGACCTTGATAACGGCAAAAAACTTGAATACTCCATAGATACTCTACTGGACTACTGTACGCCTTTGACACTTCAACTAAACGCAGATAGAGCCGAAAAAATTAACCGGCAAAAGAAACAATCACAACTTCGAGAACAAAAGTTGAAGACAAACCTGAATATCCGGGAAAAACTATAGATATCAGCTATCAATCAAATATAGATATCAGCTATCAATAAAAAAAAACTCGCTCCACTAAGAGTGATAAATGACGTCACGCACGCACTTGAGTTGAAATTGCATGAAAGAATGAACAAAAAGCAGATTTGAAGTGGTTGTGACGTCATATGGTAGTAACAAAAATCTTGATGACGAAAAAAAAAGACGAGAAGGCTAATAACAGCCCCAGGTATCGCTGTGCGGCTATTAGAAAAGGAAATCTCTTGAATTACAAATTTGGCGAAGGTTTTCAACATCCTCCCTTAGATAAAACTTCAATCACAATCACGTTGAAAAAATTACCTTTTTCGTTTCAATTCAAGCCCTTACAAGTCCTCAGAATACTGAACTCATCAAAACTCTTAGAACCAGCGTAGGCTTGCAGTGATGGTGTTTTAGCAAGACCTCGCAAAGAACTATTCAATGCACAACTTAAGGAAAAATGTTTTCTCAAAATTTAAACTCGGAATTGACCGATTTCTATCATAACTGTAATCAAAGCTTTTTGAAAAGTATACAAAGCGCAGACTATTTGCATGCAGAAAAAAGAATTTTATTTAAGGAAAAATATTCTACAACGGACGCATAATTTGACTTAACTCTAGCTTATTAGAAATGAATGGGAACAGGTTTAACTTATGCCCGATTTATGATCTCACTTATGCATTCGAATAAAAAAATCATCTCATAATACAAAAAATTGAAATTTCTTGCATTCAAAAATTCATCAGTAAAAAATTTGTGAAGTGTCTTAAGTGGCAGAATGCAAAAAAACTGTCAATCGTAAAAAATCAAATTGTATTGACTTACACCAAGGGGTTACTTCGGGTACTGTTCCTTGGCCGCTTTTGTTCCATCTTTATGTAATCAAAGTTGAACTAATATGAGTAAAATCATTCAATACGATGATGATACTGTTCTTTTAACATATCATCGTGACCTTGATAACGGCAAAAAACTTGAATACTCCATAGATACTCTACTGGACTACTGTACGCCTTTGACACTTCAACTAAACGCAGATAAAGCCGAAAAAATTAACCGGCAAAAGAAACAATCACAACTTCGAGAACAAAAGTTGAAGACAAACCTGAATATCCGGGAAAAACTATAGATATCAGCTATCAATCAAATATAGATATCAGCTATCAATAAAAAAAACTCGCTCCACTAAGAGTGATAAATGACGTCACGCACGCACTTGAGTTGAAATTGCATGAAAGAATGAACAAAAAGCAGATTTGAAGTGGTTGTGACGTCATATGGTAGTAACAAAAATCTTGATGACGAAAAAAAAGACGAGAAGGCTAATAACAGCCCCAGGTATCGCTGTGCGGCTATTAGAAAAGGAAATCTCTTGAATTACAAATTTGGCGAAGGTTTTCAACATCCTCCCTTAGATAAAACTTCAATCACAATCACGTTGAAAAAATTACCTTTTCCGTTTCAATTCAAGCCCTTACAAGTCCTCAGAATACTGAACTCATCAAAACTCTTAGAACCAGCGTAGGCTTGCAGTGATGGTGTTTTAGCAAGACCTCGCAAAGAACTATTCAATGCACAACTTAAGGAAAAATGTTTTCTCAAAATTGAAACTCGGAATTGACCGATTTCTATCATAACTGTAATCAAAGCTTTTTGAAAAGTATACAAAGCGCAGACTATTTGCATGCAGAAAAAAGAATTTTATTTAAGGAAAAATATTCTACAACGGACGCATAATTTGACTTGACTCTAGCTTATTAGAAATGAATGGGAACAGGTTTAACTTATGCCCGATTTATGATCTCACTTATGCATTTGAATAAAAAAATCATCTCATAATACAAAAATTGAAATTTCTTGCATTCAAAAATTCATCAGTAAAAAATATGTCAAGTGTCTTAAGTGGCAGAATGCAGAAAAAATGTCAATCGTGAAAAATCGGCTTGTATTGACTTACACCAAGGGGTTCCTTGGGGTACTGTTCCTTGGCCGCTTTTGTTCCATCTTTATATAATCAATTTTGAACTAATAATGAGTGAAATCATTCAATACGCTGATGATACTGTTCTTTTAACATATCATCGTGACCTTGATAACGGCAAAAAACTTGAATACTCCATAGATACTCTACTGGACTACTGTACGCCTTTGGTACAGTTTCATGGCGTGACTTGATGTTTTCATAAATCAAGTTCTCATCGATGCAATAGAACAATTTTGAATTTGTTTACTGATCATATTAAGTGTAATTTACACCTCTATCCTCAATGATTGAAGAACGTGCAAATTTACTTTCCGAAATACTTGATGCCTCTGTTATTTGCTCTCAAATAACCTTCAATTAGATTGACACACATTCACTTGACCTCATCTCTATGAATTTAAAAAAATTCAATGTGAGGAAGTCATTTGATAGTGAGCTAAGTCACATGTGACCAAAAACTTAATCACGCGAATAAAAAAACTCGCTCCACTAAGATTGAAAAATGACGTCACACACGCACTTACGTTGAAATTGCATGAACGAATGAACAAAAATTAGATTTGAAGTGGTTGTGATATCATATGGTTGTCACAAAAATCTTGATGAAGAAAAAAAGAGAATAGAAGGCTAATAACAGCCCCGGGTATCGCTCTGCGGCTATTAGAAAAGGAAATCTCTTGAACTACAAATTTGGCGACGCTTTTCAACATCCTCCTCCCTTAGATAAAACTTCGATCACGTTGAAAAAACTACTTTTTCCGTTTCAATTCAAGCCTTTACAAGTCCTCAGAATACTGAACTCATCAAAACTCTTAGGGCCACCAGCGTAGGCTTGCAGTGATGGTATTTTAGCAAAACCTCGCACAGGACTATTTAATGCACAACTTAAGGAAAAATGTTTTCTCCAAATTGAAACTCGGAATTGACCGATTTCTATCATAACTGTAATCAAAGCTTTTTGAAAAGTATACAAAGCGCAGACTATTTGCATGCAGAAAAAAGAATTTTATTTAAGGAAAAATATTCTACAACGGACGCATAATTTGACTTAACTCTAGCTTATTAGAAATGAATGGGAACAGGTTTAACTTATGCCCGATTTATGATCTCACTTATGCATTTGAATAAAAAAATCATCTCATAATACAAAAAATTGAAATTTCTTGCATTCAAAAATTCATCAGTAAAAAATATGTCAAGTGTCTTAAGTGGCAGAATGCAGAAAAAATGTCAATCGTGAAAAATCGGCTTGTATTGACTTACACCAAGGGGTTCCTTGGGGTACTGTTCCTTGGCCGCTTTTGTTCCATCTTTATATAATCAATTTTGAACTAATAATGAGTGAAATCATTCAATACGCTGATGATACTGTTCTTTTAACATATCATCGTGACCTTGATAACGGCAAAAAACTTGAATACTCCATAGATACTCTACTGGACTACTGTACGCCTTTGGTACAGTTTCATGGCGTGACTTGATGTTTTCATAAATCAAGTTCTCATCAAGTTCAATCAAGTTCAGATGCAATAAAACAATTTTTAATTTGTTTACTGATCGTATTAAGTGTAATTTACCTGTATCCTCAATGATTGTGAACGTGCAATGTTACTTTTCGAAATTCTTGATTTTCTGTTATTTACTCACTATCTGGAAATAATCAACATTGGGCGATGTATCTTACAAGAAGCTTAATTTTGGCAGGTCAAGAACCAACGACAAGTGAAAAAAAATTGAAGGATCTACAAAGCTTACATATTTGTCTACTCTGGTAATGTCTTCGACTACTCTCTTCATGACTGCCCTGACGGTTCTGGGCTCTATTGTGTTGATCCAGTCCCGAGTCTCCACACTCTTCCGGATCATCTGGCTGATGTGCAGGCCTTGTACCTATAACACACCGTTGATCTTTTGAATAAATGTCGATCCATTGTCCTCTGTTTTTAACCTTAATGATTTTGTACACATTTAACTGACCATCTCTGAGAGAGATGACAAGTCATCAAGTAATGAAACAAAATCCTGAACCAAACGAGGTGACAAAGTAAATTTGCGATAAGCATCAAACCAATTAGTAACAATCGAGACATTGATTCTATTCAACACTAACATCAATACTTGACTTGGATTTAAAATCGAAACTTATCAATCGATCATATTTTGTGTTAAAATCGGTGCAGGAAACGCGTTCAAGCAATTATAAGAATTCGGGAAAATTTGAACTCAAGCAATTATCTCCCCAATCAATTTTTCAAAAAAATATTCTTGCCACTGCCATGCCTGCCGCTCGATTTTAATGCTTTCAATATGAAATTGATTCAATAATTAAAAGTTGGTAAACTTAAAAGTTCGTTAAAACATAAATTTCTTTCGATGGCGAGAGTACTTGACGTACTTTCCTTATCTCCTTACCTTGACAAAGTGAGTGACAATCTTATTGGCAGTTTTGTGTGCCAAACTAGCCAGCTCCGCTACTGGTGTTAGAGAGGTCTTGTCTTTGATTCTGAACTGTTCGTCAGCAATAGAGAGCATGTAAGATATGCTCATCTGGTTGTAGTCCAGACACAGTCGGGACATAACTGCCAGAATAGTGGGGGACTGGGACACTGTCTTCTGTTCCATCCGCTCACTCAACTCCTGAAAAGAGATCATAACTTGTAAGACACTAATTATATATAACACAATCAACTTGTGCCTGAAAAAGTTCTCTCACAGGACATGGGGATAAACAAGTGTATACAAATGTAAATTAAACCATTTATAAGCTTGAAATAGCTCGAAAAGAAGCCCTACTTTTTCAGATTAAACTTGGCTGGTGAAATGAGGAATGCGAAAATGAAAACATAGCCGGCAGATTGCAGAAAAATAGCCGTCGTTGACAAGCTAGAGGCACATCAGTAGTATAAAAAGCTGACTAGAACCTCAACGGGGGGGGGGGGGGGACACTATGTATTAAGATAGGGACTGCAGAAACTGTCCCCCTAGGGGGGACACTTAGGGGGACATTTACCGCAAATTCCCAGTAAATGTCACCCTAAGTGTGCCCGCCAGTAAATGTCACCCATTCCCAGTAAATGTCACCCTAAATTTCTGTATTCCCTATCTTAATACACAGTGCCCCCCCCCCCCCCCCGTTGTGGTTCTGGTCAGCTCCTGTTTTTTTTCGAACAAAAAATGTATTTCACTTTTCGGTTGGTAGTAATTTGTTCAATTTGTTGTTTTTTGTCTCTAATAGATGTGAACTAATATGAAACATGCTCTGTGAGTAAAAAAGTAATCGGAAACATTTTTTTCGGAAATTGAAATTTTGGTCCGATAGGGGACAATAATTTGTAAAAATTTTGAAAAAATGGGTCCAAAAATTTTTTGACGATTTTTTGCTTCTAATCGATGTAAGACATCATGAAACATGTTTTGTGAAAGATATTGAGTGGTTCTGATGCATTATTCAAAATTCCGAAAATTTGCTGTGTTTTCGAGACATTTTTTTGAAATATTGAAATACATACATACATACTTACATATATACATACATACATAGATACATACATGCATACATACATACATACATACATACATACATACATACATACATACATACATACATACATACATACATACATACATACATACTTACACACATACATACATACATACATACATACATACATACATACATACATACATACATACATACATACATACATAAATACATACATACATACATACATACATACATACATACATACATACATACATACATACATACATACATACATACATACATACATACATACATACATACATACATACATACATACATACATACAAACATACATACATACATACATACATACATACATACATACATACATACATACATACATACATAAATACATACATACATACATACATACATACATACATACATACATACATACATACATACATACATACATACATACATACATACATACATACATACATACATACATACATACATACATACATACATACATACATACATACATACATACATACATACATACATACATATCTACATACCCACATACATACATATATACATACAAACCCGTACTCGAGCCCAGGTTTGAAAAAGGAAACATGTTCTTGTATAGGTATGTATTCACTTGTGCTCATACACAACCATGCTCACAAATGCAAACACATTATCAACAAAAACAAAGATAATCGCACCAACCTGTTTGGGGATGTTTAGAATGTAGCGAAAGAAGAGATCATGTTCAAACATGTTCTGTGTCAGAAAAATTCAGAAATGTTTTCGACCAATCAGAACAGAGGATTTGTTTCAAATGACATCCAATCATAATTGAAAAAAACTTTAAAGCTACGAGGCCACGCGTTGAGTAAACAGTTAATAATGAAAACAATTGGAATAAAAGACATTAAGCTCACACACGAAAAAAGTCTATCACTGAGAGGAAATCTAACTTTCAGTCACATATCACATCGTCAGTTATATTTTGTTGCAGCCTGCGCATTACTAGATCCAGAAATTGACGGAGAAAGAGCACTTAAATTCAGACCCTATGGTGGTTTAATAGGAAATGATAATTCACGACTAGACCCTTTAATGAAATACAGTAAAGTTTTACGACTTCAGGCAGCTTTACAAGACGCAGCTGGATTCGTAAAAGATTGTAGGAACAAAGGTCCTGGATATATTTACGCTTTCCGTTACTCACCAAAAATATTTGTCTTTTTGGACATTTGACAGGAATACTGTTCGTGCTATTAGTGAAAATTTTCCAATCCCAATTATTCTGTGAACTGGAATGCTAAAAACTTTGGATGCAAGTTAGCAGATACTGTTGTTCTCGATCTCAAAGGTTTCAAACTAAAGTCAATTGGATTTATTATCAAAGAACACAGCTTGTGTTTTTAGCTACTACGATACAGTATTTCTCAAACCTCCAGTTAGCTTTGCAGAATTATCGGCACAAGATCAACAAACTGTACTTTGGCTGAAACACGACCTGCGCGACCTCGATTGGGACGACCGCGATACACCTTACAGTGACTTGAAAACAATTTGCTGAAGTTTGTTTCCGATTTACCCGGATTTTTTTTTTTTACAAAAGGCACCAAAAAGTGTGAGCTCCTCAGCAGGTTGTTACAGAAAACAGTTTACAATCTAGAAGATTTAAAATGTCCCCGCATTTCAAAAATACTTCCAGAGGAAAGTTGCTTCTTGCAGTCTACATTCTAATAATTTTACAGCAAACTGTCAAGCATTCAATCGTTGTGCAAAACGTAAAGCCAGAATATTTTCACAGTAGACACAAAGTGATGCACAGAGAAGAGACAGCAACACTGACCACCTATCTGCCAGACAATTTGAAGATACTTACTTGCGTGACTCCTCTTGACGATCAGCCGATAGTAATATTTGACAGAGTTCAAGATCCCTGTGCACCAATACAGAACAATTATTCAGTTGATCAACAAAAGCGAGCAAATTTTTTCAACACCAAACCCGGCCTTGCACAACAACCACGATACAACCCGCTGTATAGCACAGCAGCAAAACGTTACTTCACAACAATTACGCTATCTCCAGAAGAACTAGACAGCTTCAGAGCTTTACTCCCTGTGATTGATAACTTCTATCATTTCAAATTGTATGTGAAAAATAAACAGAGAGCTCGCGGACAGCAGAATCAATTCAATTATGGTTACGAACAAAACAACCGCGAAGCCACCGCGGCCACCAAAAGAGCAACGAATTCCTCGTTGGAAACAATGGGCGGACAAAAAATTTCCTCCCTTTAGGTTCAAAAAATTACTATTGGAATATGAGCTAATTCTGAAAGAGATGCCAGATGAGTTGCGAGTTTATGTCCTGGAGCACCCTGAAGTTGAGAAAGTCTTCAGTCAACCATCGTATAAACAAAATGACTCATCTACTGTTTGTTATAAACTAGAAATAAAAAGTTACATAAAAGGTTTCAATTTTTCTGAATTCTGGAATATGAAACAGTTGCCCATTGAAAACAGTAAATATATTACATATCTAATATTTTGTATCGTTCTTGTAGTAAACTTTTGAAGCAAATAAATTTTTTCAAATGCATCAAAGAGACGAGGCTGATGCGGGTATCAGCAATTTAGTGTTTGATGTAAACAACAAAGAGAGGCCTCCATGGCGTTTCTGTTCCAACTCATCGGTGCCACGGTCTGAAGTAATATTTTTTGTTCAAGTCAGTATCAAAGTTCCAATGATCATCCTTTGCTTCACTATGCTCTTCCGTTTGTCAGAAAGTTGCGAAGAAAAATCAATTTGAATTGCATTGTTGTCAAGCTTAGTTGGTTATATTTTACCAAATCCAAGTGATTCTGACAAATGACAGGATATTCATGTCAATTGTTGGACCCAGCGGTTCCAGTAAAACTGATCTGATGTTTCACATGCTGCAGGGGAACAGTTTTTAACCGCGTTTTGAGAAAATTTATTACTTTTACAAGGAGTTCCAACCACTGTTCAGAGAAAAGCAGGGTAGTATAACACGCATTAAATTCATCAAATACTCAGGATTGGAGATAACGAAGAATCTTTCAAATTGTCTTCTTATATATGACAACTCATGCGAGGAAATTTTTAATGACAAAGAATTTGTAAAAATAGCTACGTCTGGACGCCATCGTAAACTTCATGTTATATATGTGAAGCATAATTTGTTTCATCAAAGCAAATGGTCGAGAACAATTGACTTGAATAAAACACACATTATATTATTCTCTGCGCGACATTCAACAAATTAAATACCTTGGCAAGCAGTTGAATTGTCTCCTGTTACTCAAAGATGCCTACAAATTAGCAACAGCTGAGCCATATGGACATTTGATTATTGATCTCGATCCCAAAACCAGTCAGGGTTTACGATTTGCATCACAAATTATTGGACCTGATCCTTCAATTTTTTACATTCCTGCACAAGAATCAGTCGTTACATCAATTACGAATGAAAAAGAAACATTTGCTTATGCTCAAGCAATGGGCAAATAGCACAAACAAGAACTCCAACATTGAATCCAAATTAGTTACAGACAGCGACTTCATTTGCTTTCTGATTGATTGTTTGATGAACGTACTCTCTGAAGTTGTTCCAGTAAAAAAAACTGAAAAAATTTGACAAAACTCTGCGTACACCTTCGAACAGAAAAGTAGGGAAAACTGAACGGTTAAAACTGATTCAATCTCACTCGAGTATCAGTCTCATTCAACTCATAGCAATACCCTGCATTAAATAACTAGAACAAAATGCATACGAAAGAGTTTGTGTTAATACCTAAGCAGATGTATGCAAGAGAGCAACCTCATGTTTCTCAATTACTCAGCAACAATAGTATTAACAACCCAGCCAAGCAGATATCGCTTCAACAAAGAAACAACTCTCCCCCTGCCTCGCAACAGGATACAGAGCAACAAACTGACGCTTCAATGGTCGACACAAGTACAAACATACCCGGCACATTGCCGGAAAATAGCCGCCGTTGATTCCAATAAGCATGAGTGGGATTGAACGAATAGAATATATTGAAAAAAAAAGATTTTTGTACAAAAATATTTTTTAAGTCCGATTTATTTTGATGGCATTTCGTAGTTGAACATACTTCTGTTTCTTAGAGAGAGGCTACAGGGGCTACTATCAACACCAATAAGCATTAGAGGTGGTAACTAAGACTTATAGGAACGACGTTCAAATAGCGGGCATCTAAAATTGGGCTTTATAGGTTTATCCCGTTTCTATTTCTAACTTCAATTTTTTATACCGACTCTGTTCATTTTGAATTGCTTTGCTTAGCAACTGATGTTCAAATTCACTTTTAGCAGAATGAGAGAAGAGAGAAACTAGCCTAGAGAAGTCAAAAAGATTTCACGCAAAATGTCGAAAAAGCGGCAAAATGGTAAAGCGAAAAAAGTTTGACCAAGTAAAAAAAATACGAGCGCATTAATAGCCGGCTGAGAAGATGAGGGCGGCTATTAATAAACAAGTCTATGGAAAAATCATTTACGGCAGACAACACATCAACTATCAGACAAGGAGTGTTGAATGATATTAGAATCTTGAAAGGGATAAAATTTGAAAGAGCGAGAAAAATATTGGAGATAATAGAAGAATCAGATTCTGTACTTGGACTCATCAAAGAGATTGCTTATCAAAGGTTCAAATACAGAAGTTCTTGCTGCTACATTTCTTTACAATCTACAGCAAACCACTTGAAAACTATCTTTCGAACATTTCAGTGCATTAACATATCTCGATATTGGTCCGCATTTGACTTGTAACACATACGCCAAAAATGTTCTAAAATTATCATCTGAAGAGAAACTGCATTTTTTGGAATACGAGTCGGACAAAGAAACTGCTTCAAAATCCCGCAGGAAAAAAGCGAAAGCTTCTGACAACGATGACGGAAGCTTTCATGAGGCAGAAGAAGATATCAAACCAACCAGCCCCTGGGAAAATTCCTTCCTATTAAGTTAAACATTCAAATTGTACACTAAAGGCAGTGCTGCATTTGGTAGCATTGCTAATTTAAAGAAGGCTAGCGGTTTCACCAGAGGCAAAATTGTTCGCTATCTTCAGCCGAAAGCCCCGTACACAAAAAACAGACAATTCAGGAAAAGTTTTCCTCGACTGAAAGCTCTTGCATACAGAATAAATGAGATCTGGTCTGTCGATGTTGGGTATATGGATGAAGTTGCCCAACACAACAACGGTGTAAAATATTTGTTAGTGGCTGTTGATGTTTTATCACGTTACTTACGAGTTCAACCAAAGAAGGCTTTATATGCAAAATATGCTGTTGAAGCGTTCAAAAAATGGTCAAGAAGAAACAACCTGAGAAATTATGGACAGACAAGGGATGAGTTGAAAGATTTCAAAAAATTTTGTGAAAAGAAAGGAATTCATTGATATACAACAGAAAGCGAAACCAAGTCAGCATTTGCGGAGAGGAACATTCGATCGCTTAAAAACATCATCTACAAATATTTGGAAGAAAAGAGGACTTGGACGTATATTAAAGATTTACCCTAGTTTGTAAATACTAAAAACAGTCGTGTTAACCACGTAACCCAATTAGCACCTAATAAAGTTTTCAAAAAACATGAACGATTTTTAATATCATTAGCAATCAACACAACAAAGTACAAACCAAAATACGAAAAAAGAGACCTTGTTCGGATTGCAAAGCACGGCGAAAAATTATACGAAAAAACAAAATTACACAGACGAAATTTTTACGATATTCAAAATTGCTACCGTGAGTCCACCAACGTACAATCTTATAGATGCAGACAACGTTATAATTGAAGGTAAATTTTATGAACCGGAATTAGTCCAAGTAGCCGTGTTAGTTACTGCAGACGAATAAAATGAATCCCGCCGAAGAATTCACAATCGACTTAATATCCAACGCATCAATGGAAGTTTTTGGTGAAAACACAATGGCAAAATTCCGTAACCAGTTAGCTCAACCACTTATTTTGGATGGAGAATGGCAAGTAGCTTTATCTTCAAAATCCTTCCCATCAAACATCAACAACGTCAATTCAAACGTGTTAGTCGTTTATAAAAACTCAGTAGCCGAACTCGACGCCTCAAATAATCGCAGTGGACACCTTAGAAAAATTCGCAAACGCATTTACAGTAGCTTGGATCAACTAATGGATAAACTCAGGTGAATTGCTCAGTTTAAACAATTTGATTTTACTTTTGAGAAAATTACTCATAAATTGGTTTTACAATTCGGAGCGAATGAGGGTTTTTCATGTGAAAACGAAGAAGTTCCAAGTATTCTCGGCTTCAAGGGTATAAAAGACAACTCGCATGATGGATACATTCATATTGGATACAAATCACACAAAACACTCAATAGACACCTAAGTGCTTTTCCAGATGACATAACTTGTGGCTCACAATTAATATTTGTCTAAACAGGCGTCATAGAATATCAGAATATTAGAGACGTGAAAGTTCCTGTAATTAAAATCATTGAGTCCGAAAGACGTTTAAGAAACGGCAGCAAAAACACTGTTACACCCATTCATCACAAGACATTTACAATTCTGGATTACAAGCCCATACTTTCTAACAATATTCAGAACATTAAAGTGGAGTTGAGGAACGAAGCCGGAAAACTTATTCCATTTAATGGTACAGGAAAAGTGTTAGTAAGCTTAAAGTTTCAAAAAATCAAGTGAAATGGAAGCTTACTTCAGCAACCAAGCATCACAGTCAATACCACATTTCTTTGGTCCTTATCGTCAAAGAGGAAGTGGCTTTGGAGCCCTCGCTGCAGGTATTGCAAGAGTTATTTTACCATTGGCAAGAAAAATTATATGGCCCGCCGCCAAAAGAATTGGTCGAGAGCTTTTAGTGCAGGGTGCACCTGAGTTGGTTGAAGTAGCAACGAAACGAAAGTAGGCAAAGCAGGCGTTGAAAAGCACGGTTGTGAAAAACAGCCCGCAAACAAATTGGTGGTTATCTCCATTCACGCATAACACGGGGCCGGCAAGCTATTAAACGTCGAAGACAACACTATGCTAAACCTCGAACCTACAAAAAACTTTCCACTAAAAAATCATTTCAAGAAAACTACAGCCAAGAAGGAGTCGACTGGATTTTTTCTCTCGAGTCAGAAATGCGAACTAATATTGTAATACCTTCCGATGCCACTCACAGCTCCTTGGATTTATTTGAAAAATCACCTTTGCTAGTTACCTTTGATCAATCATTTGAGCAAAAAACTGCACCACTTTATTCCCCCTCTGGATCATCGCTCGAATTTGAAGTTGTAGGCGATCGCAACAATTTCATAGATTTGCAGAAAACTTATTTGGAAGTAAGTATAAGTATGAGTTTCCAAAACAGTTTGAGCTGAAAGGCTCTAAGAGCACTTAATGCCCGCTGGGCGCTACCTGTTTATCCCGTTTTTGAGGACAAAAGTTAAAAGCGTCAGACGAAAAATCGGTCAAGCGAAAAATCGCACAAATAAAAAAGACCAAAAGGACTAATCTAATTGCTACAAACTTCGTTTGAGAGCAATTAAAAAAGGAGACCGCCTAAATAATAGCCGTTTGAGAGGCTGACGGCGGTTATTAATGAATATAAGATATCCAAGTTCGATAGCTTATGACCAGGTGGTGTAATAGTGTAGCAAACTAGGCTAGTAAGTAACTGGTTCACGTTCCATTAGACCTCCCATAAAACTGATGCATAATACATCATTTTCTAAAAAATAACAATAGGTATATATAATCACAAATGACGTCTTAATAAGTGTTATTTTTTAACACGAGGTTTTTTATAACTAGAACACCTGTCTTCACGTACTATTATTGGTTAACCTGTGCGTGTTGTAGGACGAACTTGATGAACCTGACCACGACTCCCTCTCTCACGTCTTTCTTCGAGAATTCCTCGCTGAATTCTGGTCGACAGGCGAAGGTGATGTCCGGCGCTGCAAATGACTGAAGCAGAGTAAAGAAATGTAAACTAAAAACGTCTTTTTATTTTCTCTTTTTAAACCTCTAAATTTTCTCTTTATTCAGTACGAAGTTGAAAAAATTCAAACCCGAGTTACAACCATTACTTTCTTTATTATATAAAATTTACTTTTGAGAACAACACAACATAATTTGGAACCACTGCTTATTATATCTCGTAAAATATTCGTACCAGAATAGCCTGACAAAACTAACATGGAGTGTGGTCAGCACCGCTTTTAACTTCTCTACAATATTTTGCTCCAATGCCGCCAACATGTCCGACAGAGTCAAGATGCCTCCTGAAGGAGAGGAGGTCGCATCTCTGCCAGAAGACAGTCGATCTCCACTCAAGGTAGCGGTAGAAGCATTTGATCCCACAGCTGCTGATACGCTTTTAGGAGAATGTGACTGTTGTTGTTGTACTATCTGCTGTCGCAGAGTCAACACGCCATCTAGAAATCAGAGAAAAATATTTGAAAGGTATAACATAACTAGTTTATAGCAAAATGTGACAGCGATAGACCTGATAGAACTTCAACTGCAAAAAAACAAAAGGAAACAAATCAGAATGCATTAGAACTATAAATTGAAGTTATTGACCTCTGTTCAGAAGTATAACAAGAACATAAACCGACTAACATCGGAAAAATTCCTCCCCGAATGACAGGCAGGGCAATTTAATTCAGGGGTTGTAGCCTAGATAAATTTTTCTTTGTGGGTGCAAAAACACGAAAGTCGGGTTCCAAACCCGACCTCCTGAGTCCGATTCCGTAACCTCGACAGAGGTATTAACCACTCGGATATCAGGGCCTTGTCATCGTCTCTCTAATAATCAGCTTTGTTTGAACAACAAACTTTTCGCAGTGAGAGCGATTGAAATCCCTTAAAAATCAACACGAAGTGCGTGATAAAGTCACTTAAGACAACGATTAATCTAGAAAAGCGCAAAACTGCAAATCGAAAAATTTGCATTAAAAATACATAGCCGTTATAATACCGAAAAATAGTCGAAGCGTCGGGGTGGGTGTGTGTGTGTGTGTGTGTGTGGGGGGGGGGGGGGCAGGTAGGTGGGGGGCAGGTAGATGGGGCCCCGGTAGGTTGGGGGGGGGGGTCTGCAGTTTAGATAAGTAGGGGTGACTTATATAGGATCCAGACTTATAAGTGCAATGTTCGAAAATAGAAGTCAACGTTCTAAAACGGAAGTCAGTGTTCAAAAACAAGAGTCAAAAGTTCAAGTCATGACTTCAAATATAAAAACCTGTAGAATCTCAATACTCCTCTGAGTCGTAAAAACCTGTAGAATCTCAATACTCCTCTGAGTCGTAAAAACCTGTAGAATCTCAATACTCCTCTTCGAGTCGTAAAAACCTGTGGAATCTCAATACTCTTCGAGTCGTAAAAACCTGTAGAATCTCAATACTCCTTTTCCAGTCGTAAAAACCTGTGGAATCTCAATACTCTTCGAGTCGTAAAAACCTGTAGAATCTCAATACTCTTCGAGTCGTAAAAACCTGTAAAATCTCAATACTCCTCTTCGAGTCGTAAAAACCTGTAGAATCTCAATACTCCTCTTCGAGTCGTAAAAACCTGTAGAATCTCAATACTCCTCTTCGAGTCGTAAAAACCTGTAGAATATCAATACCACTCTTCGAGTCGTAAAAACCTGTAGAATATCAATACTCCTCTTCGAGTCGTAAAAACCTGTAGAATATCAATACTCCTCTTCGAGTCGTAAAAACCTGTAGAATCTCAATACTCCTCTTCGAGTCGTAAAAACCTGTCGAATCTCAATACTCCTCTTCGAGTCGTAAAAACCTGTAGACTCTCAATACTCCTCTTCAGTCGTAAAAACCTGTAGACTCTCAATACTCCTCTTCGAGTCGTAAAAACCTGTAGAATCTCAATACTCCTCTTCGAGTCGTAAAAACCTGTAGAATCTCAATACTCCTCTTCGAGTCGTAAAAACCTGTAGAATCTCAATACTCCACTTCGAGTCGTAAAAACCTGTAGAATCTCAATACTCCTCTTTGAGTCGTAAAAACCGGTAGAATCTCAAAACTCCTCTTCGAGTCGTAAAAACCTGTCGAATCTCAATACTCCTCTTGGAGTCATAAAAACCTGTAGAATCTCAATACTCCTCTTCGAGTCGTAAAAACACACACGTTGACACTAATTGCTTCTCATTCCATTGAAAGTGATATAATTAGACCGTAAAAAGACCTTCAACTGCATGTTTTTGAACACAGAAGAGAATTAGATTGATTTAAACTTCTGGCAAACAATTAATAAAACTAGATTTAAGGTAGAGTAGCGGATCTCGATGGAGTAAGGCGATGGCTATAAAAAAATACCTTTGATTCATAAAAAGACCGACAGGGCCCATATAAGTACTACAAGCTTCGTTTCCGAGCAAGCAATTAATGCATTAAAATTTTGAGTGAGGTTACGAAGTTAACTATTTTCCGATAACGTTTTCATTTCGCTAGTAGGACATCACCTAAATGTTGCATGCCAAAAATATTACCTTTGATTTCGGACAATATCAAGTTTAAATATAACAAAATTCCTTCGAACGAAGTGCTCTCGAACTTAATAGTTGATGGCTTAAGAAAATGGAGGTCAGTCGCACTGTCAGGGGGCAGAAAATTGAGCGGTTAACACCACCATGAAATTCTGTTTCATCAGGAGCTTCGATGAACCATACAAAAGCGCTCCCCAAAGGCTCTAAGAGACCTATACAGACAAAAAGCCCTCGGGCTTAAGCAGTTCATCCCGTATCGTTTGAAGAACAGTCAAATCGCGCAAGGTGAAGCCAAATTTTTGCGTAAGACACGACTACAATAATCGCATCGTATTTCGTTCGAGAGCAACTAAATAGAATTACATTCTGTCTACAATATGCGCCTGTTGAACCCTTTAGTAATGACTTTATTTGAAATTAGCCTATCAAAACAGATACTCAGTATTGAGATTCGAGTAGGAGTAAATGGGATTCAGAAATCTACCACTTAAAATGTTATAGATTCTGTTGGTTATCTTATAGCCAAAATCTCAACAAACCTATCAAATGTTTGCTTCCCAACTATTGTGCGCAAAGACACTTGAAAATATCATCTCGAAGGGTCAAAATGTGGGATAAATCTCAGTGGTTACAGTTTTATTTCTTGTTGTTCAATGAAAAAAATCGGTCAAAAAAGCCCAATTGGTTGGACTGAAATATTCAATAAAAGACCAGAGGTACTTGAATATTTGCCTCCCACTTCAATTAAGACCAGCAACAACATCAATGCATTGTCATAAAATCAGCAAAATTACAAATCTCTTTCAAAAAAAAAAACGATGAGCAAATCAAGATCTGAGAAAATCATTATCTTTAAAAGCTTTACAGTCCTCGGATACTTTTTAGTGATGTAAGCGAAATCGAGTGAGAAAAGAAGCGAATTATACGCAAATGATATGAGCAGAAAAAATGAAGTGAAGTGGTACATGTGATTCCACTAAAAAGCAAAGGCATCGCAGAGGGATCTCTGCGTTTCAAACATCCACCATCGATGTTTGTTGGCAGATATTGACAAACAACCGAAGAAAAATAGTTCCTACCTAGTTGTTTAAGCATTGATATGACACCAATCATTTCTAGGATTGCGATCAAGTTTAAGGATTGTGCTTAAATATAAGTATGATGTAAGATAAAACAAAGAAGTCAAAGAGGTCAGTCGCAAGCGCTTTTTGTACAACACACAAACCACAGCTTTTTTGAAACAATGACAGAGGTACATAAGGAGAGGAAAGATTTTGAAAAAATGACGAAAGCAGACTTGATAAGTGAATGTTTAAATTTGAATAAATTATTACAACTAAAAGATGAAAATGCTTTCCTCCGACAGCAAAATAACAAAATGGTTGATAATCTTATTAACAAAGTAAACGAAAAAACATCGAACCAAATCCATGACAACAAAGTTCAACAGCATCAACAACAAACCAAGATTTTTTATCCAAAGTTTATACCAAGATCGACGAAGACAATCTCGGATAGTACATACGAAAAAAAGTTCATCAAAAGATCTGAGCTCAAGTACAGCTATACACTCCTATCCTTCAGCAAAAGTTCAAGACTTATCCAATTTTGTGAAACAATACAACGGTTATCACAAGATTGAAAATCCTATTATACATGTTGGACAAAACAAAATTGATTCGGGAAATGGCGGTTTTGAAACAGCTAGTATTTTAATGGAATCTGCGTCAGAAATGATAAAGAAACTGTCACCACTCAAAGTTGCACATTGCAAAATTCCACCAGTTAAAGATGTTTTTTTGGTCGCAGCAAAGATAACGAAAACAGACGAATATAATGAAGCGTTAGAAAACGTGGCAACGGAGTTGAGTGGCGTTTCTGACAATGACGTTGTCTTTTTGAATAATATGCTGGAAACCAAAGATATCAGTAATGATAAAGTACCTCCATCAGTCAGTCATGGTATACCTAAACTTGTCAGAAATGTTCGGAATTTCTACGTAGAGTTATTAACCGAAACTTTGGAAAAAATTTTGCTCACTATCATAACAACAATTTTTTTGGTTTCCATCCAAAACAAGCACTTTTACCTCCAACTCATTATAAATTTGGCTGATGGTTTGTTGAAATATAGAACAATGCGACTTTTCTTGATATTTTTAATTTTCAGTATATTTATGGGAAGAGAAAATCGTACTGAAATTCATAGGCGAACATTTGAAAAGAAATATTCCAACAAACTAATGTTTGTTATTTTTTGATTCATGCATTTGATTCATGCACAGTTGATTCATGCATGTTTGTTTTCTTCCTAAAACTGTTAGTTTTTTGTTCACTTGTACGTCTCATGCTGTCAGGTGACATCGAGTTGATCCCAGGTCCTCAACTGGAAACTTTGATAGAGTATTCAAGTTACTTAAAAAAACAGAGGATCAAGCCATTCGCTATTATTTTTCCTTATAAATTGTCAAAGCCTGAAAAACAAGTTTGAAGAGTTTTGAAACTTTCTGCAAGCAGCACCCATTAATACGTTTGTCGCTGTAACTGAAACCTGGTTGGACACTGATTATAATATTGAATTAAATTTTTTAACAGCATCGCATACTTTCTTTGGGAAATGTAGATCAGACAAAACAGGGGCTTCAAAGGGCGGAGTAGGTATTTTTGTTCCGAAAACATATTCAATCAGTATTAACTCAAGCATTGAAACGGTTGATGAGAGTTTTTTTGAATCCATTTGGGTTGAATTAACTGACCCTCTGACTGAAAAATTACTTTTTAACGTTTCTTATTGCCCAAACAAACGTCTTGGGCAGTATTTTCCTGATCAGTTAAGTACCGAACTATCGGTGGCATATAGCGTTACAGATAACGTTATTTTGCTGGGAGATTACAACATGAATTATTTAAACAAGACAGAAAAAAGTAAACTAGACATTTTTGCGTCAAATTTAGGATTAGAAATTGTTAACTTAAGGGATGCAACCAGATGTACTGATAAAAATTTTACACTTATTGATCACTGTTTCATTTCGAAAGATCAGATAATTGCGCACAATGTCACAACAACTCTTTTTAACACCGATCATTTTCTTGTTATCTCCGAATCAAACCTCTCATAGAAATCTGAGAGTGACATTATAATAACGATAAGAAAATTTCGACTTTTCTCACGTTCTAAATGTAACAGAGATCTTGCCCTTGCCGAATGGTGGATAATGTACCAATGTCAGAATGGCAACGATATGATTGATTCGTTCATCGATATTTTTTGAGAAAATTGTTGAGAAACACGCACCATTTCAGACTGTTAAAAAAGGGGGAGAAAATTTTAAATCTAAGCCCTGGTTAACACAAGAATTGAAGCATTTGATTGCTCAAAAACAATTTTTGTTCAATAAATTGAAAAAAGTCCTGACAGCGAGACGTACAAACAAATTAAGCGTTTAAGAAAATTAGTTAACAAGAGAATAAGGGAGGCGCACAACGATTTTTGCATGAATTTCTTCCAAAAACTACAAACAAGAAAGGAACAAAGGAAATTCATTAAACAGAAGATCAGTCCGATCGTCTCATAAAGTCTTGCAAATTAGCTATAGGCGTACATTTACAGTTGACCTTAAATGAGTGCATTAAGGAGAAAATTTTCCCAACAAAAATAAAACTAGCCTATGTAACACCAATTTTCAAAAGGTAATAAATTAGATAACACAAACTATCGACCAATTTCTGTAACTCCGAGTTTTCAAAAATCTTTGAGCGCCTCCTGACTCAGATGATGGATTTCATTGATAAGCATAAAATTTTTAATAAAAAGCAATTTGGATTTCAGAAAAAAAAGTCAGCGAAAGATGCAGTTTTAGAACTGGTTGAAAGTTTCACCTAATTTAGATCAAAGCAAAGAAACTTGCTATTTTTCTAGATCTTGCAAAAGCGTTTAATTCCATTTCGCATAACAATTTCCTTGAAGAAATTGAGATGTATGGTTTTTCCCCAGGAAGCAAAAGAATTACTGTTTTCATTTCTTACCAACCCCAGACAAAAATTAAAACTTAATGGCATGTTCTCTGATTGTGAAATTGTGAATCACGGTATGCCACAAGGAACTGTTTAAGGACAACTCATTTTTCTTTTATATGTGAACGATTTCTCGTCTAATTTAACACAACGGAAAAAGTAATTCAAATCACAGATGACACAAGTATTGTCTGTTGTGGACAGAAAAGTAGCTTACATGGAAAAGTCATGGAAATTTTACAAAAAACAGAAGAATATGTAGAGATGAGCAAACTAACTTTGAATACAAACAAAACCAAATTAATCTATTTCTCGCGCGATAATTCTGATTTCGGATCTCTTTTTTACAAAAACGAAGTTCTCACAACAGAAAAAAGTTGCAGATATCTTGGTATTCAAATTGACAGGAATCTTAGTTTCGATGAGCAGCTGAATACAACCTTAAAAAAGATGGCTCATGCTATAAGATCAATTTACTTAATAAGACATCAAATTCCCCTGAACGCGCGCATTCTTCATCTAAAATCACCTTCACATTTATCATTTTCGGCAATCTTTTTTGAAAACTTATCTGCAAAAAACCTAAAACGCCTTAACCGACACATTAACTGGGGTATAAAGGTGTGCTTTCTACGCAAAAAGTATGACAAAGCGAGAGATCTGCTAGTCCAGACAAAGACCCTACCAGCTGAGCTAATAATAGCAAAAATGTCGCTGATCAAATTTCATTATGATATAGCCAGGCCAGAAAATTCTGAACATTTTCACGGGTATCTGAATCTTCATCAAAATACTCGAACAAAACAATTCAAAATTAGACAGAATGTCAAAACCAGCTTTGGAATGAATTCGATCGTTCGTCAATGCGTACAAAAATGGAATAAGTTACCAGTGGCTTCGGTTGGCAAAAAATGGAAACGTTTTTAAGAAAACGTTGAATGATTTCTTGCTCTCACAACATGAAAAAATGACTTTGAATAGTAATATAGGAGCTTTTAAAAGTTAGGAATGAAAACAATCGGAAGCAAACAATCGGAAGAAAATTTTATAATGTGATTCTTTAAGAATTTTGTTGATGTTTATTACTATTTTATTTGAATGATTTGAAGTATTTTTTGTTTCAAGTATATTTAACCGTATGGTTATAATTTTAATTTACTTGTTGCAAAAAAATACCACAAACTGCAGCATCCACGACATATCAGACGAAAATGGTGTATATAAGCCATCTAAATGCAGAATTTTATTGTGGTTGCATTATCGATTTGCTTCAAAAACATTTCCAACCTAAGAATGACTGCTGCAGTATAGTTGAGTATCTATTGCACATTGCTTTGCCCGCGTGACAGATTAGTGCCAGACTCTTCTTGCCCACAGACAGAGATGAAATCAGTTTATCCAGGGGCACAATTCGCCGGTAGAACCTGTCCAGGGCTCTCACTAGGAACACTGTACTTCCCAGTTCAACCTTAAAAACAATCAATGCTTTCGGATTCCTCAAAACACTTGAAAAGTCTTCACATTTAACCCTATACATACCTTATTACCCATTTCCATTTGCCAAAGCTGCTGTTAAAACCATTGTTTTAGGATGCAATTGATGAATTTGATACCAACGCATATTCATTTCGAAACTAAACTATGCACAATTACCATGCACACTAATATCAACAGACAAGATAGTGACCATTGAGGAACATCAAAGTTTCTCAACACGACTTCAAGGGGATATTTATCAATTTCGGGGCAGAGAATTGCTGTCTAATTTGAGAACTAAGCGGTCAACTCGGGAACAGTCTTGCTTCTTTCACAGTAAGGAACAGGATTAAGTCTAGAATGGGGACAGGGTCAGTTTTGGAATCGATATGTATGTAGGGATTATGCACTGAAACAAATGGTCAAATCTAAACGTGCATTCAGATATTTATTCACTCTAAATGCATATTCATCTCAACTTACATCAGGCTTGGCGCACAATTCCGATAACTGAAAATTGAAAAAAAAGTTCATCAGAGCCCAAAGCAGGGTTTCAATGTTGAGAGACAAATCCAAGAAGCACCAAGAGCAACAAACCCAAACTAACAAGTAGGCCAAAATAATGTTAATATTGGCGTTTCGGAAGCTCTTCCCAACTCTAGCTCAGAAAAACAATCCCCATTTTGGCAAATTGGTTTTTACCCCCCTTTCTGGTTAGAGGGATATAATTGCTGATAGAAGCCAGACATAAAATCAACTGATAATTTTCTGGTTATATCTAACACTTTATAACGCACGTACACTTAATTTCAACTGAAGAGCATATGTTAGAAGATACACAATAGGAGAATTTTGAACGTCAATTACTACCTCAAACTCAACACGCTGTCTGATGAGGTCAATGTATCTCTCCAAGTTGGATTGGGCAAACTCGTTCAGCTGGTTTGTCATCTCAACCAGAACATCACCTGATGACCTAACACAGCAAGAGGATAATTCAAAAAACAAATCAACGAGAGAAGAAGAAAAGTCTTTCATGGTGGTGGCTGTAATTTCAATAACCTATACTTCAGCTCATGTGCTTCATTTTTCCCACTTAGGTATTTCTTGTACACGAGTTTTGGCTGTATAAATCATGTACACAATTCTGTTCACTTCACTTGTATCCAATTTTTGCTACGCTTATTAATATATATTGTATTCCAACCATCAATATCTCCAATCAGTGTCAAGGCTATCTCGTTAATTAATAAAAAAATATCAAGTAACTCACGTTTTCATGAACAAATTCTGGTATGTTGATATGACTAGGGAGATGTTAGTGACGAATCCATTGCACCCAATATCCACATACTCCAGCACATCAATATACAACCCTGAGGCATCTTCGTTCGCAATAGTCCTCTTGGGTGATGCCCCTTTGTCCTCTGCGGCTGCTGATGGTGATGAAGGGTTGTTGGTGACGTCATTTGCTTGGCTCTCAGTGACACTTCCTGGCGATGATGACTTGTCATCTGATTCGCCTTGAGGACTCACAGGAGAGATTGCACGTGGAACTATACGCTTCACCTGACTTGTAAGTTGAGCTAAGTCCCCGTCAAGTTTTTCTTGCGCGCTGAAATAGAATACTACATGACTGGGTGACGAAAAATAGTCGCACAGGTTTTTGACCGATTATTCATTATCACGACGCCGCAGCAAAATCCAAAACTATAACTTTTAATGAATGTTTCTGAGCCACAGCAGATCAACGCATTAGGCTGTCTCTGCCAATTCGATTTTTCTTTTATGCTCCAAAGTAAAGCTCATAACTATAAAAAAAATTAAATTATTAGATGTCACTCATCAAAACAAATCAATTATAGAAACAAGAGCATAACTGACAACAAAAATCGACTAACTGTAATAGGTACTGTGCACAAAGTTTACTAGGCGACTGTCCCAGTTCAAGCAACAATTCCACAGACTGGGACAGCTGTCTCGGAGAAGCACTTCTCTCTCCCAGTTGCATCTCCAGCTTACTCACAAGTCCCACTATGATCTCATCGCATTCCTCTCGTATTGCTCGGAAAGACGATATGTGCTCGTACTTCTCTAGAATCTTTGAGGACTTCGTGTAGTACCTGAAATTGAAAAGTAGTGCACACATTTCTGTAAAATTCGCATGACACTTTCTGCTTTTCAAAAACTAATAAATTTCTCAAAAAAAGGGAACAATAGTTATCGTTGAAATTTATTAGGTGATTTATCATTAGCCGAAAGAGACAAATTTATACTGACGCATAGAGATACGCGACCGTCGAAAATATGACTACATCACGAATTGACATCGACAATCATAGCTACCCCCTCTCGCCGGTTCCAAATAATAAAGGCTATATTGTGCAAATGCCGGCTAATAAATTTGGCGAATGGAAAAAAAATGTGCGTAAAGTCCGCCAGAGACTAGCAGGAAGGTTTAAGGTCAAGAGTTTTTGCCGCTGGTTCAACGTTGGACAATAACATTAACTAATCTGCAACGAATTGCTCTCAACGACTGAAGGCTCTTTTTAGTGCAGCCTTTGTCAGCCAAGGGGCAGCAATGGCACAATAGTTTCAATAACGGGCTTCAAATGATAAAAAGGAAGTTGGTACCCACTAGCTTTACAAAAAATCAACTTTTGGACGCAATGTTACTCCAATTTAGATCAAAGTTCGAAAAAAAATTTTTTGCATCATTTATTCCCTACACCAGTGCTCCGGCCTACCAGTGAAATTGAGATAATACTATGGTAGCTTACCAGATATCTTGAAAAGTTATCCTATCCAAGTTTTAGAAAAAAGAAAATTGTCACGAATTTCTTTTAATCTTATTCTCTTAATCTTTTTCTTTAATCTTTTTCGTTTTAATGTTTAACACAAGTAGAAAAAATATTAACACAAGTTTAGTAAACGCAAGTAAAAATATCACATTTTGAGACAAAATCTGTATTCTTGTGAAACATGGATGCAGTTCACCAACGATACATTGAGATATCTGGTAAGTAAACATTACGTATTGCGTCAATTTCTTAGGTAGCACTAGTGTAGGTCAATGGAGTCAATAGTGCATTTTTTTTTATTTGATCACAATTGGGAGCAGAATTACGCTAAAAATTGAACTTTTACTCCGTAAATTAAGGTGGTGCTAATTTACTTGTGACGTTCAGTATACGAAGAACGTAAAAGAATAGTAAAAAAACAAAACCTATTTCTGTGCGCGTTTCATTTGTGTTTAGTAGTGAGCTGTCGCCAATTAAGGTCAGCAACTTGAAACCCTGAATGAGAGAAATTTAGATCACGCAAAAACGAAAACGTCAAGTCACTCGGAGAATCAAAACGATCAAGCAAAAATGTCGCACAAAAAGACACACGACAAACAATTAGTTATAAGCGATCTAATTAATCAGCAGTCCAAGTAGCCTCTGACACAAGGTGGCACCGCAATCAAGATAAACGACAAGATAAATGATAAAGATCACAATCAATGAAAAAAGGCATTGAAAACTGATGAGAATAAATTTAACATTTAACAGCACTTTACCTGGAAAAATTAATCATTCTCTATTCGACAAAATTGCCATAAAGGCCATGATCTCTTAAAATCTGTAACCTAAAATTTCTTCGAAAAAAAGAGTCACAACTGCAATTGCGGCTCAATTAAAGCATTATTCATTTTAATTCTTTCCTCCAAAGCGCTTTAAGGCTTCTTTGAAAGGGACCCTCTGAGTCTGAGTGACCTCGCATGTGCAGATACTGCATGTGCAAATCTCAAAGCCAGTTTTTATACATTATTAAAACTCGGACAAAACTAAACTAGTTGAGCTAGTTTTGAATTGTTTCCTTATAAAAGGTAAATAGCCAGCAGACCTCCAGATAACTGCCACTAGTTAGACTGCTAAGATTTGTACTGACAACAGAACGAAAAAATCCATTAACAGCTAGAGTAAAAAGTTAACTAATTGCGCAACATGCCTCTAGTCTAGGTGCATAGTGCTTACATCCTCAATAAGACATACTTTCTTGAGACTAGTTGGACAGTTCAAAAGGCATTTTTGTATGATGTCCCGATCATTGACTAATGAAAATCGCGCCAAAAATACATCCCTACAAAATCAGTTGAACAGGGTTAGAAACAACAGCCATATCGCTGATAAAGCTTTCGCAGCGTAGACAGGGGTTTAGAATGAAAAAAATCATTCATTGAAACAAATGATCACCTTCTTGATTTATCATTTATAGCGTGGTATTTATAGTATTGACGGCCAACTATTGCAAAAAGCATTACAACGTATCAATTTCAATCGTACTTCAAAACGGATCATTCTCCAGTATTCAAAATTTTCCATTAGCTGCGCAAGCATTTGAAATGTTAAATTCGATTTCATTAACTGAGATAGCAATATATCATTAAAATTATACAACGATGAAATGTCATTATCTATGTCAGCTTGAACGAAATCAACTCAAATTTGGCATAATAACTTTAGCGTCACTAAGAATTTTTCTGGATTTGAACAAGATTTGAAGACAACTAAAACTTTCCCAACCAATTTTTTACTATTTGAATTATGAACTGTCTCATTGGCAGCCGTGGATATGGTCTACGAAGATCAAAAATTGGCCCTATTATTCCCCTATAACGATATCTATGCGATATAATGGCACCCCATACCTCTTAGTAAGCGATACAAAGCAAAATTCAACCAGAAGAGCACAATAGTTTGTATACGTTCTAAAATAAATTGTCGAGTCCCCCTATAACTATTATCTTAACTATTATTAATTTAACTTAATTATCTTATAGATAACTAAACAATTGATTTTAAATTTTCGGCAAAAATATACTTCAAAAGCACTTAATCCGAATTTTCAAGGCCATTTAAAATTTCTGCTGAACATCTATGCATTCGATATCACCGTAATTCTTTCCAATTTTATAACACTGCCTACCTGACGGCTTGATTGTAAGCTCGCACGTCAATGCAATTGGAAATTCTTGAGGGGAGTTCGAACAGCAGTTTCAGTTTCTTCAACATTCTGTGCACTGAGCTTAACTTCTGTATTTGGTCTCTGCCCGAGTGCAGTGATTGGTCTATTGATTGGGAGTGACGACCAATTGCAGCCATGCTATCACGAAGCTCTGACATCTGGAAAACAAACATCGTCTTGTGATTAATGTTAACAAACATAGCTAAATCTTGGTTATTTTCTGGCAAATATCTTAGTAAAGCAAGTCATCTTGTTAGAAACAGCGCATTGATCTCTTCAAGTGTTAAAACTTTTTACCACCTTTTGACACTTGAGTAAATACTTCACAAAATGGTAGAGCTTTTAATCAGTTGAAGATAATGAATGATTTCCCATTAACAAATTTTTGATGTCTCCAATTTGGACCACCTCAAAACTCAAATGCAGAAAATCCTTCTATGTAAGGTGACACTTCTAGGACTTATGACTAACAAACACGGTCTCAAATTAACCTCTTCCTCCATTTTGTGGAAATCGGTCTTCATCTTCTTAATGGTGTCAGTGGCGGAGATGAACTTGTTGTAGTTCTCATACACCAAAGTTTGCATATCATTGTCCAACAACCGAATCTCTAAACAATAAAGTCCTCGTTTCAAATTATAAAGTTAATATTTTCGGTTACTTTCAACACTCTGGCTAAAGAAATAATGGACTTCAATCTTTAAGCACAAAAGTATTCAAATGCTCGGCGGCAAAATTCGAGTTTCGTCTCAAAGTACCTCACTTATAGACTTATTGAAGCATCATTAGGATATCCATTATTATTCACCTCAGGCACAGCACAAGCAATCTAACAATTGAGTAAAATACAAAGTTTCTGCGCAAGAACAAAGACCAATCAGATTAAGTTACTCTTACAAGACAGACAATGATTATCCTTCGAGCACTTCTATTTCTACATTTCCCATTTTAGCGTTTCATGACGATGAAGCTGGTTATCTCATTTAAAAAGTAACGACCGGCATTAGAGGATAGAAGTCCGGCAAAACCCCACTCAAGGTCTGAACTGAAATAAAATCTCTTATCCGCGGCATGAAGAGGCAACTAACGTCTGACCATCTCGTGTTCTGTGTCCATCAACTCAGTAAGACTCTTCTCTTTCATAATCTTATTCAAATACAACTCTGGGCTGAAAGAGGCCGAATCCAAGTCACATGGATCTGCACTATCCTGTTCTCCAGGCACTTGAGATCCACTTGGAGCGTCACCTTGCGATTCAACATGCTCAGGCGAATTTCCGGATGACATCGCAGCTAATCCATAGTAAGAAGCAAGCATTCCGCGATTTCGGCGCCCATCAGGGGTACCTGAGGGACCACCGCCAGCCGGAGATGACATTAGCTTCAATCTGTTCTTTTGGATAACTGCTGTTAAACAACTCAATCTGAAACATTGAATCATTTTGAATCAAAAATTGTTCAATTGCTCCTTTGCAAAGTTAGAAAGTTCAGAATCTAAACAAGCAGTATATTCACCTAGAAAAATCTATGTAAATGAGAAATAATACAATGAGAAATAAAGAAAAAATTAGCACAGTTTTCTTTAAAAAATCAAATATTGATTATAAACGCAAATTGTAAAACCACAGTTGAATATAATTTATTTCAACTTCGTTTTGGCCGGAAAAATTAGATGAGCTTCAATTCTAGGAACTCGAGAAAAGAAATTACACAATTTCCAATAAAAAAAATTATCGAGGTTTTAAATATTCAAAACAATTCTGTACCATATGCCCTTATGATATAAAAAGGCCGCCTTTCACTCTTTTTTCATGGTTATATAAAATGGCGAGAGGAAAAACTTATGATTACTCGACAAATATACTTCAAAAGATCTCTCAAGTTTGACAATATCGTATCTCGTTACAAAACCTTTCTGTTCATACAATGATTTTGCACAATTAATGAGAAAGAACAAGTTTTGAGCAATATGACATCTCAAAATACCGCTAGTAAAAAAGTTGAAGAACCGTATACGTTCTCGACACTTGAAGTCCCGACTCGACGCTCTCCCAACATTACAGCATGTTTCTTGGCATAATCATTAGAGCATGTGTCTTGACAAAAAAAGGTTTTAAGACAAGAAATTTCTTTGAGTCTGACTTGAACTTATTTTTATTCAGAGAGACCTTACAAAATTGTAGAAATAACCCCGTATTAGAAAGAAAGCTAAACGTCGCAAAAACTGCACGAACAATTACGCGCTTTGACTCAAACTATGCATTGTCTTCAAATCCATATTTAGCCCTCTTTAAAATCTGGCATTCAAAATCTATCAACAACACCCTGCAAATAACTTTCTGTTTTTAATCAAACAAATTTACAAGTTTCAAAAAACCTTTCAAACATTTCAGCTCTACTGGCCCTGATAGTACATATTTGTAGATAGAATTTTTCAAGACATAGATTTTCCACTCCAAACAAGCCGGCTCAACAAAAATTATGCCTGCCGTGCAGAATTCCAATGACGAAAGTTTTCAGATATTAAAATAAAGGCACAATGACGATTGAATGCAAGAATGCTTTACTTCGCGATCAGTTATTAAGGTCTGTACACATGACCCTCAGAAAATCGGATAGTATTTGCAGGAACTGTTCAAAATTCCGGTTAAAAAATTCTCCAAAGTTGACCTAAAACTGATTTAATTCTTTTTTACAAGAAACAGGCTAATAATGAATAAAGCATAGCGGGATAAGCCCCGATCGCAATGTTTTATCGAAATGTTTATCAACAGAAGAAAGTATTATTTTGGCCTCAATTTGGCATTAAAATGAATTCCAAAATAAATATTTATAAGAACTGCCAAACTACCATCTCCGATACCCATTTGGGAAATGATTAACAGTTCTCTTTTAAAAATTAAAAACATAGGTTTTTCTGCAAACATAACTTGCCTTTTTTGCAATTTCTTAACTCAACGATGAAATTTTTTTTGCCAGTCAGTCAAGAAAGTTCTGTAGTACAGAAGAACATAAATCCTTAATCGAGAATAATTGAGACTTTTTGGTACATGTCACGCCCCTATTTCGTCCCTCATAGTTACGTGATGATATTCCTTAAAATATCCATAATTAAGTGCTTTATATTAATTAATATTCAGTTAGTTTCAAGGCCATATATAGCTAGTATTTCCATCTAGGCCTGTAACCTCTAATTTGTTTATGTTTACGAAAAACAACCGCAGAAGTGACAGTTTAATAGCAAACATATCAAGTGCCTAAAAGCCTCAATATTTACTTTTTGAGTTTCTTGATGATAAATTCACATAATCAGTAAATAACTTTGTGAGAGATTATGTACTTGGTGAAGTAAATATTCTGATAAAGTAGGTGATAATACGGAACTTGTATATGTACTTAACAAACATCAAGAGACGTACAAAAGCCAGATATTGCCCAACTTGAAAATCAGTAAATATTTGCGAAGGACCAATACAACTCAAGGCACAACCCTGCGGAACCCACTATCAACAGAACACCGGAGAACCACCCTGACAATCAGTTGCCTAACATATTATAAAACTTGATAAAACTAGAGAAACTTCTTGCTAAAGTTATTGAATAATTATTGCTAAAAAATAATTAAAGATTGAACTGGAAAATCTTTATAAAACTCTAAGTTACAACAGGCTTCTATAGAGCTAATTATCTCTTAAAAAGCTAAAAAAAAATACAAGGCAAACTAGTGGATATATCGCGCATCCGAACCGCTCAAAAAAAGGCTATTACTAGCTAATTTTATTCAAAATATATCCGCTAGAAATCGCGCTGTGAAACATCAAGTCCTTGAAAAATGACAATTAATCACCTTATTTACTGCTATTATTAACCTCAAAAAACACCATGAGGAACATTAGAAATCAGTGCGTAAAATGGTGACAGGAGTTATTAACTGTTTTCCAGTTTAACGAACCGAAATTCTGAATAATTCTTTGATAAATTCGACATTTTCCTTCTTTCTTCCGACATTTTCTTCTTTTGCTTTTTCTCCATTACCTTAAGAGCCTCCAATCATCCAGAACCACATCCAGCACTTCTTTTCCGAGCAAGACGATAATGCAGAAAGCAGTAACAAAGGAAAGAATGGGTGGAAACTGTGTTTGTGTCTTTGTGGACTAAGTGTAACAACAATTCAAAAGTGTTTGAGTGGACAATAACTGGAACAAACTCAACCACAGCCGCCACAACGGACAAAAACAACACAGGGTATTTGCAAACGAGGATATTGTGAGTAAATGAATTTGTAAAATTAATTTTGGTGCTTTATTCATGTCAATTTATAAAGAACAAATTCTCCCCGCTACTAATAATTGTCGCGCTTCCCCCCAATTTGTTGAACAAATCGAAGGCAATAACATCAACTACACCCATAACAGCAATAAAACACAAGCTCAGATAGTAAGCGCTCTTTCCTCTTCAGCTTATAAATCCATCGTTATTTATGTGCTAGATAAAGATGATAAACGTGTTGCAATTTATTGGACAGCAAAAAGTCTAAACCAAAAATTTCGCAAATTTGGCCTTATTCGTAACAAAGTTCAATCTGATAGAGATATTAACCTTGACAACATCATTACTGATTACCAGATAACATCAGAATAAGCTAAATTACTGAAACCATAACTTAAACATTAATTAAAAGAGGGCAAAACAAAAGTTTAAACAAAAATAAAAAACAATTATATTTTATTTCCCCGCCCAGCTCCGGAGGTTAATGAATCAAACAGTGACTTCGGTCATTATGCTGTTGCCTATCTGAGTGCAGCTTCCACAAGGCCTTGCGGTCGTGGTCCCCACGAATTTTCCTAGATTAAGGGGCAATCTTTAGAGGTGAGACTTCGGCGGCCCATACGGCTTCAACGATATAAGTCTGACGATTCGACCGGAGCTTTAGGAATAGGTTTATAAGCAGCCCATCTTTAGTATTTTCCGAACGAATGGTTTCAGTAGTTTCTTTTCTGTTATTCTTGTGCTATTCATTTAACTGTTTTCATCTCTTAAAACCCCTTAATCTCTCCATTAAGTTAAGTGTGCTATTTAATACTTAAGAACGAAAGTAAGACTGATTGAACGAAAAGTATATAATCTTATCGGGTAAAAAGCAAAATGGCACACGCGCAGATCAACATCACGCCTTTTTCCGGATCAGAAACGGACAATTTTAACGAGTTTGAACAACTAATAACAGGTGCAATCGGAGTTGCAGCAATCGCAAACGCGCAACAAGCGAACTTTCTGCAATTACATTTAAAAGGAGACGCTTTACGATACTTCTTAACCCTACCAGAGGCTACCAGACTAGTCTTCGAAGACAGTATAACAGCTCTAAGAAATAGATTCACGCAGGATGATTTGAGAGAGATCAGAATTATAAAGTTAGAGAATCAAAAGTTTAATCCAAAAACAGACACTGTTAAAAATTTCTTAGTAAAGTTAAGAACTGAAGCCAATAAAGCATATCCAGCACCTGAAATAGTAGTAGCGCCAGCAGGAGTAGGCGACCCAGAAGCTCGTAGATTCGAAAGAGAGACAGCAGCAAGAGATTCTGCCCTTCAGATGTCAGAAAATCGAAAAAATGAGCAAATGAAGCGCTTCTTTCTAAGTCTATGCCAAATTGGCTTAAGCCTAAGCTCTTAGAAAGGCCAGATACAGATACCATTGATCAATTATGCACCTTAGCTAGCCAACAGATTGCAATAAGGGAGATGTGTAACAGAGAAGAGCACTTTGATGACGGATTTAATGAAATAACAAACAAATACTGATAAAATGTTAAAAGCAATAACTGTTATTTCAAATAATCAAAAAGAACTTGAGCAGAAACTTGAACAGAGAACAGCACCTAAAAATGAGCGACCAGAACAAGGCCCAGTAAACATTTTTACACCACATTACCCTCAACAAGTCTACAGACAAAGTTATAGACAAAATTTCCGCCCTCAATATCAAAATTATCGGCCAAATTACCCCCAATATCAGTCTAATTATCGTCCAATTCAGCAAAACTATCGGCCCCAGCAACAGTATGCCCCCCGTGCTAATAATTACCGAGAGTTTAGACCACAATTTAATGCTCCTAGACCATTTTATCATAACGAACAGCCACAAACTCGGAATTATTGGATTGAACCTTCAGATAGCCCCCCATTTGTTCACCCAGCTTATGTTAATAGACCAGTTTATCGGTTCCCAACAAAAAATATCCCTCAAAACCTTCTTAGACAGGGAATAGTTTATGATAGCCCATCACAAAACCGATATGGTAGTCAACAAGCAAACCAGTTTAATCGTTCAAGTATTCCTCAAAATAGAAATATGAGAGGTATGAATTTTCCATTAAATCAACAAAAAAACTAATAAAGCCACCCAACTTTAAAAACCAAATAAAAATTATAAAAACTCAGTTAATCATTATAACGAAAGCACGTCTAGTCCTAGTTTAGATATAGTAATAGAGCCAGTTTATAATAAAAGTAACAAAAAGCGTAGAAAACGCAAAAGTAATAATAATAAATGTAAAGTGAATCAATCTGTGCAACTCCGAACACAAGTACCTCAATCCACACCAAAGCCAACACCACATGTTCAGCAATTATTCAGCATTGTCCCACTTTTAGGCAGAACATTATCCTATGTCAAAATTAAATTTAATGGAGAATTAGAAAGACGTGAACTAATTGATACAGGAGCATTTGCAAACGTGATAAGCCGCGAGTTTTACAGGCAACTAATTAACACAAATATCAATTCAATAACAGAAATAGAAAAGCCTGATCTAGATAAAGTAAAAATGGCAAACGGAAATAGTTAAAATTGACAAAGCAATTAAAGTTACATTTAAATTGGGCACAAAAACATTTACAGAAGCAACTCCTGTAATATTAGGCAACCCATTCTTCGTTAAACACAAAGTTAACATCTGCCCAGGACAAAGCTACATTAAATTCCCTGACCAAACTCTACAAATAAATGAAATAAAGCCAGAAAAGCAACCCAGAAGAGTTGTAAAACGTAAAAAATTTGGAGTTTATACACAGAAAAAGCAAGTCTTACAGCCAAATCAACAAGCAGTATTAGAGTGCAAGCTTTACGATAAACTAGAATCATTCACTGACCTTTGTGGGGTAATAATTCCAAATGAAATCTTTGAAAAAGATAGCGAAGTAATATTAACGTCATCATTAAGTAAAGTTGCTGAAAATAATATTCTTTACATCTACGTCCTGAACATTACTGATCACCCAATTACCATAAATAAAGGCGAAGAAATAGCCAAATTCTCGTTCTTAACGTCTGATCAAGCAGAAAAGTTGTTAGAAGTAGATCCTCAATTAATAAATGTAGCAAAAATGAGTGAAAATTATTTAACAGAAATAAATCAATTAATTCAAGTCACAGATACGCCAAAAAGAAAGGCCCAACCAGCAAAGCCGGCCCCAGAATATGAAAAATTGTGGTTCCCAACGACTGAAACGTGCCCAGATCCGAAAAATTTGTCGCCCTTGCAGAGAGAAATCTTTGAGCAATTGCTAAAACTGCAAGAAATGGAGAAATTAGATCGGGTAACCATCAGGACAAAATAACCTTTTTGTGCAAATTCCCGTGGGAAAAATCGGCCCTCAATGATGAGCAAAGAGCAGTAGTAGGTGAACTACTAGTTGAATTCAGTGATATCTTTGCGAAACAGATTTGACGTCGGATATAATACAGATTTAAAAATAAAGTTAACTCCAGAAAGAAGCATACCAATTTATGAACAAGGACCTCCAACGCCTGTCCATTTGAGAAATGAGTTACAAGTAGAACTAGCATTAATGCATTACTACGGACTGATAACAACTTTGTCTCAATCAAGATATAGTAGTCCCCTTTTCGCACAACGAAAGAATTCAGGAAGACAGACTGTTAATTGACTTGAGAAAAGTATATCATTTGCTGAAAAACGATTATGTGAATACAAATTTCCCAACTTCCAACATGAGTGACGCAATAAACTACTTTGCCGGGAAAAACTGTTTACGAAACTTGATTGTTCTCAAGCATACCACTGTGTGCAAATGGCAGACGATGTATCAGTGCAACTGCTAGCATTTAACTTTGCTTCCAGAACTTATGCCTATAAATGTCTTGCACAAGGATTGAATAAGTCAGTAACAGGATTTAGTTCCTTTATTAGACATTACTTGGACCCATGTTTAGCCTCAGGAAATTGTACCCAGTTTATGGATGATATCGGAAATGCAGTAACAAATTTTGAACAATTGGTACCCTCTTTGCGAGAAATATTTATCTGTATACGTCAATCCGGTCTGAAACTGTCGCCCGAAAAGTGTGAAATAGCAACAGATACAATGAAATTTCTTGGAAATAACATCAGTGCAGAAGGAATATCACCAGAAAAAGCAAAAATAACGAAATTTCTTGATAAATTTAAAATGCCGAAAACAACAAAGCAAGTTTTAATCTAGGTGAGAAACTAATGTCATTTTACAAGCTCCTGCAGTGATAGAAACTACCGAAGATCACGTAAAAGCATTAGAAGTAATAAAGAAGGATCTAATGGAAGCAACGAATGTAACATTGCAATTGCCAAAACCAGGCCTACAGAATGTAATTCTTTGTGACGCTAGTTACCACGGTGCAGGTTTTGTACTAATGATGGAAGACTACGTTAATGAAACAGGAAAGAAAGAGAAGAAAACATACGCTCTCGTATCGTCTGGATCGCATTTGTTTAATGCTACGCAATTAAACTTCTCAATTTACTACAAAGAGTTCCTAGCTTTGTACTACGCGCTGGACTACATTTCGCACTACATTTTGGGATCAAGCAAACAAGTAATTATACTAACTGACAACAAAAGCCTCACACAATTCTTTCAGTCAAAAGTATTACCGCCATCTCTTTGGAATTGTTTAGACAGAATACTCGCATTTAATATAGTAATTGCTCACATTCCTGGACGCGCTAATTACGCTGCAGATTTCCTCTCTAGAATGGAGAACGACAAAACAGCAACACTGTCTTTGAAATTAACAGATAGAATTCCAGTCAGAGAAATAGAAATTGATACTGAAGCACAAAACCCTGATATAGAAATGAATGCTTTATTTGATGAACACCAAGCACTTGGAAACCAAGTTACTGATGAAATCCTTCAACAATTAAAAACCCTGGGATTATACGGAGAGTACAAAAAGAAGCACCTCAATAACGAATTGAATGAAATTCAAGGGCTAATTAAACTTAAACGAAAACAAGAAATAAATTTAATTGAGTACCCAAATCCATTAGATGAATTCCCAGATCTTACAGACAACTTAATTAGCCTTAACTTAGCAGATGAGCAGCAAAAAGATACAGACATTAGAACAGTAATAAACTGGCTTCAACAAAACAATCAACAATGTTTAGCCTCAGGAAATTGTACCCAGTTTATGGATGATATCGGAAATGCAGTAACAAATTTTGAACAATTGGTACCCTCTTTGCGAGAAATATTTATCTGTATACGTCACTCCGGTCTGAAACTGTCGCCCGAAAAGTGTGAAATAGCAACAGATACAATGAAATTTCTTGGAAATAACATCAGTGCAGAAGGAATATCACCAGAAAAAGCAAAAATAACGAAATTTCTTGATAAATTTAAAATGCCGAAAACAACAAAGCAAGTAAAACGACTAATTGGCTTCACTCAATTCTTCCGTAATTACATACCTAATCTAGGTGAGAAACTAATGTCATTTTACAAGCTCCTGCAGTGATAGAAACTACCGAAGATCACGTAAAAGCATTAGAAGTAATAAAGAAGGATCTAATGGAAGCAACGAATGTAACATTGCAATTGCCAAAACCAGGCCTACAGAATGTAATTCTTTGTGACGCTAGTTACCACGGTGCAGGTTTTGTACTAATGGTGGAAAACAAGAAATAAATTTAATTGAGTACCCAAATCCATTAGATGAATTCCCAGATCTTACAGACAACTTAATTAGCCTTAACTTAGCAGATGAGCAGCAAAAAGATACAGACATTAGAACAGTAATAAACTGGCTTCAACAAAACAATCAACAACCAGACTTAAAGTACGCTTCAACCAATTTAAAAAAGTATCACAAACATTTAAACAGATTAATTCTTGAAGGGAATGTCTTATACCGGAATTTTTATGATGATACTGGAAAAGTACTTCATAAACAATTCTGCGTACCTAAGCATTTGTGGAATGAGACTATATATAGACTCCATAACTCAGAAACAGCAGGTCATTTAGGCATTAAAGCAACAATTCAAGAATTCAGAAAGCGATTCTATTACCCAGGTTTCACCGAACATTTCACTAGTTTCATCAAAAACTGCCTCACTTGTCTTCAACTTAACAGAGTACCAAAAAGCCACATCACACCAAAGTTACAACCAGTCAGTTCTCTACAATCATATCCAGGAGATATGCTACAAATTGATTTAGTAGGCCCCCTAAAGTCATCACAATATAAGTATGTTCTGAGTGGAATAGATGTTTTCACAAAGTACCTATTCGCAGTTGCATTAACGAATGGATACGCTGACACAGTAGCCCGCGAACTAGTAAAGGTGTTCTTCCAGCACAGCTACATACCTCAAACGATACTTAGTGACTTAGGAACAAATTTTACTTCAGAATTAATGTCAGAATTAGCAAGTTTATTAGAAGTAAAGTTGAAGCACGCCTCACTAAAGCACCCTCAAACTATTGGAGCAGTAGAACGATCTCACGGACCACTGAAACGAATATTAAAACTCAATACTGAGGAACAATGGAAAGACTGGCACAAATATGTTCCTCTTGCAACTTTTATTCATAATACTTCATATCATTCAGCGACAAATTGTTGTCCATCAACATTATTCCATGGCAGAGAACCCATATAGCCCCTTGACATTAGGTTCTCCAGAAAAGTAATGGATGCAGTAGCAGTAAATTCGGATTTTGTAAATGAACTGCAAGACGCCATGATGCAAAAGTTCGCAGAAAACAAAGAAAAACTAACGACTGCTTACCTGAAGTACAAAAAGTATTATGATCGAAAAGCTTCAGCAAAACCGATTCCGGAAAAATCATTCTGTTTACTATTGAATCCTAAACTATTAGAGCAATCAACGGTAATAGCTTCCCAAGTTCAGAAATGGCTACCGCTATATAAAGTGGAAAAAGCCCTTACTGACTCTAATTACATCATTCGAAAAGTAAATACGAATTACACCCAATGTGTTCATCGAATCAGATTGAAACCAATTTAACCAAGTGAAACTCCTGAAGACCTCGAGATTATCAACCCTGTAAAATTTCAACCTGATCCATCTAGAAAACAACACATGGAACCAGATTTGTTTGATAAACATATCCCGGAACTAATAAATGAACAGGAAAAGGAAATCCATCAATCAAAAACAGTGAAACCAGACCCAGTTAAAGTGACTATAAACGTCCCACTAGGTGGACCCTTAGCAGGACCAGCAGTAGCAGCACATCCAGCAGCACCACCGCGCCCACCAAGGGTAATAGCACCAGCCGTTAGACCACGAACAGCTCCAGTACATCTTCCAGTATTTGATTCTTCAAGCTCAGATGAAGCAATTCCTAATTTATTTGAAGAAAATAGTAGTTCAGACGAAAACCTAGCTGACCTGAAACTAGATGCTGATCAAATAGCAAGAATACCGGTTGATCCACTAATTGCTGATGAAATTCGACAGCAAGAACCAGAAAATCGTGTTCCTCTAGTATCATCCTCATCAGATGATGAAATGTTTTCACCACTCCAGCAACCTCAGCCAGCAATAGTACCATTAGATGTTGAGTCCCCTCCAGAAACACGAGAAGAACAATTTGCGTTAACTGAAAAATAAGAGCGCGACCTTAATCCTAAACGAAAACCAGAGAAAAGTGCATTCGAATCACTAGACTACCAACAGCAAAAAAATGTACGCAGATTTAAACGCGATAGAGAAAAAATATTGCATAAAGAAGATAGAACATACCCTTACCTAACCAACCAAGTCAGAAGATCAGGCAGTCCTAGACCAAAAAACGCACGTGCCAGACTGGAACAAGAAAAACGCGAAGCAATAAAAGCATCAGCACAAGCAGCAAAACAGTTAAATACACCAAGTAGAGAGACAAAACTAGATCAAGTTAGAGCAAGTATAGCAAAATATTCAAGGAAAAAGCCCAGCAGTTCAGCAAACAAACCAGTAACCAGATCTCAAACAAAAAACTCTTCACCAGGCTCTTCAAATCAAAACCTAAATAACTTTAGTCAAGAAATAAATGCAACATATCTAAGTTCACCAACAGATATCTTATACTCTCCATACTTTTTTGCACACTGTATATCAGCAGACCTTGCAATGGCAAAGGGATTAGCCCGACAAGTCAAAAGCTGGTACCCAGCAGCCCCAAGTGCAATTAGACTTAGATATCCACCTGATATTGGCTCAGTTTTAATTTATTTCGACCCCATTTCTGAACGTTATATCTTCAGTTTAGTTACCAAATTTAGATACTACCACAAACCCACATACGAATCCGTATTAGCAAGTCTCTATGAACTGAGAGAAATAGTAATAGATGCAGGAATTTCACACTTAAGTCTTCCAAAACTCGCCAGTGGCTATGATAAATTGGATTTTATCATTTTTGAGCTTATATGTCAAGTCTTCGACCCTCTACCCATAACCATCTATATGCATTAGCATGTACAGACCCAGTACAGTCTAGCAGTACCCTTCATTTACCCCAAAAGCCCAACAAGCCTGAGCAACTTAGCCCTAAAGTCCAAAAATCGCCAAAAATTCGAAAAATTTTGACCTCAAATCCTAGTTATTTTGTTATATCTCCAGAACTACTTGTCTGAACCTGGATTAACCTATTGTTCTGAAAAGCCCTTACCCAGTAGAAGTAATTCCAGCTATTATTGACCCCATTCGACCCGTTCTAAGTACCAAAAACCTAGCTTAAAATTGACCCTTCCGAAAATCCTAGGTTCGCGTCAGAAAAACAGTCATAAAATTGTTCCAAATGCCCCCAGCAGCTACTCCCAGCTGCCACCTACATGGTAAAACCTCAGACAACCATTAAAACCCATTATTTCCAAGTATATGTTGAAAAATGACGAAATAACGAAAATTGCGCTTCTGCTTCAATCCTCCGCTTCAAAAATTTTCTCATTTTATTCTCCGCCTGACCCAATAAAAGCCACCTATACCCCCTACAACCCTAGCGCAACCCCCCACTAGCCTTGTAGTATCATAAAAACCAGTCCCAGCTCATCCCAGTATCAACCATGAAGACTTAAACCCAAATAAGCTCTGAAATCGCCACAATTGTCAGGAAAAAATCAGTTATTTCCAGCTAGAGTCAATATTATTAACTTCTGACAGCAATTAACAATACCACCAGCACGCCCACACCTCTCAGAATATGCACTCCAGAACCAGCACGCTAACTCTCAGAATATGCACTCCCAGCCCCCTAGTACCAATACAAGCTGAGAAAAGACTGCCAAAATAACAATCACAAAAATTTAAGTGTAATTTCCAGAAAAAGTGATCAAAAATGCATCTTAATACCTGTATATGACCAATTTTATTGTTAATTCAGTTAGCCCTACTCATGAGCAGTCCAACCATAGCAATATCAATCATTTTGAATAAGTTTTTCATAGCCTCATAGCCAATAACCTATCCCCTATCTGAGCCTTTTCAAAAAACCCAGGTTCACTGCAGCAAAAACGTTATAACTCGTGAAAAAACAGTTGAAACTACCCAAATTTTCGCGCTGCAGGGTTTTTTGAGCAGATAAAGCGATTCACCAATTTTGAGCTCAATCGAAGCATTTTAAAAATTGAGTGACGCTGGGTCCCTCAATTTTGGAGAATTTGTGAAAATTTACGACCAAGTTCATAAAATCCGAAATATTGATCGAAAACCCAATATTATTAGCTCAAAACATCCGCATGCTTAAGCTCTACACGCCCATATCAAAAATATTGAAAATTGTTAAGTAAAATGTTGAAATAATAGTATAAAACTGAAGCCTACCAGACTCTTCTCAAATTCGCCAAAAATAGAGCCAGATTTAGACCAGAAAAATAGTATCAAATAGCCAAATTATGAGCTCATATCCAATATTCAGTCTCCCTAGTAGTTGTCTGAGCCTAATAAACCCATACAATCGCATAGAAATTCATAAATGTTGAAAAAAGTGAAAAAAAATCGAAAATTGCACATCTGATCAAATTTAGCCCAAAATTCTAAAGTGAAAAACTCCGCATAATAAAGCCAAATCATGCACCAAACTGAACCAATAGCTGCTACCAACATAGTACTCACTAGTATGAGCCACAATTACTGTCAAAAATCAATTATCTCCAATCTATGTCAACTTATGCACAAAACATGATGCTTCACAAGTAAAAATTTAGTAAATTTCACAGAAAAACTGGCACAAAACATAAGTTAATCAACTCCAGAGCTACCAAAATGCTACCCCTGATAACCACAGGTATCAGTACTAACCGTTAGCATCTGATTTAAGCCACTAGAGAATCACCAGACTGACACATGTCTCGAAGAAGCTCAACTAGTGGAAAAATCACGCCTGAAAATTAGCATTTTGGACGTAAAAATCAAAGTTCTGACCCGATAAATAGCTTCAAACCCTATAATTCAGTAATATACATTAGTACCAAGCACAGACAGTACCATTTTAACCATTCAATACCGATAATGTATGAACAGTGACGACTTATTCAGACCGAAATTTCATGATTCAAAAATAGCCAGGTTCAGATCACGAAAACAGTCATAACTTTGCGAAAAATGCTCAAATTGCGCCAAATTTTTGCACTGCAGCGTTTTTTGAGCCCCTGAAGCGACCTACCAATTTTGAGCCCGATATGAGCAATTTAAAAATTCAGTGACGCTGGAGCCCTCAATTTTTCGCATTTTTCGGATTTTCATACATTAGTGAAAAAGTTGACCAAAAAGTGCCGAAAAACCTAAATTTATAGCATAGTTATTCCCCACCCATGTCTACTGAGTGGGCTAAGCCAAAAAAATGGCCCAAAGTTCAATAAAAATCGAAAAATTCACATATATGTAACACCAGTGGAAATGTTAACACCTGATGCGGAAAAATGGCCAAAATTACGAAAAAATTACATGTGAAAATTAGTGCCAAATATTCTTCTAAACCAGTTCAAATTACACACAAGCGCTGCTAACAACCAGGACAAGTATCTAGAACCATTAGAACCAGTTTATAACCAGTATTTCACAAGTAAAGTTAAGTTAATGCTCAAAAATGAAAAAAGTCCCTATATCACAATTCTTGCACTCCCAAATATGTCATTATATAGCTACACACTGCCACAAAAACAATACCACATGCTCACATGCTTCACAGTTACTAGCTACAACAGTAAAAACCAACTATCAAAGCTACAATTGCCAAATAACAAGTAAAAACTCACCTATAGATGAAACTAAACTACATGATGAATACAATTGCACCGACACTAGTCATTTCTCATCGGCGCTATCCTCAGCTACGGTACCACCACCACTAGTACTCTGACCGGACTGACCCCTTGTCCTAGTAGAACCAGTCAAGTACCGCTCAGCATCATCCAAACTGAATAAATGCTATCAAAATGAATAAACTGCCTCAAAATTCCACTAAAATTCGATTGATTTGGCACAACAACAGTTAAAATACTCATTGCTATAATGACCACTAATAGTTAACAACACATGACGTAAAAAACACATTATCACTCTGAACACAAACTTACACCCTTCACTAACATTTACTTACTCACTACGCCTCACTAATTCTGCCTATTTCTCCCCTTACTATGTCCTCAATTCTTCCCAACAAAACAAGTTTTAGTATATACTAATTACTATGATATTAGTAGCACCTTATTAAATATTAGTAGCACCAAGTATATTAGTCAGTATATTAAGACAAACTAAGCCAAACTACAACTAAACATATACAACTACAAGTCAGTTAATGAGTTAAATAAATAAATATAAATAACTAGTTATACTGTCGTCTCCTTCATTTCCACTCCTCCCTCGCCCTCCTGATCTTCCAACTCTTCCCTCACTCTCTCTCCTTCCTCCCACACATCTTCCCCTCCTTCTCCTCCACATCCCAATAATCCCGAATAATAAAGATAATAATAGGAATACTAATAATAATATTACGATCCAGTCCCAACTATCTTTTCCGTCGTCTAAGCTAATATCTACAGTAGAACTATTATGGATATTACACTCTGGGTGCAGCAAACGAGACCAGTGAACCCAGTTCCTTGACACATACCTGGTCCCGTTGCTGCAGCACCCCAGAGTGATATTATTCGGGCCGACAGTAATATTGAAGCACATATTGACAACAAATAATCTGAAAAACATGTGAAAACTGCACAATTCGACCCCCTAACCACTATCCCCATCATCACACACCCACAATTTAACCAAATAACCACAATTCAACATGTTTAAACACCATATTTAGTAGTAATATCAATAAATACACACATCACCACACGACCTAAAAGTAGAGAGCAGCTGAAACAAGTAAATATCACATAAATAAGTGCCATATTGAGAAAACTAGACCTAGAAGCCTGAATCCAGTAGGCGAACGAACAAAAGGAACCAACATAACATGTCATAACAGCAATAGTTGGTCACAAAACCAAAAACATTGCAAAAGTTTTACAATATCGAGTTCCATTTGGATATCTGCCCACTGAGGGAAACTTTCAGCCAAACTTTCAGAGAATAAAACATATTGCTGTCCATGAACTGCACGTACAGCACCACAGGTTTCCGTTCGTTATATACTCGAGAGGCAGACAAATTGCCAAAGCTAGCGAAAGACAATGAAAAACGAAACTGAAGAGCTCGTGCAAAAAGTGATGAAAATTGTTTTTCTCAGACATTTTTCCTTTCTCCCCGAACAGGACCTCAAGCGTCCAAATGAAGGACATTAAAGGAAAGAAGTTCTTGGCCTTGCCCAGTGTGAACAGCCTGACATAAAACATATCATCCAGCAAAGATAGAGTGAAGTAACTACCATGCGTCGATACAATGCACTAATCCATAAAGGCTTCAAGGAAAGCCAAAAGGCGGAAAAGTATTGCACGAGTAACATGCACCTCTGTAGTTCCTACTCCCGACGACAGAATTACGACTGACAACCACCTGGACAAAGCAATTGACGACCAGAAGAAAAAAAACTTTAGACTTCTCCGCAAGAAACATGAGTTTTGTTCATAGGGAGAGCAATCTTCAAGTTTTCCTTCAACTGTCTAACTGTCCAACAAAAAGCGCATCTTCCATTTGAAACAGACAAACTTAATATAGAAGACGAACAAGTTACCACAGAAGACGCAAAGGACAACAACGCTTTAACCCGAGAGGAGAGTATGCTTTAAGCTCTTGACAGTCTTATATAAGTTCGACAAGTATTATTCTTATAACAATTTAAGTACCCCTTCACTCAATAAGCTTAACTAATCAGTGCTTTATAAACTCGAAATAACTGTTCACTTCCAGAAATTAACCAGCGCTTTAAACCCTTCATTTAACCAGCATCCTTCTTATCCTCCTTCTCAAAGTTAAGAGCCATTATTTAACGAGATAATCGTGATTATTTTCAGTGCTAATTCAATGTCTTTTCTTAACCTTAACTTTCATTTATCTTCCCCCTATTTACTTTGAAATTAGCGCACTTTCACATCTTTAATGTTCCTTTAAAGCTCTTAATCTTGTCTTACCTTTCCTCACTTTAACCTTTATCTCCATTTGTCTTAACTTAAACTTTATTTCTCTTAACTTCTTTAAGTCTTTAACTTAAATGCTTTCGTTCCAAAACTATTTTCTAAGAAAACATAAATTGGGTGGCTCCAACAAAAAAATGTTTATATCATTATACTCGTGCAGATTACATGTTTTATAGAAAAATTGTAAAAACCCAGTTCTTTCCCAAAATTTTCATGGAAAATTTTCATAAAGTCCGGTAGTGTCACGCCCCTATTTCGTCCCTCATAGTTACGTGATGATATTCCTTAAAATATCCATAATTAAGTGCTTTATATTAATTAATATTCAGTTAGTTTCAAGGCCATATATAGCTAGTGTTTCCATCTAGGCCTGTAACCTCTAATTTGTTTATGTTTACGAAAAACAACCGCAGAAGTGACAGTTCAATAGCAAACATATCCAGTGCCTAAAAGCCTCGATATTTACTTTTTTGAGTTTCTTGATGATAAATTCACATAATCAGTAAATAACTTTGTGAGAGATTATGTACTTGGTGAAGTAATTATTCTGATAAAGTAGGTGCTAATACGGAACTTGTATATGTACTTAACAAACATCAAGAGACGTACAAAAGCCGGAAATTGCCCAACTTGAAAATCAGTAAATATTTGCGAAGGACCAATACAACTCAAGGCACAACCCTGCGGAACCCACTATCAACAGAACACCGGAGAACCACCCTGACAATCAGTTGCCTAACATACTATAAAACTTGATAAAACTAGAGAAACTTCTTGCTAAAGTTATTGAATAATTATTGCTAAAAAATAATTAAAGATTGAACTGGAAAATCTTTATATAACTCTAAGTTACAACAGGCTTCTATAGAGCTAAATATCTCTGAGAAAAGCTAAAAAATACAAGGCAAACTAGTGGATATATCGCGCATCCGAACCGCTCAATAAAAGGCTATTACTAGCTAATTTTATTCAAAATATATCCGCTAAAAATCGCGCTGTGAAACATCAAAATAAGTCCTTGAAAAATGACAATTAATCACCTTATTTACTGCTATTATTAACCTCAGAAAACACCATGAGGAACATTAGAAATCAGTGCGTAACAGAACAATAATGATACATTAGACTGAAAACCGAAATACAAAATATTTTATGATTTATTTATGTAGCGAAGATTGCAAAAAATATTGATTACAGGTATACCTCAAAAAATTAACAGAAAAATAGCATCACTTAAGGCTGCAAATTGTATAAAGTTAGACGAAGGGACTTAAGCGTTTACAAACATCTGTTTTGAGCATTACTGCATTATGTCGAAATCTAACGCTAACTCGGAAATATTCCAACATTCTAGCCAACTTTTCGCTACTCACCTTAAATCTTTGCCATGTTTCATCTATGGAACATGTCGACCAAAACTTGGAGAAATTGTAACTTTTTCCATATAAATATCGCCATAACTCAGCTGGTTTTAGGAAACTGCCAGGATCTCAAATATTTTTATGCAAAAAATAAACATGCATTTTTTCTAGACAACGAGCAAAAATTGTTAACACGTGATTCCTCTCAACGGCTGAATATTTCTTTAAAAAAGTCAAATTATCAGCGATTATTTTGGTAGAGCAAAATTGAATATTCAGCAGTTGTTTCAGTTTCTAAACGCTGCCTTGATTATAAAGAGAAAAATGGATTACTGATTCATCTGTTTAAATATTTTGAGTGCTAGTACTGTTTGTTGAGTAATTTTGGTTGATCGATGTCAAAAAGTCCTCCTTGCAAAACTCAAAAACAAATCTTCATATAATTTTTTCAAAAACAGACGTTTGTCCTTTGTATACATTTCCGTTATGCTCGGAATTTTATAGGCTAAAAAATAGCAGATTAAATTTAGAAACAAAACCATGAAACTGCAAAGACCTCAAGAAAAATTAAATTCCGACAACTGAACATGTCGGGTGAATTGGTCTCAAGCGACTGGCGAGCGGTGGGCTTCAGTAGTAGCTCGCTGGAGCTTAGGGATGCATCAGGTAGGTGTAAGCCGAGTGAGGGGGCGGTCAAGTGATGATTGTAGGGCTGTGGGAGAGTAGGACGAGAGAGGGGTCTAAATCGCCGGGTTGCAGGAGGTGGTGCTGGTGCTGGTGGAGTGGAAGGGGGTCAAAAATTTTAAGACTCAGAACCGCGCCTTTCACACCTTCAAATTATCTCCTCGAAACAGTTTTGTTGAATCACATACTTAAAGACCAGTAAGGCGTGAGGAGGCTCTAAGAGAGCTGCTCGGCCAGTTATTTCCCTCCGAGCGCTACCTGTTTATCCCGATTATGATGACGAAAAGTGAAATGAGTTAGACGAAAAATTGGTCAAGCGAAAAATCGCATAAAAAAGACCACAGGACTAATATAATTGCAACAAACTGCATTTGAAGGCAATTAATTGATTCAATAGGACTATACAGAAATTCACTCCTGCAAAAAATAGTACCTTATATATATTTTTCCTGTTTAAAAGTCAAATTCTCAGTGCAAGTGCTTTTCTCCCACTGAAAAATAACTAGTATTTCTTTTCTTATGATAAGAGTGGCCAGTTATATGAAACACCTGCGTGGGCTTTAAAAATGTTTAGTTTGTTCTTTTTCAACGTTTTTTCTGCAAAACCAAATCCATTACACTAGGCAGTTTCTGTTCTCTGGAAAAAAATGTATAGTTTTATCTGGCAAAAGTTGAAACTTATTTTTCTTCCACAAATCAGCTTCCTCGTCTTTTACAACCAGCGGAAATTTAAAATTATTCAAGTTAAAACAGTATTTATCTAATTTTTGCCGATTTGAAACCAAAGGAAGCACTGGTTTGCCGATTCGAAACCCAACCATTTTGCGCCCATTGTATGATGCTCAAAATCAAATGCTTAAAAATAATTCTCTAAAAGTAGACATTTCTCAATCTGCCACCGATCTCGAAAAAATCAAATTTGATAATGATATTGGGAGAAAATCTATTTCAGCGTTAGAAAAACAGCTCGCTCCTTTTCTGGAAAACAAAATTTGAGCTAACCAAGACATTTGACACAAAATTCTTAACCTGATTCCTTATTTTTCCTTTTAGCAATTAGAAAGTCTAATCAATGGAATTTCTCGAGTTATTGTCGAATCGCATGTTGAAATGTCAGATTGAAAAACTGGATGTTTTTTGTCATCATCTTTTTAATTTTCATATGATGCAGATTAAGGATGTGTTGTTTTGCAGATTAAGGATGTGCTGTTTTTACATATACTTTCGTCTACCAATTGAAACATACCCCATTAACGTTGGAAGAATTGCTCTCGAACGACTAGTGGGAGCTCAAATCTATTGCAGCCTGCTTCAGTCGGGGGGGGGGGACGAAATTCACTTTGATGACTTCAAATGACGTCATTAGAGGTCATTATATATCACTATAACTCCATTTAATTTAAAATATAATAAATAAAAAACCTTTTTTTATAAACTACACTAATTTTGGCGCATTTTTCATTTGAATTTTAGTAGTGAATTTCCGCCGCTTAAAGTTCAGCTTGACACTTGTGACAGAGGAAAAATTAGATTACGGAAAACGAAAAAGTCAAGGGTGTAACAGTCACGCGAGAAGTCAAAACGGTCAAGCGAAAATTTTGCATAAAAAAGACACACGTCTACAATAATTGCTCGAGAGCAATTAATATTAAGTGGCCAGTTATATGAAAAACCTGCGTGGGCTTTAAAAATGTTTGGTTTGTTCTTTTTCAACGTTTTTTCTGCAAAACCAAATCCATTACACTAGGCAGTTTCTGTTCACTGGAAAAAAATGTATAGTTTTATCTGGCAAAAGTTGAAACTTATTTTTCTTCCACAAATCAGCTTCCTCGTCTTTTACAACCAGCGGAAATTTAAAATTATTCAAGATAAAACAGTATTTATCTAATTTTTGCCGATTTGAAACCAAAGGAAGCACTGGTTTGCCGATTCGAAACCCAACCATTTTGCGCCCATTGTATGATGCTCAAAATCAAATGCTTAAAAATAATTCTCTAAAAGTAGACATTTCTCAATCTGCCACCGATCTCGAAAAAATCAAATTTGATAATGATATTGGGAGAAAATCTATTTCAGCGTTAGAAAAACAGCTCGCTCCTTTTCTGGAAAACAAAATTTGAGCTAACCAAGACATTTGACACAAAATTCTTAACCTGATTCCTTATTTTTCCTTTTACAATTAGAAAGTCCAATCAATGGAATTTCTCGAGTTATTGTCGAATCGCATGTTGAAATGTCAGATTGAAAAACTGGATGTTTTTGTCATCATCTTTTTAATTTTTATATGATGCAGATTAAGGATGTGCTGTTTTGCAGATTAAGAATGCACTGTTTTTACATATACTTTCGTCTACCAATTGAAACATACCCCATTAACGTTGGAAGAATTGCTCTCGAACGACTAGTGGGAGCTCAAATCTATTGCAGCCTGCTTCAGTCGGGGTGGGGGACGAAATCCACTTTGATGACTTCAAATGACGTCATTAGAGGTTATTATATCACTAAAACTCCATTTAATTTAAAATATAAATAAAAAACCTTTTTTTATAAACTACACTAATTTTGGCGCATTTTTCATTTAAATTTTAGTAGTGAATTTCCGCCGCTTAAAGTTCAGCTTGACACTTGTGACAGAGGAAAAATTAGATCACGGAAAACGAAAAAGTCAAGGGTGTAACAGTCACGCGAGAAGTCAAAACGGTCAAGCGAAAATTTTGCATAAAAAAGACACACGTCTACAATAATTGCTCGAGAGCAATTAATATTAAACTATTATTATGTACATCGGAATGTTTTAAAGAACTATAGGATCTATTCTGTTTCACCCCCCCCCCCCAGTGTTTTTTAATGACCCCCAGTTACAAATTATATGGTGTTATATAGCACGTTACTTTGTAAGAAAATAGCACGTGCGCCTGGGGGTCATAAAAAATTTATGCTCACTAAGCTGGGGGGGGGGGCGAAACAGAATACATCCGAACTATAATACAGAGAGAAGAAAGACTGAATATGTTGTTGATATAAGTACACTTTTATTGTTTTCTTAGAACGTCATAATTTAACGCGTAACCAAACTTAACATACAGAAAAGCTAAAAAAAAAAACATTGCTTGATTGCCAAAAGTTTTCACAACAATGAAAAACCTATTAGAGAATCTAAAAAAATGAAATAATAGTTTTCCACAACGAACTTTTGCCTGTTCAGAATTGGGCACTGACAAATTGGAGACTGCAATCGTTCTGTAAGAAGGCAGACCTTTAAGATAATTTACAATTACCGGTCAAGTAGAAAGTGAAGCAAGGGTTCACTTCTGTTCAAATTCTCCTTTTAAGGTTTTCTTATTTCGTATATTATACATGATTTGATGGATTGGAACATAATGTGCAAGCGTATATTATCGATTTGCCGTGCTGTCTCTGAAACAATTATGGCACAAGATGGTAGTAACAAATTACGCAGACTTTGCATTTATAGGGTTTTTCTTTATAAGAATGACTGGAGTACTGGACTCTCGAATTTATTTTGTGCTTCATTTTCACCCAGGTTAAATAATCATGAGATTCGAGTGAGCTCAAGATCTATAAGATGAAAACCCATTTTATTACCCATGCAATCAGCAATTCGGCTAGTTTTGAAAATGAAACGTGATTTCATTATAGACACAATCTGAGTATTCTGTTAACATTATGGCCCCAGTGTGGGCTTCTCAAAATTCATCTTTTCCGAAGAATCAATTCATCCGGTTTCAGAAACGAGTAATCACAATTTTTGAAAGTATAAGCACTCTATTTCAGTAGAATCGTTTTGAGCAATTAGGAATTAATTAAATCACGCTTTCAATGTTGCTATTTTATGGGATATAATTGTCAGTGTTCCATAATTTCTCATAACAAGCTATCTAACATCAATTTAAGATCACGAGATGCACATCATGAGCTGAATTTCTTCCCAATAGTTATTAATAGAATTTGTCAAATTAGCAGTCCCTGTCGTCAGCTTTCGACCCAGGAACCGTGACCTTTTCTTTAACTTTTTCGTAGTCCATCTTTGGTTGTGCCAAATTTTCCACTTTATAATTTAAAATTTGTACAAAAGTTGAAGTAACCCAAAATGTGGCGATTGAGATAATAATTGCCAATGTCTTTTCCACCCATGTATGGTAAAACAAAGCTGTGATACTAGTCATGAACAGACAAAATGAAGAGTACGCAAACGCTATGTCACTCGCAATATTTTGTCCAATAAAACCCTGCGAAAATGCCAGAAACGATGGGTAAAGTACAAAAAATGAAAACGAAAGCATGAAAATGTGCCCCGATATGTCTAATGATTTATCAGTTACTTCATACTTTATATAATTGAACAACGATGTTACAAGGTACCAATTACCTGTATATAAGCATATTGGAAACAGAGCCCAAAGGAAACGTTTTAAGTTGAGTAACAAATATGCAATTACGGTCAGAAGCCAGCCAGATTTCAGGACAACCACGTTGCACTTTTCGACAACCGAAAACAAAATTGGACATGTTGATTTTAGATCTTGATCGGAAAGCAGCGCTAAGCTGGACAAGAGGATAACATATAAACCAACTGCTAGACATATACACCAGTCGATTAACTTCATTTTATATCTAAAAGTGTACAAAAAAGACAGCTTAATAGTTGGAAACAGTGTCCGGTAATCAGCTTAAAATGATTATCAACCAATATACCGGTATTGACATGTTCTAGCTCACTTTTAGTAGCAATTATTTGTGCTGAAAAGACGAACCAACTCTTTGATTGATAATTTGTACTCATTCAGCAGTAAATGCACAAAAAAACTTCCAGTAATTCCAAATTTGGCCCTAACCCGACAGTCAGATTCAATTTGTTTGATAATAGCCACCTGAAAAAATATATTTCCAAGATTGTTTCAAAATTACGTCCCTGCAATTTTTCCTTAAGTTTCCACACATTCTAAAGTCCAGTAGCATTGATTCTTACAACAACTTAACGGCTTAGAAATAAATAGGAGCTAGAAACACAGCAGATAAACAACTGAGTGAAAGTAAGAACTAGTTATCAAGCAATGTTCTGAAATCATTGGACATTTTTGTCACCAACGAGATCTTCACTGTAAGTTAACATTCATTATAGAAACTTGTACGAACTTGACGAAAAAGACATATAACTACGAAATGCCATGATTCATGAATTTGCCTTAAAATTCTAAATACTAAATGGCAATGATATTGCTTTATTCTCAGATAGTTTTGCCGGAAATGTAACGCAATAATATGCCAGATATCATTTTTTTTATTTATAAAGGATGAAAAACGAGAGCATACCAATACGCACCTTTGGTTCGTAAAAGACATGCAAGCCATTCGACCCCATTTGGATTAAGAATACCAAAAATCAGCCGATAACTTATTAGAATTCCAAAAAGAATCAAAATATAAATAGAGCTGGCACAGATTCAGAAAACAGGTTTGAGTGCTTTCTGTATATGCAGTCAAGATAGAAATTATTGAAAAAACTAACAGAAAACTTCAGTTATTCTACTCAATGTTGAGATTTTCGATATTGAGTCCTACGATATACGCAATGCTTCCATAAGGTGCCGAAAGTAAACGAATTTGCTCTCGAATGACTGACAAGGCAAACATTTTAGAAGGTGCACATGCTAGAGACCCCTTTAAGGTGCAAAAACTTCTGACTGGAGATGGGTGCCAACTCGCGACCTCTCGGATAAGAGTCTTGGACATTAACCTCTACGCTGCACGGCATATGTGCGGCCATCACTCACAATCGGTTTTATTTTAACAACAGAGATCAATAGCAACAATTGAAATCACTCAGAAAGTCAAGCGTGAAAAACACTCGAGAAGTGAAATCAAGAATATTCTAGAAAACTGTCAAGTAAAAAGCTAGCATAAGAAACGCAAATGTTTACGATAACTGCCTAACTTCCTTCGAGAGCAATTAAACAACTCACACCCAAGAGAAAAATTTACGCGCACACCTTAGAAAATGCTGCATTGGTGAAAACTCTCGGCTCCATTTTTCTAAGCAGATTAACATTAACAATTTTTTTAAATTGCAGTAATTTTCGTTTTTAACAATATTCCGACAAATTGTTCTAAAAACAACTTGCAGGCATTCAAGCGACCACGGACTTTGTCAACCATTGTCGAACATAATCTAGAACATAAGAATTCGGACCTCGGGAAAAATGGTGTTCCACTTAAAAGGAATATAGCTTGGAACGAAGAAAAAGTTCACTGTCAGATGCCCAAATCTCTTCCGTCCCTGATCAGGGCGATTAGGCAGCAAAAACATGTAAAAACATAACCGACTAACGTCGGACGAATCGCTCTCAAACGACCGGTGAGCGGTTGGCCTCGTCAGTGGCTACCCATGTGTCAGTGAGGCTAGCTCTAGCTTAATTGAAGGAGCACAGCGGGGGGTGCAATGGGGGGCGGGGGGACTGTGGGAGGGTGATCTTTGGCTGCATGTTGTTCTGGAGACCATTTTCTGTCTCTGGACTTCTGTCATGTAACCCATCTGCAAGACTTAAAACGTTTTGTTGGCCAGTAACGACCGTTAAACTCAGAAAAAGACAAAAAAATATTTAAAAAATTTTAAAACCACTAAAAATTTTAACAAAATTGTGCTAAAAATCGTGATATTATATCTTCAGAAACATTTCATTGCCTCAAGAGACTATGCAGTATCCCTATTTTAAGCCTTAACAGTTTCACTCGCTCATGAACATCCAAAAACCTAAAACCCCATAATAAATTTCCAAAAATTTAATTATTTTTTTTTTAAATTATTTAATTTAATTAACTGCGCAACTCGAGTCATTAAAACAATGATAACAATTCCATTAACTCTATAAACAATGCAACAGCTTATTGTCTAACATTGGAGCAGGTCCCTGGACCACTGGCACCAGAAAAAAATCAAGGAAATACACAAAACCTGAAAAAAAGGCATCTATTAAAAAAATGCTTAAATTTATAATATTAAATCTTGAAAAACATTCCATTATATCTAGAAACGATGCAGTAACCTATTATCTAAGCCGAGAGGAAGTTCCTTGGCTCCTGAGGCTAGAGAAACATAGAAAATGACAAAAAAAACTCTAAAATGACAACCATCTTCATACTTCTTCCGAAAAATGTAAAAATTAGAATAAATTTGTGGGTTTTCGTTTGGATTACCAAAACATATAGCTCTTAAAATGGTCTTAAAAAGTACTTATGTCTTGAAAACCACCTTTATCAACTTTAACCAGCCTCAAATTGAGACTGGTCTAACAAAAAACTCAAATGGCGAAAAAACACAAAAATGCAACATTTTGGGCTCATAATCTCCTAAAAATGACCTTTTAACCTTAAACTACGGCCTTCCCAGTAGCCTCGGCACACTAGGCACTTGAAGAAATATTAAACTCGGCTATGTGACTCTAATGAAACTTAATGCCCATTGGGCGCTACCTGTATTCTGTTTTTAAGGTCGAAAAGTCAAATGGGTCAAGCGAAAAATTGCATAAAAAGACCAACAGGACTAAAAAAAATTGCTACAAACCTCTTTTGAGAGCAATTAACAATACCTTTCTGCACAGCTCTCTAGGAGTTGAGGCTCCAGAAGAAACATTTTTTTAAAATGCTAACGCTAGAAAAACTACCAGAAACTTTTTTCTCAAATTTGAAACGAAAAATCCGTGTTTTGACGTTTAAACAAACCACTGATCTCTTACTCACCCTTTCGAATTAAATTAAGATTAGAAAGCAACTTCACTTCATTAAGCTCTAAGACAGTTGATCGATAATTCGATAGGTGAAAAGAAAGTAACCAATTAGAGCAACAACAAATTAACATAACTACTCTTTAGCATGTAAAAATCAAGAGAAAGTCGGTAATAGCTCGATCAACTATTGTTTTGGCATCTGTTAAATATAGCCGACTGACGTCAGGCGAACCGCTCTCAAACGACTGGCGAGATGTTGGTTTTGGCAGGATCCAGCATTAGGGAAGGGGCGGGGTTAGCGTTCTTAGATACTAGTAAGGCGTACGGCTCTAAAACAACTTAATTCCCTCCGGGCATGACCTGTTTATCCAGATTTTAGGACAAATAAAAAATATAACCGAATAAAGTCAGGCGAATTGCTCTCAAACCACAGGAGAGCGGTTGGCTTTGTCAGTAGCTAGTCACGGTTTAGTGAGGCTAGCTTAAGCTTGATTCGACTATGCAACTTTTAGTTTTCTAGCCTTGGTAGTAAATAAATCAAATAAAAAATTGATATTAAAAAATTTGCAAAGTAAATTTTGAAAACACCATGTTTTAAATTTAATAACTAATTTTAACAAACTTCAAAACCATTTCATTGTCTCAAGGGACTATCCAGCATGCCTATTTCAAGCTTTAAAATTTCACTGACTCAAAGATACATAAACTTAGAACATGAGAAAAATTTTACAAATAACTGGAAATTAAATTTTATCAAAAAACTGCCAAAGCTGGAGTCATTAAAAAATTGATAACCATTCCATTAAATTTAGAAAATATGCTACAGCTTATCATCAAACCCTGGAGGAGGTCCCTAGGACCCTGGTGCTGGACAAATTGATAAAAAATTAAAAACTTGAAATTGCAATTTTTAAACTGCTGATGTTAAAATCTTAAAAAATATTCCATTATATCTAGAAGCCTTAACAGTTTCACTCGCTCATGAACATCCAAAAACCTAAAACCCCATAATAAATTTCCAAAAATCTAATTATTTTTTTTTTTTAATTATTTAATTTAATTAACTGCTCAACTCGAGTCATTAAAACAATGATAACAATTCCATTAACTCTATAAACAATGCAACAGCTTATTGTCTAACATTGGAGCAGGTCCCTGGACCACTGGCACCAGAAAAAAAATCAAGGAAATACACAAAACCTGAAAAAAAGGCACCTATTAAAAAAATGCTTAAATTTATAATATTAAATCTTGAAAAACATTCCATTATATCTAGAAACGATGCAGTAACCTATTATCTAAGCCGAGAGGAAGTTCCTTGGCTCCTGAGGCTAGAGAAACATAGAAAATGACAAAAAAACTCTAAAATGACAACCATCTTCATACTTCTTCCGAAAAATGTAAAAATTAGAATAAATTTGTGGGTTTTCGTTTGGATTACCAAAACATATAGCTCTTAAAATGGTCTTAAAAAGTACTTATGTCTTGAAAACCACCTTTATCAACTTTAACCAGCCTCAAATTGAGACTGGTCTAACAAAAAACTCAAAAATGGCGAAAAAACACAAAAATGCAACATTTTGGGCTCATAATCTCCTAAAAATGACCTTTTAACCTTAAACTACGGCCTTCCCAGTAGCCTCGGCACACTAGGCACTTGAAGAAATATTAAACTCGGCTATGTGACTCTAATGAAACTTAATGCCCATTGGGCGCTACCTGTATTCTGTTTTTAAGGTCGAAAAGTCAAATGGGTCAAGCGAAAAATTGCATAAAAAGACCAACAGGACTAATAAAATTGCTACAAACCTCTTTTGAGAGCAATTAACAATACCTTTCTGCACAGCTCTCTAGGAGTTGAGGCTCCAGAAGAAACATTTTTTTAAAATGCTAACGCTAGAAAAACTACCAGAAACTTCTTTCTCAAATTTGAAACGAAAAATCCGTGTTTTGACGTTTAAACAAACCACTGATCTCTTACTCACCCTTTCGAATTAAATTAAGATTAGAAAGCAACTTCACTTCATTAAGCTCTAAGACAGTTGATCGATAATTCGATAAGTGAAAAGAAAGTAACCAATTAGAGCAACAACAAATTAACATAACTACTCTTTAGCATGTAAAAATCAAGAGAAAGTCGGTAATAGCTCGATCAACTATTGTTTTGGCATCTGTTAAATATAGCCGACTGACGTCAGGCGAACCGCTCTCAAACAACTGGCGAGATGTTGGTTTTGGCAGGATCCAGCATTAGGGAAGGGGCGGGGTTAGCGTTCTTAGATACTAGTAAGGCGCACGGCTCTAAAACAACTTAATTCCCTCCGGGCATGACCTGTTTATCCAGATTTTAGGACAAATAAAAATTATAACCGAATAAAGTCAGGCGAATTGCTCTCAAACCACAGGCGAGCGGTTGGCTTTGTCAGTAGCTAGTCACGGTTTAGTGAGGCTAGCTTAAGCTTGATTCGACTATGCAACTTTTAGTTTTCTAGCCTTGGTAGTAAATAAATCAAATAAAAAATTGATATTAAAAAATTTGCAAAGTAAATTTTGAAAACACCATGTTTTAAATTTAATAGCTAATTTTAACAAACTTCAAAACCATTTCATTGTCTCAAGGGACTATCCAGCATGCCTATTTCAAGCTTTAAAATTTCACTGACTTAAAGATACATAAACTTAGAACATGAGAAAAATTTTACAAATAACTGAAAATTAAATTTTATCAAAAAACTGCCAAAGCTGGAGTCATTAAAAAATTGATAACCATTCCATTAAATTTAGAAAATATGCTACAGCTTATCATCAAACCCTGGAGGAGGTCCCTAGGACCCTGGTGCTGGACAAATTGATAAAAAATTAAAAACTTGAAATTGCAATTTTTAAACTGCTGATGTTAAAATCTTAAAAAATATTGCATTATATCTAGAAGCCTTAAATTGTTTCACTCGCTCATGAACATCTAAAAACCTAAAACCTCATAATAAATTTCCGAAAATTTGAAAAAAAAATTATTTTTTTTTTAAATTATTTATAATTAATTGCTCAACTCGAGTCATTAAAACATTAATAACAATTCCATTAACTCTATAAACTATGCAATAGCTTATTGTCTCACCTTGGAGGAGGTCTATGGACCACTGGTACCAGAAAAAAATCAAAAAAATACACAAAACCTGAAAAAAGGCACCTATTAAAAAAATGCTTAAATTTATAATATTAAATCTTGAAAAACATTCCATTATATCTAGAAACTATGCAGTAACCTATTATCTAAGCCGAGAGGAAGTTCCTTGGCTCTTGAGGCTAGAGAAACATAGAAAATAACATAAAACTCAAAAAATGACAACCATCTTCATACTGCTTGAAAAAAAGTGAAAATTAGAATAAATTTGCGTGTTTTCAAATTGAGACTGGTCCCATAAAAAACTCGAAAAATGACGGAAAAACACAAAAAAAATGCAACAATTTGGGCTCATAATCTCCAAAAAATTGACCTTTTAACCTTAAACTACGGCCTTCCCAGTAGCCTCGGCACACTAGGCACTTGAAGAAATATTAAACTCGGCTATGGGACTCTAATGAAACTTAATGCCCATTGGGCGCTACCTGTATCCTGTTTTTAAGGTCGAAAAGTCAAATGGGTCAAGCGAAAAATTGCATAAAAAAGACCAACAGGACTAATAAAATTGCTACAAACCTCGTTTGAGAGCAATTAACAATACCTTTCTGCAAAGCTCTCCACGAGTTGAGGCTCCAGACGGAACCGTTTTTTCAAATGCTAACGCTAGAAAAACGTACAGAAATTTTATCTCAAATTTGAAACGAAAAATCCGTTTTTTGACGTTTAAACAAACCACTGATCTCTTATTCACGCTTTCAAATTAAAATAAGATTAAAAAGCAGCTTCACTTCATTTAACTCTGAGACAGTTGATCGATAATTCGTTAAGTGAAAAGAGAGTAACCAATTACAACACCAACAAATTAACAACTACTCTGTAGCTTGTAAAAATCAAGAGAAAGTTGGTAAGAGCTCGATCAACTATTGTTTTGGCATCTGTTAAACATAGCCGACTGACGTCAGGCGAATGCCTCTCAAACGTTGGCGTCGGCAGGAGCCAGCATGAGGGAAGGCGCGGGGTTAGCCTTTTTAGACACGAGTAAGGCGTACGGCTCTAAAACAACTTAATTCCCTAAGGGCGTGACCTGTTTATCCAGTTTCTTAAGACAAAAATAGAAATCATAACCGAATAACGTCAGGCGAAATGCTTTCAAACCACAGGCGAGCTGTTGGCTTTAGTGAGGCTAGCTTAAGCCTGATTCTACTATGCAATTTTCAGTTTTCTAGCCTTGCTAGTAATAAATCAAAGAAGAAACTGATTTTAAAAAAATTGAAACTAAATTTTGAAAACAACACATTTTGAAAATAATAGCAAATTTTAACAAAATCTTGCTAAAACTCAAGATAATAAAATGTTCAAAACCATTTCATTGTCTCAAGGGACTATCCAGCATGTCTATTTCAAGCTCTAAAATTTCACTGGCTCAAAGATCCATAAACTTAGAACATGAGAAAAATTTTCCAAAAATTTGAAAATTAAATTTTATCAAAAAATTGCCAAGCTGGAGTCATTTAAATATTGATAACCATTCCATTAAATTTAGAAAATATGCTACAGCTTATCATCAAACCTTGGAGGAGGTCCCTAGGACCCTGGTGCTGGACAAATTGATAAAAAATTAAAAACTTGAAATTGCAATTTTTAAACTGCTGATGTTAAAATCTTAAAAAATATTCCATTATATCTAGAAGCCTTAAAGAGTTTCACTCGCTCATGAACATGCAAAAACCTAAAATCTCATAATAAATTTCCGAAAATTTGAAAAAAATTAATTTTTTTTAAATTATTTAATTTAATTAATTGCTCAACTCGAGTCATCAAAACATTACATCTACAATATTCTATTACATCTAGAAGCCAAAAAAAACTTGAAAAAAATTGCAAGTTGCACAAAAAACCGCTAAAATTTGTGATAATAAGTTAAAAAAAATCCAAGGCCAAAAAACATTTTCAAAAAATTACTATCAAACCCTAACGGAGGTTTTCAGTTGGGCTGAAAAACCTGAAACATGAAAATGTCAAAAAAAATGCAAGCTTCTTCAAACTAATGCTAAAATTCGTTGCATTGAAATCCTGAAAAACATTCCATTACATTTTGAAACTATACAGTAATCCATTGTCAAAACCTAGAGGAGGCTCCTCGGCTCATGAGGCTGGAGAAACCTTAAAACCGACAAACATTTTCAAAAACTTTGAAAAAAAAGCAAGTTTTTATCAAAAAAATTGCTAAAATTCGTCAAATTAAAAAATTGAAAGCTATTCCATGCCAAATAAAAATTCTTCAGTAACTTATTAAGAAACCCTAAAGGACATTTTCAGGCTCCAGCGTCCGGAATGACGTGAATAATTATAATTAGATAACAGAAAATTGAAATTTGCACGTTTTGTCAAAGAAATGCAAAAATTCGTGATGTTAAAAAGTTGAAACCATTCAAATGCCGCTGGAAACTATGCAGTAACCTATTATAAAACCCTAGAGAAGGTTCCTTGACACCTAGGACTGAAAATTTTCAAAAAGCTTGAAAAAATTAAGAAAAATAGTATAAAATTGCGTGTTTTTAGCGATCAGTTGTTCGTCAGTAGCCACCGCGGAGGAGGGGTCACTTGGGGCTGATTTGGAGGGAGCGGCGGGCAACAGTGGGTGAGGGGCAACAGCGCGGTGGGGGATGGGGGCAGTAGTGGTGGGGGGCTTAACATTGGGGGTGTCTTCAACGTCTAAGAACCGCCCTTCACACCATTAGTATAAGACTCCAAAACAGTTTGAGCTGAAACAGAGCTGAAAGGCTCTAAGAGCACTCAATGTCCACTGGCGCTACCTGTTTATTGCGTTTTTTAGGACCAAAAGTCAAATGCTTCAGACGAAAAATCGGTCAAGCGAAAAATCGCATAAAAAGACCGACAGGACTAATATAATTGCTACAAACTTCATTTGAGAGCAATTAAAAGGCTTAGAGAAAAAATCGCATAAAAAGATCACATGACTAATATAATTGCTATTAACTTTGTTTGAGAGCAGTTAATACATAAAGATCCTCTCAATGACTAGTCGGGAGACTTCCCAGTACTACTTCATAGAGCAGCTACTGCTTTCAAATCTATTCACATAAAGACAATACACAAGAAAAATTACGAATATTAAAAAGTACAGAACAGCCCACACAAAAAATCAAACACACAGGTTGAACTAATTTAACAGCATACCTTTTCGGCAACAGTTAACAATTAATCATTAATAATATGGGTCAGTCCGGGGTGCCTTAGAATCTCAAAGGGAATAGATCTCCTTGTGATAATTTAAGAAAATGAAACTTATGATAATGAAACTGACTTTTTTCTCAGGAAGATGAAAATGTTTCCACGCCTTTCTTTTGTGCGTCGAGCTTCGAAGTTAATTATTTCGACACACTTGAGGCTAATTGGTCAAAACGGCAAGAGTATGCACAGACAAGTGGACAGAAAGTAGTTCTCTCAACATTCATTTGCTGCCCGTAATAATCTTTCATAAATAATTGATACTTCCGAGTTTCGCTATCAATTTTAGGACCTTTTTGACCACTAGTTTCAACACTTCGCGTCAAAGAAATTCTTAAAAACATCACCAGCTCACTTTAGACGAACTACTCTCAAACGTCAGGCATGGGACTGGCTTTGGTTGCTGCACCTACCTTAGGCTTCGATAGGCCCTTCGCACCATGAATTTAAGTCCCTTCAGCAGTTTCGGTGAATCGCATCCTTAGAGACTAGTAAAAATCCTCGGGAACTACTCAGCGACTTAATGCCCTTGGGCTTCACCAGTTCATCCAGTTTCTTAAGACAAAAAGTCAAAACTTTTTGGTGAGACGGAAAACCCTTAGTGAGACGGAAAAAATTGCATTATTAAGACCGACACAATCATAATTGCTAAAAACTTTGTTTGAGAGCAAGTAATGGGTGTTCAATACAGTGGCAATGTGGAGACATTTTGCATTCACTTAATATTTCTCCAAGTTACCAAGTAACTTCCTAATCGATTTACAGGACATCACATTTTAAGCACAATTTCGTGTTCCAAATTTCCTGCTCGAGTTTTTCCCCATATGAAAAATTCACTCGACAGTCCACCTCTGTTGAAGCGATCCATTTAGTTCATCAAAGATTTCTGATACAAAATAGCGTTCAACTGATGGATTAAGTATTATCTATGGGTGTTCAGACATTAGCTATACATCCCATATGCTCTGTTTCACGCAACATCTGACCACTTTCAAAACAGAATTGTTCAAGATAAAATTGCCATGAGAATGATTTGTAAATCAAAAAATATATAATTATTGTTTAACATTACGACCACTGTTTAAACAACACAATGAACTCTACTCAACTTTAACGGTACTAATTTTCCTTGCCTTTAACTTATGTAGGGTGAATTTAATCAACCAAAATGAGGAAATAGAAATTAGAACAGCTATTACTTTCTGAGGTAAGGAGTGATAATATAGACATGTTATAGAAAGTATAAAAATACAATACACAATATACAGACATCCAAGCATGCGCGCAAAGAAAATCATCCAGTCACTTCTGCTTTCAGATTGGCGCAAACTAGAATGTAATAACATAATGGCAAAAGTTAGTAAAAATGTATGACCGGATATATCGAAGCCATTATACCATTCTAGTCCATCGCCAATGCATTCGGTTCTAATTTTTGACGAAGAGCTCCCGTTTTGCCAGCAGCCTTTGGAGTATTCTTTCAGTATATTGAAAATCCTGGTCCAAATATACCAATTCGTCGTGTAGAGAGAAGCCATGACAAGAGAAAGAGGCTTCGAATTTGCAGGCTGCAGAATAACAAACAATAGAGCCGTTATCAACCATCCCTGCTGTTTAATTACCGAATTGAGTTTCAAAAGAAGCTCAGGCGAAACAGGATTCTCAAGATGATAGTTTTCTTTAATGTGAGACAAACTGCAAACATAAATGGCAACTGACAGGGATATGCTAGCTTCTCGGAAGGTCATTTTCCTTAAAAAATAAAGACACTTGGCAGTCTATACTAACTACAACTTTGAAGCATGAAACAATTTATCATTGCACTATGTTTCTAATAAAATTACAGTAAATCACATTAATCAAAATACATTAATAAATCACGCTTGCTGTTCGTACTGTAATTCCTCACAAATCAAACTTATGATATAGTAGCCACCCGCAATATATTATACCATAAAACACTCACGTGAACATTTTAACATGCCGAAAGTCTGCAGTGCCACAAATTAAAATCCCAAAGTTGCTACTTAGCCAGAAGTTGACATCATTAACTTTCGTCATTTTAAAACGTGCGCGTTTCGTGTTTTAAGCCTGGTTAAGTGACTCTGCAGAAGCCACTTCGAAATTCTGACTTAATAACTCCAACCGCTTCGCGGTTCTCGATAAACCATCTTCGCTGATGATCTTCGCTGATGATCTTAAAATTTTGGCTGTGCAAAGACGCTGCTGGGAAGTTCAAGATGATCTACATGGGATTGAGAACTAGGTAATCCAAACTAAAATGGAGCTGGCAATAGACAAGTGTGCATATCTGAAATTCAGAGGTAGGGACTAACATTACAAATTGATGGGAATGGATTTGGTAAAAACCGCAACTGTCAAAGATCTTGGTATTCACGTGGCCGCTGATGTATCCTGTAAACAGCATAGTGAAGAAAGAATGAAGACATCAAATAAAGTTTCGTAGAATGAGTCATGGATATTATATGTCAGACGAATACAACTGATTGATATACCCAATGATATGCCTAATAATAGAGTTAACGTCAATTGGTCAATTTCCGCGCCAATGGAAGGGTTTTTCAATGACAACGACTTGGAATTCAGCAAGAGGGCCCAAAGGTTAAGGCATTCGAGAAAAACGATAACGGGAAGAGACGTTTCCCTGGAACAAGGAGATTTATATGATCATGAGATTCTAGAGTATTTCAACACGGACTTCAAGTACAATTAGCAGCGGCATGAATTGCTGATTTTTGAATACTTCGGTAGTGAAGTGAAACAAATCTGGCATGTGGCCAGGGAAATAATGATCAGTTTGGTGACCATTTTTATTGGATCTAAAATAATATTTTGTTTGGTACGCGTGTTTCTTTCAACCGATATACTACGCAGTGGCCCCAATCCTGTTATTGCACTGCAGGATTGGAATAAGGAGGTTTATATGATCACCTCCTTGTTTATATGACTGCAGGATTGGTTTCACTTCTGGAACAAGGAGGTTTATATGATCATGAGATTCTAGAGTATTTCAAAACGGACTTCAAGTACAATTAGCAGCGGCATGAATTGCTGATTTTTGAATACTTCGGTAGTGAAGTGAAACAAATCTGGCATGCGGCCAGGGAAATAACGATCAGTTTGGTGACCATTTTTATTGAATCTAAAATAATATTTTGTTTGGTACGTGTGTTTCTTTCAATCGATATACTACGCAGTGGCCCCAATCCTGTTATTGCACTGCAATCTATTAACCCAAAGGATGAACTAGGTTATTTTTATCATCTAAAACTACGTACTAAGGAACAAAAATTGACAAGAAAAAAGACAGTTGAACGGTGTGATGGTAATACAAACATTGTAGTTATAAAAGCAAAAAAGGCTATATCTGTGCCAGATAAGACAGAAATTGAGAATGACACATTAGATTATTTTAAGTGTATGGTATATAGGAACTGCAGAACCAAAAATTGGCGATGATTGCTATTATCTAAACGATTTGTTCGAGGTCAGGTCAATAGTCAGGCACCAAGTGTATCGGATTGATGGAGTAACCTCAATTAAAAGATACGTGGTGCCATAGAGCCGCAATTAATGTTATGGAGTTAAATGAGAAGCATCAGAGAATTGAGCAAGGGCGAAAGAAAAATGACAACAGCGAAATGCTGGAACTGCCGGGGTGCGGCTCGAAAAAAAGCTCCAGCAGTTAAAACTTGAAAGTCAAAGCTTATGTTACCAATTGCTTGAGACCAAACAACTGCTTGAATACGCTGGGAATCAGCAGCAATCCTGCAGTAGGCAGGTTAAAGTATTGAAGAAAGAGTTGGAGGAGTTTAGGAATGTAGCCGAAGCAAAGACAAGAGAATGTATCCTTCTGGTGGATGAGCTGGAGTGTTTAGCTCGGGAGTTTGAGAATGCCGAGATAGGTATCAGAAAACTAAGGAGTGGGTAGGACCAGAACAGACCTCAAAAAAGGTCATCCAGATCTGGTTTCAGTCAACCCCCAAATTTTATGAGCTTCTACACCTGACACAGGGGGGCCAAAACCAGTATTATCCAGAAACATTTCAAAATGTTGGCAATGCTCTGTCATCCAAACAGGGGTGGTAGGGAGGACTTTTCCAAAGTTATTACTCATGCAAAAAAAATTATGGAAGACGAGGAGGCCCGTAATATTTATGACAAGTACGGGATTGAAATACCAGAGGAATACATGAACTCGAAAAAGGAAAATTGAAACTCTTGCTTTTGAGTGAAGGGAACACTCAAATTTTCTAATAAGTAGGCAATGTAGTAAACCATAGAGTTTATTGTTTGACATTCTCAAGAAACACACATTGAACGCGCTATTCAAAGTTTTACAATAATAGGGAGAACAAAAAGAGAAGGTTACTAAGAGTAAACCAGATTTTAACAACATAAAGAAAGCATCTTAAGTAATAATGAGAATCATCACGGGAGACGTCACAGAATGTTTGTTCTTGCCGGGATTCGTCAGACAGGTAAATTGTTATCTGTTAGTTTAACTAACGGGGACCCGTGCGGTAAAAAATGGCTATGAGAAAATCCCAAAGAGATTAAAGAAAATGGGTAAAAGTAACTTAATAATAATCAACGCTCGATAGGATTAAAAGCAGAGACTAAATGCAAAAATAAACATCATATAATTGAGCTGCCGTTCTCTAAATAGTTTTACATTTTCTCATCTTTTGAAACTTCTTGTATTTCTTATCAAAAAATCTAATTCTGCACTAAACCGTTTGAATATTTATATCTTCATAAATGAATTAATGTCTTAGAGAATTTTTAATCAGTAATCCCGAGTTTAAAGTGCTTAAAAAAACGCCGCAACCCAAACCGTAACCATACACAGTGCAGGGATATTTCACATGCTTAAGCAAAATGTTGCAATTAATGTGACACAAGTTTGTGAATTTCGGATTATATAAGTCCTTAATTTTGCGGGTACGCCTGTATGGCTGCACCTGCTTGACTGCAGGAAGAACTCAAATTCATTTTTGGAAAAGTTTCAACAAAATTAGTCGAATAGATAACAGGACATAAAGATACAGAATACCAAAGCAATCTTCGACTATTAAACATTTTGCCACAACCAATGTTTATCCGGCTTAGCGATATATTACTAGTTTCAAAAAAGGTCTGAATGAAGAGAATAGTGGCATCGAATTACCAAAAGTACATACAAAAGAAACAAGGAACAACAAAATTTTCAAAATGACGGAAACTCGAACAGAGAAAGCGTGCAGCGAATTTACCTTTAAAAACTGTCGAATTGCAAACAGCATAGAAAATTTAATAATTTTAAGTGAACAAGTTGGACCAAAAACTGAATATTACGAACAATGTGGAATTTTTTCGAGAAGAAAATTGTCGAGCGAAAAAGTTGCACTTGGCAATTGTTCTGCTATTGTCAAAACCGTAGAAATTTTTAGACAATATTTTAATTTGATGACTGGGACTTTAGACTCTTCAGCACAGCTGTTAATCCCCAACAACATCAACTACAAAAACGCCAGAAGTTCTCAGTGACATCAAGCAGAGTCACTTAACCATTACTTAGATGAATTGAGCGTGATACTTGTTTCAATTATAAAGAAAGAATTTGATTCAATTGAGTGGTTAGCTGGGACGGTAGGATTGGTTTTCAATGAATGAGTGACGGTTTTGAACCAATGACGTACCAAATATCGGTTTAATAACCGTGGTAAATTAACCAAGTCAATACTGATATGTCAGGTTTGATATTGCTCGAAGCCAGAGCTTAGTTTCTATCAAACATCTTTTTTATTTTCCCGACACCTACCAAAGTTGTGTCATCCATAAATCAAGTAATAAATTAGGATTTGAACTGTATCTTTGACCTTGAAGCACGGGGCATTCTAGAGCTCTTTCTTATATAATTCTGACACAAATAACGACAAGCAGTGGGTAAACAAAATCTCTGTTGTTGTAGATTTACAGCCGATGGCTGATGGGAGTCTATCCCGGGCAAGTCGCTTCAAATCTTTTCGTTATTTCTGCACGTAGGGGAACCGCACGCTAGTTGCCATGTGCAGATGTTATCTCTTGAAAAACATTTAATGGCGAAATTCCATATCACGTTCGGAGTTCTGTTTTTCAGGCCTTCCGTTTTCAGAAAGTCAATTTCAGAGATCGTTTTGTTGACAGTTCAGGCGGATCTGAAGATTAACTCACTTCTGGCTTTTTCGAGTCTTACTTTCCTCAAATTGAACAGTTCAGAGCTTCGTCCCATAGACTCAGTCAGATCAGGAGTATCAATTCCGTCAGGTTCTTCAGATTGGCCCGTTATCCATTTGACAGCTCTACTTTGAAACTTCTCGATGTTTTGAAGGTCAGTTTTCGTCAGTTGGACACAAGTCATTCCGTAGATGAGCACAGACAAAACGAGTGATTTTTACCGTCCCAGATTATTGAACGTCTTGTTTTTTAATGAACGTCTATATAAGTGAACGTCATGACTTTTAATGAAAGGATCTCCAAGTGAAAACCTCAACTAGCTGCTAATGAAACAAGGAATCTATTCTGTTTTGCCCCATCTTAGAGGGCTTGGATATTTTACGCCCCCCGGACGCACTTACTGTTTGTTACATAGTAACGTGCTATATAACAACACATTTTATGTATCCTGGGGGAGGGAGGTTGCAAAACAGAATGGATCCGAAACAACATAACTGTAAAAATGACAAGCAGCACAAAACACAAAACCTATTAACCTAATTCAAGGGAAACAACTTTGATTTTCACAACACAAAGCAAAGATATGAATTAATTTAGTGAACAAATACATCCTGTTCAATCTGTGTTTGTTTCCTGGAACTCAAATTAGTCTGCGTAGCCTTAAATTGAGACTACAAAAGATCAAAGATGTCGCGTGACTTACAATCCCAAGCGTAATCAGCGCAGCTCCATCCTATTTTTGGAAAACTGCGTAACACAAGGATCAACGTGAACGGCAAGACCGACTCGCCGATAGCATTTACACTATTGAAAGCCTTGGCGCAAAAGCAAACTTCCAAAAGATATTAGATCGCAGAAGCCAACAGTCTACCCGGGCCGAGAAAATTGCCAAAAATTCTGTAAGAAATGCGCTGAAATGCTTTCAATCTTCAAAAAATTCAGTGCAAAAACCTTACATAATAATGCGCTGATATGCGCTCAAAAGTGCTAAAACTTTGTAAGAATTGCGCTGAAATCTGCTGAAATTTCACAAATTTAAGCTCTTTTCTTTCGCGCTCCTTCATTGTGTCTCATCTATCAATCAATCCAATGCGCTATTGAGAACTGGAAGGCTTCCCATTTAATTTGATATCATAATATTAAAAACGTTTGATATAAAAAGCGCTGAAATTATGTAAAAAAAGCGCTGAAAAATGTGATGAAAGTAATCTAAGAAATGACTGCGCTGAAATCATGTAAGAAGTGCGCTGAGCATGCGCTGAAACCTTGTAAGAAAAGCAAGCGGATTTCACATGAAAAGAGTGAAAAAGAACATGATTACCTAAATGTCGGTGATTTGCTAGGGGTACCGTTCGACAAAGACTGTTGATTCGCACCACACAAAAAAAGTACGATGAACACCTTGAGGGCCTGCTAAACTCTGATTGCTTTAAAATATAAAGCAAAAGATGAAAATGTGACCAAAAAAGAAAAACAGATAAAAACAAGCATGAAACAATTGATGAAACAGGGAAAATCAGTTAGAAAAAATTTTTCAAAGACTGGAATTATTTCCATTTGCTCCCATATTTTAGTGAGTGCATATTACATCCTGTTCAAATACATCCTGTTCAATCTGTATTTGTTTCCTGGAACTCAAATTAGTCTGCGTAGCCTTAAGTTGAGACTACAAAAGATCAAAGATGTCGCGTGACTTACAATCCCAAGCGTAATCAGCGCAGCTCCATCCTATTTTTGGAAAACTGCGTAACACAAGGATCAACGTGAACGGCAAGACCGACTCGCCGATAGCATTTACACTATTGAAAGCCTTGGCGCAAAAGCAAACTTCCAAAAGATATTAGATCGCAGAAGCCACCAGTCTACCCGGGTCGAGAAAATTGCCAAAAATTCTGTAAGAAATGCGCTGAAATGCTTTCAATCTTCAAAAAATTCAGTGCAAAAACCTTACATAATAATGCGCTGATATGCGCTCAAAAGTGCTAAAACTTTGTAAGAATTGCGCTGAAATCTGCTGAAATTTCACAAATTTAAGCTCTTTTCTTTCGCGCTCCTTCATTGTGTCTCATCTATCAATCAATCCAATGCGCTATTGAGAACTGGAAGGCTTCCCATTTAATTTGATATCATAATATTAAAAACGTTTGATATAAAAAGCGCTGAAATTATGTAAAAAAAGCGCTGAAAAAAGTGATGAAAGTAATCTAAGAAATGACTGCGCTGAAATCATGTAAGAAGTGCGCTGAGCATGCGCTGAAACCTTGTAAGAAAAGCGCTGAAAAGTTGCTGAAAGTTATATAAGCAATGAGATGAAAATGCACTGAAATTATGTAAGAAATGCGCTGAACATGCGTTGAAATTTTAAAGTTTCAGAGCCATCTCGGAATTTCTGCATATCTTAGATAATTCCAGCGCTTTTTCTTACAATAAGATGCACTGAAACGGCGCTGACATCTTTACCCGGGTAATTTGATGACACAAGGGGCACCTATAATAGTACAATCAGGTCCGCGCGCGACAAATAATATCACGGGGAGCTAACACACAGATTAAAAAATCAGCAAAACAAACAATTTATAAAAAGTAAAAGTCAAAATATTCATAGGATGACGATATATAATCACTTCACCTGATGCTTCCTGATGCTGCTCACTTCACCTGATAGCGAAAACTTTTGAAAGTTTTATCTCAGTCTAAAGGAACTTATGAAATTCAAACTCAAATTAATTTTTAAACAATGCAACAATGCATTAACAATTACATCATTCGGAATTGTCGAGGTTTTGTGCGCCTCGAAACGAAATTTTTTTTTCTTAACACGCAGTGCAGAGCTTTCAATTAAGAGTCCTAAAGCAAGAAAAAAACCGTGCTGAAAAACTTCATAAAATGAAACAGAGAGGAGTAAATGTAGGAAGAATTTATGACCAGAAATGCTTCCATCCGTTGTTAATAGAATTAGGCGATGAGAAATCAATCTGCAGTGAATGAAAATAGACTAAATTGAAAAACTGATTAACTCTGAGAGAGAAGACAGAAGGCTGCGGAATTGCTCACACAACTAAAGTTGTGCCCATGGATGCAGGTGAACCTTCAAAGTTTGTACGAAAGGTCTATTGCTGTGAAAGAAACAATCTGTGAGAGAAAACTTAATGAAATATACTTCCTGGCAGACCTTGAGAAAATTTCACATAAAGTGCGAGAGAAAAACGCGGATTTAGAGAAACTTGGTGAAGTTGAGGCGTCGTTAGAACGGTTTGAAAAAAAGGAAGCGGATATCACATGAAAAGAGTGAAAAAGAACATGATTACCTAAATGTCGGTGATTTGCTAGGGGTACCGTTCGACAAAGACTGTTGATTCGCACCACACAAAAAATGTACGATGAACACCTTGAGGGCCTGCTAAACTCTGATTGCTTTAAAATATAAAGCAAAAGATGATAATGTGACCAAAAAAGAAAAACAGATAAAAACAAGCATGAAAGAATTGATGAAACAGGGAAAATCAGTTAGAAAAAATTTTTCAAAGACTGGAATTATTTCCATTTGCGCCCATATTTTAGTGAGTGCATATTATCTGATGCCCCAGAAGCACCTGACATACATTTGCCATAATTATTTATCGTGTATTGGCACGTGCGCTGTCATTCAGCTCAGCATAATGAAAAGACAAGATCCAAAGACACAGATGAACTGGTTCAGAAGCAGCCAGTAGCAAAATTTCACAAAAGTTACCCACCTTTTTTTGGTAGCTGGACGCAAACATGAAAATCTGAACAAAGTTTCAGCACAACAAATTTCTTTTCGGTAGCGATCTATCACACAAACACAGAAGATGCCGGAAAAAGGTTAGAGTCACTTTCCCTCGGTGATAACGAGCAAATGTTGTGTTCTGACTCAAAGAGTTTGCATACCCATGTTCCAGCTGAAGAAGCAATAAAAATTGCTCTAAGAGACTCTACAAAATGCACTCTGACTCTAGAGATCCTAAGGTCCGCAATGATTAGTTTAATAAGAATAGAGGTTAAAAATACTCAATTTAATCTCAAAGGAATCTGATA